>NC_072791.1:50077335-50386799 GCF_028583425.1 Eublepharis macularius | reverse complement strand
TCTTACTTGCATATATCTGTAGAGTCCTGTGTTCCCAAAGTGTATAGTGATGAACCAATTCTATTGCAATCATCTGCAACATCTGGAAAATGAGACACCTGGGATTCAACCTGTTCCATTATGCTACAAGATTGTTCCAAATAAGCTAAATTCAGTCACTGTATGAAGTCACTATATTCCAGATTATTGGATATAACTCAGAGGTACAAAACAGAGATTTTGTTTAGGTTCTCCATAGCAGTAATTACAAGCTTGAAACCAATGAGGAATTAGGGAGCAATGCAATTCAGAAATCCATCCCATGCCAAATTCTTCCCCTTCAGGAGTCTCTAACCATTAAGAGGCAGATTTCTCCTCCCCTTTTTCATAGCTGCTCTTAATACACCATTCCTTCTGGAACTTTCACTCCTCAAACCATTTCAATGTTTTTCATTAGAGTTCTGATTAGGCAGCAACATCTACCTGGACTGTGTGGGTGGCTTCATTTTGCCACTTTTTTCATCGGTTATTAACTACTAGGTAGTTTCCAGATGGTTAAATATACCATATTTTTTATTTATGCTTTGTTTCAGCAATATTTTATCTATGTATTCAGATTTATGCTTGTTTTCAAATTTCTGCAACTCATACTCTATTGTATTGTCCACATCCTAGCTGCTGATCGTATTGACCTACACTGCGTAATTTGCCTTGAGTCTCAGTGAAAAAGGTGAACTATAAATTAAAAAATATATAAGCCCTATTCACAACTTACAATGAATGCACATACAACCCATGTACAGTGTACACTTGATTTTTCATCACACGTGCCTTTATTCTCAGATTCAAAGCATGTACAGCTGAGCATGTAATTCAAGCCCCATATTTATCCAGGTGCTGGTCTCCATTTTCATTTCTGAAATGAGTGCACATTCACTCTCTCTTACAAACAGGTGTACACATATGCATGCAGGTTGTATGTGCATTCACTATAAATGTGAAAAGGGCTACAGTAATAATTTATATCCTAATAGAATTTGGATGAAAGCCCACCACTTAGTTTCCCTGCAATCCACCCCACCTTTTTTAAAATCCATGTTTCTATAGCTTCCAAGGTTTAAAAAAAATGTCCTGTTAAAGGACAGGACCCAGCCCCTCCACCCCCTCTCCCCCACACCCAGGTAGAGGAGAGAAGAAAGATGTGACCTCTGTGAATTACTGCTTGACCCACAATCTTATTCTTGGATCTACTGCAGTGTTTCCATGGACATGGAACACAACTTCCTTGCCTCTATCTTCCTGCAGCAACCTCAAATTGGAAGGGAGGCACTTTGAGCTGTATCTGGAAATAGGAGATGAGAAGGTTGTGCTCTGCAGGTAGAAATTTTTCCATCTTCAGAAACACGCTGGTGGATCAAAGCACATTTATTTACCTCCTCTACAAACTGGAATTATTTTGTCCCGTACTTCCCCTATCCTTGGCAAAAATATTGCAAATTTGTCAAATATCAGAGCAGTCAGTCCACAAATTAAGCAAATTTTGTGCAAAAACAGCTGGATAATTTCCCATTGTTTACACTGAGGACAGAATTTGGGTTTATGTTTTTTATATACACACCTTATTTTGTATTCTCATTCAGAAAGCCAACTTACTTTTGTGGGATCTTGTCATTTTATCAGATTTGATAGAGGAATCTTTGACACGGTTGTGGTACTCAACAAGGAATGTTCTTTCATGCTCAAAGAAGTCATCTACATCCTATATGACAAAACAGAGTCTAGAAAATAATCTTTTTTCAGGGATACAGTTGGCCACCAGCTGAGCTGCTCATTCAGCCAAATAACTATTTCTTAAAATGAACAAGTGGAAGAGGCCCCAAACTGAAAAAGTAACAGTGGTCTTACTGCAACTATGTGCACTGGTTTCAAGGCCATGAAGACCAAGCAGGCAACACATTCTACAGTGGTACCATTGTGACAAAGCTAGTGGCCAATTTTAATGCCAGCTTCCATGTCAACAGATGAAAGAAGTTCTGTGAAATAAGTGTCTCAATGTACCATTTAGTATACAGAAATTATTCAGATCTGAGACTTTTTACTTAAAACTCAAAAGATACACATTAAGCATAAGAAATTATCACCCACCTACCAAAATACCCTGACAGTTACCAGAATAAAAACCTTAAATTATTAAATTGTTTTTATATTGTAACTTGCCTTGAGTCCTGAGATGCTCAGGAAAAAAGCAGGCATATAAATGTTCCAAATAAAGGACCAAAGATATTTTTTAAAGAACTGGGATCCAAACTGCCTCAAAAGCAAGCTTTAGTGGGGGCATGAAGGGCTGGCCAAAGAGGAAGGCCTCAAAACAGAAAAACCCTGGGTGATATTCTATACATCACCATTTGGAACCCAGTCAATATGAATTGTAAAGCCTTAATATTTGATTCAAATAAATAACATTCAGTATTACAGCAGTTTTGGCATGTTTTGATTTGTAAGCACGTGCAATTTTAATAGCATGTGTAAAGCAAAAAAACTGACTCTACTGGGATGATTTCCTTGGTATGTATTTAAAGTCTGGGTCACTAGATGCGAAGTAGAGACAAACGATTTGTCCCATCCAAAGAGATGTAGGGCAAGAAGACAGAGGCTTAGTTTAAACCATGGTTTTGAGAGATACCTGATCTGACTATTGCTTATGTGCTTGTCTGAATGCAAGACACTCCACTAACTATGATTAATTAGGATCCATCAAACAAGGATGTGCAGTTGATTTAACCACAGTCTTAATTTTGTTACATTCAATGTCTGAATGCAGACATACTGGCTTAATCCTGTTTCAATTCTGGCTTGTTCTCTGGTGAACCCTTCCCAGGCATCAGAGAACTGAAATCAGTATCAGTCAAGACAAACCAGGATTTCAATGATTACCTATAAGCTGGTTCCTGGTTTCACAAGCTAACCATAGTTAAAATAAACCTGGTCCCATGTGATGTCTTAACTGGGCCATAGTCAACTATAAATGGCAGGTTAAGACTACATTTGCTCCAGAGAGTTTCAGGATATTCGTATGCAGTGGTATTCCCCATGCCAATTTGTATGTTTGAATGTTGCAAGCTGTATTAGGCAGTATGACTGAGGCTACCATCAGGAATAGATTAGGATATTCAAGTAGCCCTTGAACAAACTGCTAGGGGAAAACTCAGTTTCCCTCATACAAACCAAAAGGCCTCTTCAGCACTATCAGACACTATAGAACTTGTTCCTGGCTAGCAATGGCCCTTCAGTGCACCAACCCAATGGGAACCTTCCCAGTAAGTTAAAGGGTCAGTCTGTCCTTGTCTAAGGAGGGTTGTTTTTTTTTAAGATATTCAAGGTGGGATTGTTGTTGTTTGTGGAACTGAATCTACTGACACTGATTTACTGGTACCTTATTCTCACAATCACGCTCCTGTAGCAAGTCACAGATGTGATATAGCTTAAAAGACAGTACTAAATACAGCTTAAGAATCACCTTTACTCCTGAAACAATGACACCATCAGCAGATTTAACCATGTTTTTAAAGAAGTCTTCTAGTTTTTCTTTCTTGTTTTTCCCACGAACACTCAACTGAAATGCAGAAAAGCACCACATTAGATTTTCTTATTTTAGAGTCAGGAACATTGCTTTCATTTTCTCAGAACAGAAGACAGAATCACTTCAATACTAGTTTCATTTCTGCCTATCCACTCATTTATTGTACTAGGAGACATTATTCATTTCAATCACATTCAAAATCTCACAGCTACTAGTAGTTGGTAGCTTAATCCTTCCTTACAAGAGCTTTTCAGACTTCCCTTTTTCCCCTGTTAATTACTAATGTCACTTTCCAACTGTTTGTGTTCTTCAATGTATTCTGATTTTGTGATACACTAGATCTATTTTACTGCTACATCTATTTTATTGTTACAAAGTCAGTGAATTGTTTAAAAAGTGTTTGTATACTGCACTTTTAGAAGTCAATTTTCTGTTAACAGCAATGCAACCATTTATATAATCAAATCAAAGGGATCAATATAACAAATCTGACAAGCAAACAGAAAACAGATGTTAGATATGAACATTCCCAGATATTGAAACAAATTTGAATTTTGCCTCAACATCCTCCCTCAATTTTCTGCCTCTATTACCCCCTCAACAACCAAGAGTAGCATTCACTCCCTGGATCATATTCAGAAATCTCATTAAAAGAGCCACATGTCTACTGTATGCCCTGCACACCACCCCAAGCATGTACAATAATATATAACATAACCTATATATCTATATCTATATGTATGTATGTATGTATGTGTATGTGTATATGTATACATACACACATATAGAGAGCCCCTGCAAAATTCACAGGGAGGATTCCAGGGAGCTGTGAGCCACAGCGGTGGTGATGGGGAGACTGAGGACTTGCAGAGAGGGGGGCTCCCACTCCTCTAGTTTTGTTCCCCCCAAAACAATCCTTCCATTAATATTCCACCACTCCCAAGAAAACCTTTTCCTATTCATTTCCCTGACTCCAGTTACTGGTTCCCAGGGAGGCCCAGGGCAGCTTGCAACCATGTTGGATCTGGCTCGCAGCCAAAACCTTTTGGGCTGGGGAGAGTCCAGGCCCACTCACAGCCCCAGAAGTTGGTCATCCACCAGCTTTCAGTGGGCAGGATGGTCCTGCTGCTCTGGCAGCGCAGCAAAGACAGGCAAGTCATTTGGAGCACCCAGCTACTACACGGTTCCTGTGGGGCCCATCCTGTTGATCTTTGGAGGTCTGCATGTGTACAGAAATAAGTATTTTTCAGGGTTCTCAGATTTTTCTACAAATTTAGGAAATTTTTTATCTATGAAATTTTTATATATATATATATATTCATATATATATATTCAGTTATATTCATATATATATATATATATGAATATAACTAGAGTACCTCTGAACATTTAAAGTTATCTTTCCCTACTACTAGTAGTTTTGTTTTACTGGCTAACATTCAACAGTGGTATGCCCCATTTCTCCACCTTATTCAGCTTCATATGTTGAATCAGCCTCATACACAGAACCGCTACACTTAATTGAAAGATAAAAGTGCTTGGCATGAGGGTAAATATTAGGGATGATTTAGGATTTCTCAACCCCCCACTGGTTCAATCTCGCAAACCTCCATGTAGCTCCATGTTAATTAATATATCAGTCTCAGAATTGCTTATGCTGTTCCAGCATTTCTTCAACTCTGTATTGGATTTTTGCTGGCTTTAAATCTTTGCAAATTTGCATTTATTTGACCGTTACATTGTTTATTGATATATCCTTGAAACTGACCATACTAACTCATACTGTGTAATCCGCCTTGAGTCTAGTGAGAAAGGTTAACATATGTAAGTAAGCATGTAAACATAAACAACATAAATAAGCCTTGATATAATTGTCACGGTCAAGTTTATGTTTTAAAAAATAAAATAATTTTATCTTGGACCCATAGTAAGGATGAAATTATTCCGATTTCTATAGAAATTGCCCATTTTACTGGAATATGGGGCAAGCGCCACAGGGAACAGTGCTCAGAAGAGTCACATGTGGCTCCCAAGCCACTGAGTATCACTGGTCTTGAAAGAGCAGAGTACAGTCAAGTTGTTCTTGCATTACAGTAACTCCTCAGAAAACCTGAATCAAAATTAGAAAGGTACAAATTACCTTGTACAGTTATATGGAAACATTTTGCACCTTTGGAGGGCTGCTGATACACAGTTTGGTACTCACATCCTGGTTATATTCCAAGAAGACGTGGAAATTTAAGTCCTTTCTCAAAATTGGATGTGCAGCTACACGACACAAGAAAACTTCATGCATGGCCACTGTCTTCTTGAATATTGCCAAATACTCACTATGGAGGAAATTAAAAAGCATAGTTATATAAATAGTGCATTTCTATCAGAAAAGCAATGCATTTAAATTAGAAGACTGCAGACGAAGGACTGACGGGTTAGTTCAAATCAGGACCCAGCCTCAACCCTAGTGATTTTTGGCAGAATCTCCTTAGAATTGCCAGGTCTCTACTGTAACTACAGCCCTGTAACCATACAGTCAAAGCTCTAGACGCAGCTATCCCATGTCCCTAGTGCATGCAGTAGAGATCCCATGTCCCAGCCCCCACAATCTCTACTGCTTATTTATTTACTTACTTAGGATTTTTATTCTGCCCTCCCCATAAGGACTCAGGGTGGATTACAACGATTTAAAACACATTAAAGATAATTCATACAATATAAAACCATAAAAAGTTTTAAAACTTAATGGTATACAACAATATAATAACCAGATGGCAGCAGTCAGTAAATGCTACTTAACAAAGCAAGGTGGTGGACAATCCTAGTAGGGAGGGTTGATGTTATGTTCTTCCTCTTGCCTGTCAATAGTGTGAATCCCTTCCCACAAGCTTCCCTCTTCAAAAGTGAGGCTTACACAATTCCAATATGGCACTCTAATATAGTATTTTCAAAATCACAGGAAAAAGCATGATTGGGAGAAGAATCTATAGCACCAGAAATACACACTTCAAAAATGGAGTAAAGGGAAAAACAAAGCAAAGTACATGGACCACAAGGGAATAACATAAAGACTGACATTTCAGGCTGATTCACAAACTGAAAGAAGTGTTTAAAACAACCTTATGAGCGGAATTCTACAAACTCTAGTTTTGCTTGCTATAACAATGTATATCCTCTAAAAGAGATCAGTTGAATACCAAATTTCCAGTTGCACAGAAGAGATGCAGCTAGCTATACGGAGATGCTATAATCACAGAAAGAGGAGTTCTGTTGCCCCTTGTAATAGTTAATGTGTATTTCAACAGAGCCTATGACAGGGAAGTAGATGAGGCCCATTCACAACAAGAAAGTTTCAGAATCCAACATGTGCTGGCTTCATTTACAAACTAACTACAATATGTAGTCACCATCCACTCTTTGTTCTTCTCCAAGCCCTCTGGAATGCACATGGGAAAAAGGTATGGAACTGTTCTTATTTGCACTGGGGGAAAAGAAGGCAAGGAAACAGCAGGATACCCTCGCACTTCTGAGAGAAGATGATCTTTACACTTTCTCCAAACCCCAAATGCAAACGAGCTCTGAAGGCCACATGCACCTGACAGCCAGGGGCATTTGCTAGCACGTGGATTTTTAAGGACATGAGCTTAATAGATGTAGTAAGGCAAGAACAATCACATTAGCAACAGGTGATTGGAGGCTAAATACACAAGTGAAAATTCACATATACCAAGGGCTTACAACTCATTTTGGAAAATGGTACAGGAATTGTTGTATATGAATAAGTAAAATTTAAGTTCAAAGCCCTCATCACCTAGGAAGCTCACTGAATGGCTTTGGGAAATTTAGAATCTGTCACTCTAACCTATTTCACAGGTTATTAGGCTAAAACATTTCTTTTCTGGAGAAGAGTGGGATAAAAATGTAATATATTCAAAACACTCCTGCTTCCACCGTCCACCCCCTGCACTTCCTACCATTGTGGTAATTAGTGCATATTTTTTCCTTATTCTTCAGTGAATACTCCAATCTGTCTCTTAGTGGAAATGAGTAAAATAGAAAGCACGGAAAAGCAAAGAGCACAAAAGAAAGGGAAATCCATAGAGAAATCCATACATACGCTTCCAGCTCTTGCTTCATCTTTGTGAATTCTTCCTTAGTCATCGACCCTTCTCCTTCACCAAGCTTCTGCAATTTCTCTCTTGAGGCATCAAAATCAGGCCTGGGTGGAGCTGGTGGGATCTGCCAAATGAGTCAACCAGAAAGTGCTCTTGAATCTTTGCGTTAGTTAAACAAGCAGCATATGAAACAGCATAACAATATTTTCCCAAAAGCTCTGCCCTCTTACAAACTGCGGGGGTTGGGGGCGATTGTCTTAAGAAAGATTTAGCTGGGGATTCTACTTACATGTTGCATATTGAATATTATGATTTTTTTACAAAATAATAAAGCATGTGGGTGGGATCTGTCTTGAGGAATGCCACAGGTTTCTATTCTCTCTCCCATGCTCTTTAATTTATATATTTATACACACACACACCTATACATATAACACATATATATAGATACAGAGCTGCTGAATGAGATTGTCCAGAGCTTTGGAATTGGGTGTCATCAATATGCAGATGACATGTAGCCCTGTATTTCATTATCCAAGACACCAAATGCAACTATTTGGTTCTGAAGCACTACTTTGTCAGGTAGCTAAGGCAGAAAACGCTGAAGCTGAATTCAGACAAGACAAAGGTAATGCTGATATGCTGGAGGGAATGAATTCAATTATCCTAGATGGAGCAAAGCTGGCTTTCTCAGAGCAGGTTAAGAGCTTGGGAATGCTCATGGACTCTGCCTTGCTCTTTGTAAAGTAGGCTGGCATGATGGCTCAGAGCCTTTTATCAGCTGCATTTGGTGTGTTAACAATCTCACTACCTAGATTCAGCTGATCTGGCCATGCTGGTGTATGCTTCTGTAATCTCACTGTTGGATTTACGTGTGGTTGCCCCTGAAGACCACCCGGAAACTATAACTGGTCCAGAATGTGGCAGCTCAACTACTGCCAGGGGCTTGCTGCTGGGAACACGTTATTCATTTTGAAGTAACTACATTGCTTGCCAGTCTGTTTCCAAGCTCAATTTAAGGTGCTGGTTATGACCTTTAAAACCCTTCATGAGCTGGGACCCACATATTTGAAGGACCACCTACTTCCATATGCCCTGATGTGTCAATTACAGGCCACAGGGAGCCAGTTGTTGGCTGCCCCACCACTTAGAGTGGCCTATCTGGCATCAACCAGAGTCCAGGCCTATTCCACCATGAATCCAATAGAACAGGCTAGGCAAAACTAAATTATTCAGGAGGGCTTTCTACTTAGTCACTTAGGCTGTGTCATAAGAAATAGCTCAAAGAGATATCTTGGTAAGAAACAAGGAGTACAGACTACGCTATTGGATACTGTCTGCTGATGTAGATATGCTCCTTCTGGGTAGTTCCACATTGCTAAAAATGTCATGTTAATTAATTATGCTTTAATTTCAGAAAGGTTTCATCTGTTTGGCTTTATGCAAATTTTTAAATTTTCTGCAGATAGTGCAGATGTGGAACAAACTCCCCACTTGATCCCCAAAAGATGCCCCAAGCACATCTGAGCTTTGTTTTGGCTTTAAAAAAATGTGCGGAACTAAAAAGTCAGCATTCCTATTTTAATTACCTTATTTGTAATCTCTCTACCAACCACCTTTTTCATTATCTAACTACTGTAAATAATTAGTCCCACAAAGTTATATATTGGTTTTCTTTCATACTAGATAATTTGCTTTTTCCTTACAGACATGGTGTTTTATGTCTCTATCTTCTAAAACGATTAATACTGCCAGTTAAAAAGCAATTCCCAACAGGCACATGAATCTGCCTTACAACATTATATTTAATAATATGGCGATAAAAATGTTCAGGCCCTATAAATCCACTTGAACACATGAAGCTACCTTATCCTCAACTGGCTACTGATCTGCCAAAGTCACTATGGTCTACCCCGACTGGCAGTCGCTCTACAAGGTCTCAGACTAAAGTCTTTCATATCACTGGCTACCTGGTGATTTTAACTGGAAACACCAGTAATTGAGCCTAAAACCTCCATGCAAAGAAAATGTTCTATCACTGAACCACAGCTGCTTGCCTTATTTAAGTGAAGCAATTTAAATATTATCTATTGAAAGTAAATCTATATTACCTATTATTATCTATATTATCTATTGAAAGTAAAAACCCCAAATTCACCAGCATGATTGGTGTTATAGTTACCAAGTTTAAACCAGAAATGAAATGTTAAATCACACAAAATTTCAGGCAAGAAGATAATGCAATAACTGGAAGGTTACAAGAATGTACTAGAATAGTCTCAAGCATTTCATTTCTTAAAATCAAAAATAAAGTACCAGCTTTCAAGAGGCAACATGACCAGATCCCCTGCTTAATAGTTCTTCACAAAAACACTTACAATGTAGCCTGCATAATCTTCATTCTCAACAAAGGAATCATGAAGCCAGATAAACTCTTCATGTTGTCGGACAACTGAAAATTCGTTTTGTTTAAAATTAGGTAAAGAACTCTGCAAAACAGATGGGGAAGGAAAGCATAAGTTAAGTTAAGGTTTGTCATTTAGCCTTGCTGCATTTTTAAAAATATGAAATATATACTATACTTCAAATATCAACTACCAAGAAAAGCAGCAGCATATTCTAAAACAATGAAAGTATTGAAAAGAACTTTGATGATTTAGACTTCAGGCCTAAACAGCATTCTGAAATATGGATACATTCAAAGAAGAATTTAATAAAAATCAGATTAGCAAGATATTGGTTGAAAGATTACAAAAAAACAAACAGTAGCATCCCACATCAAACCTTTCCATGTACTTTGCTTGCATTTTTGACTGGTAACTGGAGGATAGATGCACTGTTACTAAACATATTTACACATAATTAAGTCTCATTGCAATCCATGGAATTTCCAAGTAGTATGTTTACAAGAGCAACTTTGGATGGCAAGCTATCAAATTTCTCTTGACATATAGTAAAAGCAAAAAATTGAGCAGATATCAGATATAAAAACTACACACCAAGCTGGTTTTACCTTTGTATGGACTGTAAATTTGACTTTGTCTCTTTCACTAAGAGCATCTGAAATGTCCACTTGCAAGGCAGAATCAGTTTGAAGATCTACGTTGACTGGTCTAAGCTGAACAAAAGAAAGAACTCAACTTTAGTAAGATCCAGAAATAAGAGCAACAAGCACAGTGTAGAATTTTGCATATATCCTTTAGCTTTTAAAAATACTGCAGCAAGTACCATAACAACAACAACATTCGATTTATATACCGCCCTTCAGGACAACTTAATGCCCACTCAGAGAGATTCACAAAGTATGCCATTATTATCCCCACAACAAAACACCCTGTAAGGTGGGTGGGGCTGAGAGACCTCCAGAGAACTGTGACTAGCCCAAGGTCACCCAGCTGGCTTCAAGTGGAGGAGTGGGGAATCAAACCCGGCTCTCCAGATTAGAGTCCTGTGTTCTTAACCACTACACCAAATTTATAGAGACCAAAGGGAATTACTCCAATATGACAATGTAATGAAAATTCACTTCAGCTAATTTTTTTGCCTTTGTAAAGTTAACATAACTCTGATCTGGATAGTCCAGGCAAGCCTGAGCTCTTCAGATCTCAGAAGTGAAGCACAGTCAATCTTGGTTAGTAATTGGATGGAAGACCAACAAAGACCAAGGTTGCTATGCAGAGGCAAGCGATGGTAAACCACCTATGTTAGTCTCTTGCCTTGAAAAACCCTGCAAGGATTGCCATAAGTCAAGGGCACTTTCCACCAAAGTTAATATGAAACACAATCATGTTAAGAATGCTTTAAACAGCTTAGTTCCACACAGCTCAGTGTTGTTTCAAGGGCTCCAATAGATCAAGCCCCTATATGTACAGTGTTTTGATTGCCAGAACTAAACAGCTCAGAAGGCAACTGTGCTGGCATGCCAGTACCTTACATGGGCCTCATTTAAAAGGAAGTAAGCATGTTGTCAAAGATGCCCAAGGAAGCAAATACAGAAGCTAAGATAAGATGGTCAGTAAGAAGAGTCTGCGCTTCTCTGTGGTGATGCTTTTCCTCTGAACTCCCTGTTGAAAGAAAACTATTTGATCAACTTACTATAGAGCTTTAGGAAGATGGCAATACATTTTTTGCTTTGAAAAACAAATTAGATAGAAATTGAATCTTTTTAATTAAACTGGCTGTATATAAGGACAGAAGAGCACTGCTGAATCAGACCACTGGTACATCTAGTCCAGCATTCTGTTTTACACCGCTTGCCCTAGAAGGCAAACAAACAAGGCATAAACGCCAAGGCCATCCCCTGATGTTGCCTCCTACCATTGGGTTTCAGAGGTTTACAGTCTCTAAACTCACTATGGCTTGTAAACTGTAACAACTGATAGACCTCTCCTACATGGACCGGTCAAACCCCTTTTAAAGACATCTATGCTCATGGCTACAATAACATCCACTGGCAGTGAGTGCCACAAATTACTTGTTGACTAAAGAAATATTTCCTTTTTTGTCTATCCTAGACCTAATGCCCATCAACTACACTGGGTGCCCTCAAGTTCTAGTAATATCAGAAAGGAAAAAAATCTCTGTTCACTTTCTCCAACCCATGCAAAATATTATAAACTTATGCTTACATATTATGTTAAGTGTGTTTTTACATTTTAAGACTACATTGGTAGCCACAATGATACTCATTCCTGGTTGGTGCATGGTGCACCTTTGAATAATGAAGAAAAAACCCCAAAGCAATTTAAAATCTGACGTCTTAAGAGGTACTATACCATCAATGTTTTTCTTCTCTTAATGTGCAACAGCCTCTTCTTCTACTAAAAATAATAATCCACTGGGAAAAAACGAAATTCCAATACAAATATTCAGCTGCTTCGTTTACTACTTCCTTGAACACATGTACTGTACATGTAGTTGTATCTTACTATATGAATATTTTCTTACTACAGTGAATATTTTTAAAAATCTTTTCAACTTTAATTTTACATAAATACATCTTGCCTTGTACTTCCTGTACATCTCAGCCCTTTGACCGGGATGTTTATTTTTTCCTATATGAATGCCTAACTAATGGGAACCTGCCACACTACATCTGGAGGACTCTAGTATTACAAAGGCCATGCTCCTACTGAAATGTCACACATACCTAATGAAGTTTGTAAAAGGAAGAAAAGTCTTCACCTTCCTTGCAGCTCACTGAATATTTATTTATTTGCTGAATATAACTTTTAAGCCCTAATGGCTCACAAGTGTTTTACAATTAAAATTGCAAAGTCAATCAGACGTGGTAAATGGAGACACCTTTTCCATATATGTGTCCTTCCCCAAACCCAGTGTTCTGGCTACTGAAATTCCCTTTCCTCCTTTAAAGAGCCAGTGGAAAGGCCAACGAAAATAGTGTATTTACCTACAACAACATTAATATTTCAAAGAGGATTGAGCTTTCCCTTGCCTTGTCAGAGAGGGCAACAAGGTCCAGATTCCGTTTGACAGTTGCAGAGGCCCTGAGGTTGAAGTGATGTTCAGTTTTTCACTCCAGCCCTCAAGATGCTCTAGCCACTGACATCTCCCTCTTCACAAAAAGGATGGCAAAGTCTGGAATAATACAGCCCTATCACATCAGAAGCTGATCTTCCCAGCGATCTCCTACACATGCTCATAGATTTTTGGGGGGATTTGTTTCAAGCTGGAATAAGAATATACACATACACCACACTAAAGTTTCATGCAGGTAGCACTATATAACACACATCCAGCAATTAGTTTTAAAAAAAGAAAGATGAATACAAAGTCAAAAGTAAGTTCCCTCCAAATTTGGTGAAGTTTGATTGAAAAATGACTCCTCCAGCCCACCAGATAGCTCTCAGAGTGATTTTCGCATAGAAAACAACGGTCAATTTTTTTTTGGAAACACCTGAATCAAATTAAAGAATCAATTTGGAATTCTGAATTTTTTCTCAGATTTTGGGGGGGGGGGCGGGAATCAGACATCGATTTTTTTTGGTGCACACCTCTATCCTCTGTACCATCTCTCAATTCTCCCTCCCCCTTCAGTCTCCTTTTTGGTTCTGTTGCTATCTCCCTCCACTCTTACCCTCTTCACTGAGCTTCACAGCCAACAACACATAAGGCTTTTATTCTCTGTTTGTTATTCAACCTTTATATGAGCACCTTGCCCAGTTGATGCATAGTTTTGGACTGGGTTATCACCAATATGCGGATGACACCAAGTTGTATCTGTTGATGGGCAGCTGGCCGGACTCTGCCCCAGATGTCCTAGTGAGAGCTTTGGAGGCTGTAGCTGGGCGGGTAAAGCAGAGCTGGCTGAAGTTGAACCTGGCAAAGACGGAGGTCCTGTACTTGGGCCAGGGTCTGCCAGATTTGGGAATCCATCTCCCGGCCTTTGATGAGGCACTATTAGTGCCTGTCTCATCAGTCCAGAGTCTTGGGAGTGATACTGGACTCTTCTTTATCGACTAAACGGACTGGGACCAGCATACATGAGGGACCGCCTCTCCCCGTATGTACCCCAGAGAGCACTAAGATCAGCAAATAAGAACTTACTGGTGGTCCCTAGCCCCAGGGAGGCTCAGGCCTTTTCAGTTCTGGCCCCAACCTGGTGGCACTCTGTCAGAGAACACCCAAGCCCGCCAAGATCTTATATCTTTTCAGCAGGCCTGTAAGACAGAGAGATTCCACCAGGCATACGGTTGAGGCCAGTCTTTGGCTGTCTTGGGAACCTCTCTATGGTCTCCCACCAGGGGGGCTATGAAATCATCTGCCCCCCCTATAAGTGCAGTCACTGGAATTTTATTAACTGCAGTCCCCATCCTACCCTCTTTTGTTTACATTATGATTGGGGAAATTGGAGAGGGCTGTCATCTGAGATGCTGACCGCACATGCTTTGAAGTTTTTGGATTTTTAAATGTATTTAAATGTTTTAATGTGTATTAAGCATTTTATTGTATCCCTCCCTGAGCCTGTTTGCAGGGAGGGCAGGCTAAAAATCGAATTAATAAATAAACAAATAAAACTATTCAAAATAAAAACTATTCAAAAGCAAGATGGGACTCATATTTTGAGAGATGGACTACTTATAGTATGGTTTCAATACAGAAATAGATTAAGCCCGCCAACTTCACCACTGATATCACCAATAGACTCCTATTATGATGCTATTACAAGAAATAAAACTGAGCACGTAAACTATGAATTTTTGGTGGATAAACAAGGAAATATAAGGGCAGGGCAAGAAAGTCAAGCTCATGGGAAAAATGTTTCATGGTTAATGTGCTATCAAATGATGTCCAAATTTAAAGAACAAATATCCAAGAAGGTAGCAGATTAAGAGAGAAAACAGTTTGAACAACTAATCAGTGGAGATTTAAAGCATTTATTAGGAAAAGCATACAAAATTTTATTGAAATATGCCACAGAAACAGAACAAGTTAAAAACTGTATGATAAAATGGATGAAATTTTTTGGAGAAAGTGTCTCTATGAGTCAATGGGAAAAATTTTGGACCAAAGAAATCAAATTTTCAGACTATCAATTGTTAAGAGAGAACTGGTACAGAATATTCTTCAGATGGTATATTTCTCCTAAAGACACTGCAAGAACCAATAAGGGCTATAGTGGACAGTGTTGGAAAGGTCAATGCACGGATGCAACGTTTTATCATATGTGGTGGACATGCACAAAAGCAAGAAGATACTGTATAAATATACATGAAGAGATCCAAAAAATATTCAAGCTTTGCTTTGAGCTGAATCCTAAAAATATATTATTAAATATTTTACTGAGGAATATTAGAAAAGAACATGACAAATTTTTAAAGGATATGGTGACAGCCGCGAGAGTTATAGATGCAGCAAAATGGAAGACAGAATTTTGTCCAGATGTGAATGGATGAATAAACTGCATGAATATGCATCTATGAGTAAACTAACTTCTTATATGCATAACTGACCAATGCTGGAGTTTAAGGGAAAATGGAGAGGTTTGATTATGTAGTTGGAAATTAAGAAAAATCAAGAATAGTTAATATATGAAATAGTTAATAGTTAAGAATAGTTAATTATGAAATTAAGATCTCAAATGCAGAATGTAAAATGTGAAGTATAAGACAGAATATAGAATATTAAGTATAAAATTTTGGCTATAAGTAATTAAGGAAAGGAATAGTATTCTGTAATTTAGTTGTGCTGTTATGTATCTCATATATGCTTTTTTGTTGCAGCCTAAATCTACTACTTTGTGTATATTTACTATCAAAGCTTTTTATGCACTTTCTATTGTCTTTTTCTTTGTAAATAAAATCAGGGCTCATTTAGAGGGGGAACACACAGGAACGCAGTTCCGGCAGTTCCCCAAAGAGGTCACATGTCACCTGATTCTCGGCCATTTTGGGCCCGTTTTGGCCTGGATTGGGACCAACACGGCCTGGATCAGGCCTCTGACAGGAGGTGGATCACTCTCCCACTCATCAGCAGCCCAATCCTGACCGTTTTGGGCCCCCTTTCAGCCATTTTCAGCCCCTTTTGCCATTTTGGGCCCAATTTCAGCCCTGAATGGCCAGGATTGAGTCCAAAACAGCCAGGATATGTGATGTCAGGGGGTGTGGCATATGCAAATCAGTTATACTAATGACGCACTTCCGGTGATGGCAAGAGGTGTGGCATATGCTAATAAGTTATGCTAATGAGTTCCTCCAGCTTTTTCTACGACATGACCCCTGAATAAAATACTTAAAAAGCAAAAAACAAAAAATAACCTTCAAGTTCAAGCCATTATGCAGTAACTAAATGTCCTAAATACTGGCTTAAGACCTATGTAGCCAGGGTATAGGAAACGAAAACACTTTCCAAAGAAAAGTGACTCAGCAGATGGTTTTGAGAGACAGATGGGACAAACCAAAGCACTACACAAAGATTTGCAGAGAGATTACAAAGCAAAGTGACAGCCTGAAAGAAAGCTTCACTGAGAAGTAAGATGGGAGAAGGAAAAAAAGAATGCAGTGATGAAAAGCTATCCATAATGTCCCTGACATGTTTTAAGAATGATCAAACTATTGTGTTATTTTTGTAGACTTTGAATCAGTACACTTACCTTTTAAAGTAATCATCAAGAATGGTGATTTGCAGAATACCAGTTTTCTGCATGAACCCTCTTATGGAATCACTAAAACGAGTACTGACATGATGGTCTGGGGGTGGGTGGGTGCGGAATGAGATAGAGTAGCCATATCAAAGACAGCAGTCAAAAGCAGCACTAGGCTAACTGTTAATATGGTTGATTATTAAAACACTTTTACCTGCCTTTTCTCATGTTTCAAGCTTTAGGATTAGACATTAAGTCATGGTTAAAAAGGTAACATTGTGATGGTGTTGGTCTGTAGTTGGCCAATAGAATATACCACTCAGCTTCCGAGTTAACTCAACTGGCCAAGTTAAAGCCTCCATCTTTGTACAAAATAAGATTTCATACCCTGTCGCAGTATACTCCACTATAGTTGGCAATCAGAAACTGTAATTTTTGCTGAGACTGGGCAATTCCATGTGGAACATCTAACTGCAAATGAACACTTTAAAAGCACTCCTTAATATCCAGAGAAAAGTTTTGCTCATAGGGGCAGAGTGTCCAAATGGATTTTTACAACAAAAGACCCCTCCCTCCAGACAACCACAACAGTGCTTATCCCTGCATCTTATGGGGCGAAGAAAAGCATGGATTGTTGGGTTTTTAAATCTCTCCCCCTCCCCCAGTGATTGTTCCAATGGCTTTAGGAGAATCTGTAGAATCAGCAGAAGCAACTCAGAAACTGAAGCATCGAATATCTTTCATCAACTATGCTGAATGAATCAAGACAAGTAACTACTGAGATAGTAACAAGTCTGTAGGTCCTTGATGCATCAGGTACCACCTTTACAGGTAACCAGGTTGCACAGGACCAGGTCCCACAGATGAGGGGGAACCCTAAAAGTGTCTGCATACACAGTCATGTTTTACAGTGATGCCCTTCCTCATCTGAAGTCTCCAGAGGAATTGCTAAGAAACCTTGAAACCTCTAAGAGACACACACCTGCAACTCGGACAAAAAGATCAGTCTTGTGATAAATAAGCATCCATCTGGCATATTGTTTTGCAAAACTAGAACATGTTACAGGAAAGGGAATGTCTTCTGGTGCCACATTAAACAATAAATGAGGGGGGAAATATAAGTCTACACTTCATTCTCCATCTCCAAGGGATGGTGATCACCCTGGAAACACCCCAATCAAGGGAAAGGTATAAAGACCCTGGATGAGAGCAGACTTCTGTCAACTTGGGGTCCACTTGCTTTGTGGACACTGTCCTGCTCTCTCCTAATGCCTTCAGAGACATACTCCTGGCACTTTATGGATTTCATCCTTTTTTCAACGAGAACTTTTTCCCTTTTAATTTTTGGATTTTCCCTTGTTCTGTGGTTTTTTCATTCCCATTTCATTTTACTACCTCTCCTCTCAGTTCTTAGGAATCTGAGGACTAAGGGGTCCACAGGCCTACAAAGGTCTTACATCTTCAATCTCCCTGGACCTCTGTAGCTATGAAACTGCCAAGGAACTGAGCTGTAACTAGAAGTGACGAAGGCTGGTAGGGAGGCCATTTGTATTTTTTAATGTTTAGAGTGGCTAACATGCATTAAGCTTACTCTCACATCTGTAGCTTTTTGTTTCAAGTGTTTTTGCAATGCATAGTGGTTTATAGTTTCTCTCTCCACTATCAAGTGTCTCCTCTTCTAGATACTGCTTTAAAGCCATACTGTACATTCATACTTTATCTGTTTATGCAGTCGTCTTCTGTATCCCATCTTATATACATTATTCCAGTGTTTCTCTGTCCACACCTTTTATTATTTATGTGTTGAGCAGGTTGCTTTTATAATATTGCCTTCCAATAAACCATAAACTGTTTAGTTTGTATTAGTAACCCATTGGAATCTATGACTTCCTAGTAACAGTTGTGTATCCACTGGGATGATAGGAACCTGTCACTGGGATGATAGCAGAAGCCTCCTGCTTAAAGGGACCAAATCAACACTAACTGGGTTAATATATGAGAAGAGCATTTCTCTAGACTTTAACGGCACATCAAAAAACCCACATAAACAGGTCCAACCACTGCCTCTATCCACAGTCTCACCAAATATGAAAAGCCACCATCAAAGTGAAGAAAGTGTGGCACAAGGTGGGACAGACAAAAAATACTAGGGGTGAGAAAAATAGTTGCAACTACCTTCACGCTGTTTGGAACAAGGTATGTCTTCCACTATATTGAGAAGGGGAAAGACTGCTGTGACATCCAGCCCATGACGTAGGTGAAGAACAGTGTGTCAGGTGGTTAGAGCAATAAACCAGGACTGAAGACCCTTGTGTTCAAATCCTCAACCAGCCATGTGAGTTTCTGGGTAAACGTAAACCTGCCACACTCACTTAGCCTGATCTACCCCATAATGGTGAGAATAAGAACCACCAAGCATACATACTTTGGAGGAAAGGCAAAATAAAAATGTAATACAGGTACAGGTCTCCTTTGTTTATGAAGAGGGTAGAAAGATCTTCCTGTAAAAGGGAACAAAGGCAAAGAGAAAAATAGGATCATCCCAAATGAAAAGGTGGAAGGAAGGGCATGGAATAGCCCAGCTGAGGAAGTTAAGAAAGCTCCCACTCTCCTGGCTTTCCATAAATGATGCAAAATTGAATTATTCAGGAGGTATTTCTACTCAGATTACAGGGCTGTGTCATAAGAAACAGCTCAAAGAGATATCTTGGTAAGAAGCAGGGAATACAGACTAGGCTGTTGATGCAGATGCAGGCTCCTACTGAGTACGTTCCACGCTGCTAAAGATATGTTAATTAATTATGCTTTAATTCAGAAAGGTTTAATTTCTGTTTGGTTTTATGCTAATTTTCAATTTTTCTGCAATCATACCCTATTGTATCTCTTTTCACTGAATGTCCTAACTGTTAATCATATTGTATTTTATTCAGTGAATGTCCTACTATTGATTATATTGTATTGACTTGCAGTGTGCAATCTGCCTTGGATCTCAGTGAGAAAGGCAGACTAAATATTAATAATAAATAATAAGGATGGCACAAAAAAGCGCTAGAAAAATGAGAGCCAACATTACTTCCTAGATGGAAGGAGGAAATGAAAATGCAGTCAAGCTATCCCTCATTGCAATGAAAAGCATTTAAAGAAAGATGGAAAGATAAGAAGTAAACCTGAGGATGGCAAGAGGAGACAGCAAATGGAAGGGCAAAAAGAAAGTTCAAAAAGAAAGTTCAAAAAATAAAAGTCAGAAGCTGTTTTCAGACTACAATAAGGGAAATGAGGAGATGAGGGGGATTAAACAAAAAAGAAAAAAGGAAAATGAGGGAACAAGAGAGGAGTAAAAATGGGGAAGGAAAGGTGAATGAAAATCTTACATCTTAGGAAATTGCACCCTCCCTTGTATGAAAAAGGGGAAGAAAAGGAAGAGAGGAAAGATAAACTGAAGCCACCCATATGATGACCTGGTGTGAGAGATTTCTGGTTGTTCTCATACCACATTTTCGCCCAACTGAAAAAAAAAGGGTTCATGGGAACTCACAAGCATCTCTCTCTCTCTCACTCAAATCTCTTCTATTTTTCTTTCTCATCAATGCTCTTACAGAGATTCTTTCTCTTTTCACTAAGAGCTCTTCCTGCTTATTCCCACTTTACTTCACCATTCTCTGATCAGTATGGGGGAGTCAGCCCCCTCGAAGGGCAAACCTATCAAGTCAATCAACTGGTAAATAGACCTGCAACCTCTCCCTCTGCCCTCAGCTTTTGGAGCTACCCTGGCTTCACCCTAGAGACTTCCCTGTATCAACAGCACTTGCACATGCAGATGCTTCCCAGTCATCTGGGTGATAAATGTACTTATAAAATGAAAGTTGACAAGAGGATTTGTGAAAAGAAAAAATGTAAGAACAAAAAAAGGAAAATTGTACAGCTTGCCATTTATAAGGGTTCAAAGATACATCTTAGATGTTTTTAACCAATAATTACATATATATCGCTGCACCGTAAGGTATGCAGGCACTTCTTCATTTGTGCCAGCAAGAAAAATAGCAATTAAAGTTAAAAACACCTGAACACAGAAAGCCTCCATGCTATCCACTGAGCCTTATTCAGAAACTATACAAAATACCTGCTGCCTAAAGACAGCAGTGGGATTTGTGTCCAAACAATCATTCTTCCATTCTTCCAACAATAAACAACAATGAATTGAGTGCTATTGCCAATACATTATCAGGCAAGCTTGGCAGGTTTCAACATTGTAAAATGTTTTTTCAGACAATTATTCTTAGGAATTGAGAATATATTACTGTTTTATTGGTTTTTAAATGGGGATGGGAGATAAAACCATAGGTATATAGAATAATTAAAATAAAAAACTGTTATGAATTCACCTGCTAGGAGGCAACCTCAAGG
Source organism: Eublepharis macularius (assembly GCF_028583425.1). Taxonomy (NCBI): domain Eukaryota; kingdom Metazoa; phylum Chordata; class Lepidosauria; order Squamata; family Eublepharidae; genus Eublepharis; species Eublepharis macularius. The sequence continues at coordinate 50,365,624 of NC_072791.1, read as the reverse complement.
GAAGGCTTTGGCCTCTGTATCCTGTTTGTTGGTCCTCCAAAGTATTAGTTGGCCACTGTGTGAAACAAGATGCTGGACTAAATGGACCAGTGGTCTGATCTAGCAAATTTCTTCTTATGTTCTCATTGGCTGTGCAAATCAAACCAAAACCAAGGACAAAATTCTTATTCATGTGTTTCCCCTCACATGGTGGATGCTGTAATCACCATCACACACATAAATATGGTGCTTTGAGCGAGATTAGTTAACAATGCTTGAAAGTACTACACTGGTTACACTTCTTAAAATATACTCAAGTATGAAAGAAAATAGCTAAGTACACTTGACTAGTTGTAGAAGTACTTTTTATCCCAAGAACAAACATCCTTTCAGATATGCCAAAACAATTTATAGAGAAACAGAAGTTTCTCAGACTTTTTAAATGTCCCATTAGACATGAGAACTGTTGACTTCTACCTAAATAATTTTAAATTATAAATTCATTCCTAAATACTTATTGCATGTAAGAAATCCCACTGATCGTGACTGTTAAGAAATGCAAATCTTTTGATTGGATACTAAACAATATCAACACTAAACTTAAATCTTCATTCAAATGGAACTAGCCACCTCACAGAGCTAGTTAAACTACCATGTTAGGCCACTACTGCAACTATGATTCTCTGGTCACCAGGAATTACTCTGAATAATCTAAAACAGGCCTTCAAAATCAAAATCTACTACAAACCCTACTTTTATGACTTCTACGATCATAATGTCAAACTCTGTAACAATATACTTCGGATTCTTTGAATCTCTGAGTTGATTACTTGTTCTGCCAATTTCAATCTACCAATCCCACTAACTCAATCTAGGCACAAGAGAAGGAGACACTAAAATGACTCTCAGGACCTAAGCAAGTAATTATCGATGTATTGTCGAAGGCTTTCACGGCCGGAGAACGATGGTTGTTGTGGGTTTTCCGGGCTGTATTGCCGTGGTCTTGGCATTGTAGTTCCTGACGTTTCGCCAGCAGCTGTGGCTGGCATCTTCAGAGGTGTAGCACCAAAAGACAGAGATCTCTCAGTGTCCAAACTGAGAGATCTCTGTCTTTTGGTGCTACACCTCTGAAGATGCCAGCCACAGCTGCTGGCGAAACGTCAGGAACTACAATGCCAAGACCACGGCAATACAGCCCGGAAAACCCACAACAACCAAGTAATTATCGTAAGAAAAGATTTACTGTGAATCTTACAACTTCACCACAACCACACTTAACTGTCTATAGGATCACCTTATTAAATTGCTCATACTTATAAAATGGATTGCCTTTTGTTAAGTAGGTGTAGGATATCCTTGCTTTAATTACATTCACTTGGAAACAAAAGAGATGGGGAGCATCCTATAGAACCATTTCAGATTTCACAGTGATAAATTTAAACAAAGACAAAACATTCCATACAGCACCAGACAAGAACTGGAATCTACCACATTAAATAAACTAGTGATTACTCTGGGACTAAGCAATTTAAATTGGCTTAAATTGTCCTGCTACATTCATTACTATAACCAATTCCTGCGGTTACACAGATCAATACAAAGTTTGCCTTCTGTCCCATGGACAGTTTCTTCTAATCACTTCCTGCCCTTAGCTCTCTAAAGCATTATATTCTACTACCAATTATTTATGATGTTCAATACACAGGAAACATTTTCTTGCCCAATGAGCGCCAGGCACTGCATTCCAAGTGCTCCAAAGATTTCTCATACTACAAAAGCTGTCGATGCTCCTCTAAACGGAAGAAACCATACATAGTCCACCAACCCAAACTGAAACAACTTAACCTACCTAACCCAATAAACTGAAATACATTCGACGCAGTTTAAAGTACACCACTACAAAAACATTGCTAAAATCGATACAACCGTGACAGAGGTACAGAAATACTGAAGGGCTTACAGGTACACATCCCCTTCATCAACGAAGGGAACTGCAATTCATTAACTGCTCACAATAGGTTTAGTTAAACATTAAATGCATTTTTTTAAAAAATTGCCCCCGAGGGAGAAGGGCATTTTAACAACCCCGAGAGAAGAAACTGAATAGCCCAGGGCGATCCTACATCCCAAACAGCATCGCTTGCAGCCAGGAGTTCCCAAAGAGCCAAAGCAGCTCAATTTGCCATGAACGTGACCCAGCGCTGGCTCAGGGAGCCTCGGCCGAGACGCCGCCGTCGCGCCCCCTCGGCAGGCAGGCAGGCAGGCAGGCAGGCAGGCAAGCGAGCAGCCCTTCCCCACCCACAGGAGGAAGGAAGAGATAAACGACCCCCACATATTTGCCCCTCCGCTTGCTCACGCCACCCACCCTTGGCCGAAACCGACCTCCCCCTGAGAGGAAAATCAAAACCAAAGCCCTCCACAGGCAGGGGGGCGAGCGCACTTACGCCTCGGTCCTCTTCGGAAAGGAAATCTGGGCCGTCGTCCGAGCCTTCCTGCTCCGAGAAAGGGCGGAGGCGGGAGAGAGCGAGTCAGACAGGGAGCCAGGGGTAGCCGTTGGGGCGGGGACGGAGGGGGGGGGGGGAAAGGGAGAAAGCACAACGGTTAGTGAGCCGGTCGCCGACACCTCCGCCCTCTTCCCCCCAGCCGGACACCTCGCGGCCGCAGCTCCCCAGGAACCTACCATCATGGCTGCTCTCAGCCCTCGCTCCGCTCCTTCAGCAAACACAGGCCCAGCCCGCCAGGCAGCCCAGACCAGAGGGGCGGGATTAAGGCGGGACGGGGTGGTGGTGGCTGCAGCGGGGACAAGCCGCCGCCGCCACCGGCCCAAGGGTTGCTGCTGAGTTTGCGCTAGTCCGCGGCTTCCTCTGGGGGCGAGTGCTGGGCGGTGAGGCTACTTTATAGGCAATGAGAGGAAAGGTGTGATGGAGGGGAGGGGGCGAGCGCTGCGGCATCGGTGTCGCAGGTCTGGGCGAGAGGAGCGTTTCAAGGGTTAACCTCTGGCGGAGTGCGAGAGGTAACGTATGGAGAAGGTGTTTAAGGGCAAAAGTCTCTGCCTCGTGAATTTCAGTTGGGGGAATGATCCGGATTGCCTCTGCTGCGGGCTGGTTGGATGTCTGAACCAGGGTCCAAGGCCCACCTGTGTGATTCACAGTGCAGACTCACAGCCTTCTTAACCCTTTGTAACTCTGCCTAGGATTTAGGGTTGCCAACCCCCAGGCAGGGCCTGGAGATCTGTAATTACAACTTTTCTCCAGATGACGGGAATCAGTTCCCCTGGAGAAAATGGCTGCTCTGGAGGGTGGACTCTATGGCATTATGTCGTGCTGAGTTCTAACCCCTACTGAAATCCTAACTTTCCCAGGCTCCGCACCCCAAATCTCCAGGTGTTTCCCAACCCAGAGCTGGCCTTACTAGGACTGCACTGACGTTGAGCTAAAATGTTTATCTTTGGGCCACCACATGGAATCACCTGGAAGTTCCTATTAACACACTATAGAATCACCCCACTGTGTTTCCATGTCAACACCACACAATCCTGACAGGTGATTGGGACTGCTGTGCAATCCATTTCCCTGCACATGTAAAATTATGCTCTCCACATAGTAAAACAGTGACCTAAGTCATGTGTTGTATGAGTTCTTGGATGACACATCTGCCTTTGACCCATTTCAGACTGATTTCCAGCCTAGGTTTGGTACCAAGATGGCTTTAGTTGCACTGATGTGTGATCTTCTCTTGTGGTTAGATGGGACAGCCTTCCCTATTGATAGTGTTAGATCTTTCTGTGGCCTTAGACACTGTTGACCACTCCATTCTTGTTTACCAACTGGAAAATGGAGTTGGTGTTAAGGGTGGTTTGGTGGCTTTAGTTGTTTTTCTCAGACTGGACACAGAGTTTCCAGAAGAGAAGCAGACTCATCTGAGTGGGATTTGTCCTGTGGAGGGCCATAGGGTTCTATTCTCTCATCAATGTTCCTTTATATATATGAGATTGCCTAAAGATTTGGGGCTGGGTGTTATCAACATGTAGATGACATCCCGCTTAACATTTTGTTATCCAAGTCTCCAGATGTACTTTTTGGGTTCTGAACTCTTTTTTTTTTTTTGGTTCTTTGAGATAATGGTTAGGTGGCCAAAGCAGAACAAGCTGAAGTTGAATCCTGATCAGGACGATCAGTGCTGTAGAGGGACTGGATTTACACATCCTGGACAGAGTGGAATTTGCTTTTTCAGAGCAGGAGAGCATCAGGTGCTCATGGACCCCGTCTCAGTGTTTGAAAAGCAGACAGGTGCAGTAGCCTTATATGAGCTACACCAAATCTCTTCTTTAATAGATTCAGCCAATCTGGCCAGGTGGATACATATATCTGTAACCTCTCAGTTGAATTACTGTAAAATGCTCTACATTGGGCTGCCCTTGAAAACAAACCAGAAATTGTGACGAGTCCAGAATGCAGCAGCTGAACTATTGTCAGGAGCTAGCTGACAGGAGCATATTTTGCCCACTTTTGAAAATGACACCAGCTACTGGTTTGTTTTTGAGTTCAATTGTTACTGAGATAAGACCTTTAAAGGCCTTCATGGCATGGGCCCACATATGGTTAAGCGGTTTGGCTGCAAATCAGCACTCTACTGGTTTGAATTCCACTACTGCCATGTGCCTTGGGTGGCCTTGGGTGGCCTTGGGTAAGCCACTCTTCTCAGCCCCAGATCCGCAACTGTATTGTGGGGATAATAGTAACACTAACATGTTCATCACTCTGGGTGAGGCACTAATCTGTCTAGAAGAGCAGTATATATGCACTGTTGTTATTATATTTGAAGAGCCATCTCTTCCCATGTGTTCCTGTGTGCTAACTACAGTTTTCAGGCTGCCATCTTCTGGCTGTTCCCACACTTACAGTGCAATCCTAAGCAGAGTTACACCAGTCTAAGCCCATTGATTTCGGTGGGTTTAGACTAGAGTAACTCTGTTTAGGATTGCATTTTTAGAGTAGCCTGCCTGGAATCAACCAGAGCTTGGGCCTTTTCTATCATGGGTCTGTGGAATGGGCTCCCAGAAGAGGTGAGGGGTGCCCCTTTGCTGCATATCTGTAGAAGGTGCTGCAAAGTTGTTTGCCAACTCTTGGTAAGCTATGAATATCAGGCATCTCTTAGGAGAGGAGAGAGTTATTTGGGGTTTGTTATTTTATTTAAGCTTCAACTTTTAATGTTTTACTTATGAATCTAAACCCTGTCTTTCCTCTTGGGTCAAGGCAGCTAAGAATATTTCAATTAATAAATAAATCCTAAGCAAAGTTACACTCTGCTATGTTGATAGGCTTAGCAAGGTGTCACTCTTTTTAGGATTGCATTGTTAATCTTCCAAACCAACAGATTATATTATACAATTTGGCTCAGCTAATGGTGGCATTTTCCATAGAGGGCACAAGGTACAAGCTGCCATCAGGGGAGTCTCTTGCAACGAAAGAGTGTGCATTGTGCCAATACAGCAAATACAGAACGCGCTGTATTTAGATTAGCCAACTAACAGGATACAGCAGACATATTCTGTGGAAGTTTAGAGCCTGTGCTCCACGTTCTATTACCCATTTTCCCTTTACACTGAAAATAAATCATTACTACTTTTGGCTGTGTCCTCCATGTGCACTGAAGAGCTTACATGTGCATAAAAGAAGGTTGGCAGGAAAGTCTGGAGACCTGTTTTGCACAGAATGCAGATTGACAACTATGTAGAAATCCTTGGCGCTGGCTGTATGTGAAAAAATGTATGTCAGCGAAACATCAGTTGTGAATCACTGTCAACACACATCTGATCCATACTGTGCCATGGTTCGATTGTGTATTGCTTTCTTAAGCTAATTTGGCCACGGGTGAGATAGAGGTGGAGTTAATGCATGATTGTTAGTTGAACCCATCAGTGTGACCCAGAAATGTGAGTGGTTTTAGATTATCAGGTATAAAAATAAAAGACTTCCTTTTATTTCCTGTTACAAGTGCAGTGGAAGATATAGAACAACCTTCTGCAGTACATCAATGTTCTTCTGTTTCAGTTCGTCATGCTTTCAGTCCATACAGACTGGCTTCTCTGATTGATAGACGCTAGGAACAGCATGTACTGTGCATTTTCTTTCTGAAAGGAAAAAGCACCTTCCTGTTCCAGGAATAGTTCTCAAGGTCCCATTTGTACATTAAAGTGCAGACCAGAAGTGTGCCAAACTGTCTTTTGACAAAAAATGAAGGAGTTGCCACCCCCCCCCTTTTGCAGCACTGTAATTCTTGTGAGCAAGCTTCAGATGTTTAAAGTACATGAACTGGGAAGCAAGAGCATGAGATTTGTTTATTAATCAGACTTTTAATAAATAATGTTATGACTTCAGGGAAATCTGTGAAGTAGTGCTTGAAAACATGGTTTCAAACTTGATAGTAACAAACCTTTTTCATAAAATGAAGACATGACTCACTTTTATTTACTTTCTCTGATTTGGGCAGCCCTGAGCAACTGTGAGAACAACTGACAGAAGAGAAATAGATACAGAGCAGGGGGGAACAGAGATGGCTTGGAACTACAGCAAATAATCACCAGTGGTCTAATGCCACCACTGCTATTTATTTATGCATTATTTAGTTACATTGCTGTATACACTTCACCATTCACAAATCATTTTGACTGCCCTGCTAATATATGTGCTGCAGGCAGAGATTTCTAAGTTACCTCCAGATCATTGGCTCAGAGAACATAAAATACATGAAGTAATAAAAATCCTGATGACTTAATTTTAGCTGCCAGAAGCCAACCCAAACAACAATAATAAAAAAGAAACAACATATTTTTAGAGTTCATGCCAGGTACTAGAATTGTGGGGCTGATCTTGTTTTTCCTTGCAACATAGACACATCACACACAACTTTAGTAGCCAAGAGTGGCCAAACACAACCTTGGGAGCGCTGAATTGGATGGAAAGACAGTGTAGAAATGTTTTAAATAAATAAAGTATGTCCCAATCCTTTGTTTTTTTACTTGGAACTAAATCCAAGTTCAATGAGATATAATCCTTATGTTCCAAGTTCAATGAGATATACTCTTTACTTTACATTCAATGGGATATACTCGCAGGCAACTGTGCATAAAATTGCCACCTGTAGGTGCCTCATTCCTTCCCTAATATGATATGATCATGTGGAAAAGATGAACCAAGGCTAGTATTCATTCCTTGTCTCAACTACCGGACAGAAATTATTCCTTTCCGTCCTTTAGTACCTTATAGGAACAATTTTTTAACCATTCACTGCAAATTGGCAATATACGCAATTAAAGCACCGTCTTCAAAAGAACTTTGCTGCTAATGCATTGCCCACTTGTTTAGTCATTTTGGAATATTGCTATAAAATATATTAATTTTGTCTTAGACCCTGCATTAGATTTCCCTGCTATAACCTTAGTCTTAGGCAGCAAAATTGCAGTCATGTCAAAAAACTCTGGGTGTTGAGAACTACAACTGTTGCTAAAAGACTTATACTTCAGTCTTGGAAATCAGTTACTTCGCATAGTATAGAGAAGTGGATGGAAAATCTTCTGGACTTTGCCGCAAAAGAAAACGCAACATTTGTCCATCAAGGAAGGTGATAAATTCCAGAGTACATGGAGATCTTTCCTAGAACTTTATGAATGCTAAAGCAACAGAAAGCTACTGCCATTATTTTTCCTTCTTGTTTTCTAAAACTTTTCTTACAGTGAAATCCTAAGCAGTGAGTCTAGGCTAAACCCATTAAAATCAATAGGTTTAGAGTGCAGTTACTCTGCTTCAGATTTCACTCTTAATTTAATGTTTGGAAAATTTCCAAAACTTAATAAAAAATCTTTATTTAAAAAAATGGAGAGCAAGCAAATGAATCAAAATCCAACTATTTCTCTTTGTATTTCCATAACAAGCAAGCAAGATGTTCTTTCATACTTGCTTTTACTAATCAGCCAGGGGTACACATCTGCAACTTGACAGTGTTCTTCAGCTTCTTCCAAATAAATAGTTGGTGAGCCGATACCTTCACATTAAGCTATATATGACCCTATAAAGCTGCCATACCCAGTCAAACCATTAGTCAGTATTTGTTGCTCCAAAGGGAGCAGCATTTTGGAGTGTTAGGCCTCTGTCTTTCATCTTCTACTTGATCCTTTTTCTGGAGATACTGAACACTGGTCCTGGGACCTTCTGAAAGCCAAGCATGGGCTCTACCAGAGGTGTGGCCGCCTCCTTTCAGAACAAACCATCCATCCATCCAAACATCACAATTCCACAGGAGCATTGAAAAAATCACTACAGAATATATTGTAGATATTATAGATCCTTTCAGTCTGGTTTTAGGGCTAGTTATGGGGCTGAAACAGCCTTGATCACCCTGGTAGATGACCTGCACTAGGAGATGGACAGAGGGAGTACAACTCTGTTGATTCTCCTGGACCTCTCAACTGCTTCCTGTACCATCAATCATGGTATCCTTCTGGTCCATAATTCCAGGCTGAGATTGAGAAGCAGTGTTCTGCAGTGGTCCCAGTCCTATCTTGAGGGTAGGTTTCAGAAGGTGGTATTGGGGGACTGCAGCTTAGCCCCTTGGTCATTAGCCTATGGGGTCTCTACAAAGTTCCATGTTGTTCCTATGCTTTTTAACATTTACATGAAACTGCTGGGTGAGGTCACCCAGAGATTTGGGCTGGATTGTCACCAATATGCAGATGATACTCAGCTCTGTCTCTTGCTTCCTGGCTGATCCCAGGATGGCTGTTGAAACATGAACCAGAGCTTGGAACTAGTTTTAGAGTGGATATGGGCTAGTAAACTGAAGCGTAATCCTGATAAAATGTAAGAACGACTGGTGAATGGAAGGTATGACCCAGGATTTAAGACGTCACCCATTCTGTACGTGATTGTATTCACATACAGAATGGGTGTACTCATCTACCCCTTGAAGGAACTGATCCATAGTTTTGGGAGTGTTCTTGGACCCAAGCCTACTATTGGATAAGCAGGTTGCAGCTCTGGCCAGGAGGGCCTTTTACCATCTTTGACTTGGTTAGCCATCTGTGGCATTTCCTGGGCAGGAAAGATCTGGCCACTGTGGTGCATGCCCTGGTTACATCTAGATTAGATTATTACAATGTGCTGTACATGGGGTTGCCCTTGAAAAGTGTTTGGGAACTTAAGTTTGTGCAGAAGGTTACAGCCAGGATGTTGACTGGAGTGCAGTGTAAGGACCATATCTCTCCAGTCTTGTATTATCTACACTGGCTTTCAGTGTGTTTCCAGGCTAGCAGAAGCAGGTGTTGGTGCAGACATTTAGAGCCTTATATGGTTTGGGACCAACATGGTCCCAAACCATATAAGGACCATCTGTTCCCTTATAAACCCACCCAACCACTGTGGTCATCTTCAGAAACCCAGCTTCAGGTGCCTCCACTTTCTGAGATTAGGTGGCTGCAGCCCAGGAGAGGGTCCTCTCAGAAGTGGCATCAAAACTCTTGAACTCTCTCCCCCTGGATATTTGCCTGTCTCTGTTGCCATCTTCTGCCAGCGGGTGAAAATTTCTTTGTTTCTATTGGTGTTCCCTAAGTAATGCCTTCTGTTTCCCTAATGTTTTAGCTGTTTTCATCTTTTGTATTTATTTTAAGTTCTGCATTTAAATTGTTTCAATTATGTGTTGGTTTTAATGGTTTTTAAGATGAGATTTTGTATATTTTAATTGGTTAGCTGCCTTGGCTGCCTTATGAAAGCAGAAAGGCAGAGTAAAAATCTTGCCAATAAATAAATTACATACCATCTCAGCTTCCTGTTTGAATTTTCTTTATTTAAACTATAAACTATACACCGTAACATAATAAACAATAAACATAGAGAATAAGAAAAAACACAGTTCTAAACATGACACACTAACAATACATATATATATATAAAATTAAGAAAAAAAAATTAAAATTAAAGAATATAATTAAATAAATAAAATTTTAAAAAACCCATAAATTACACAAGTTGAGTTCCGATTTTCTCTGCAACAAGTATATATCATTTCTAGAGTCCCGCTTATTCTAAGTCACAAAACCCCTCTTTTTTCTATTGTTCATGTTTCTTAATCCAAAAGTCCAGATGTCAACAAGTCCTTGTTATCCATTTAATGCAAAAAGTCTATTAACGGTTTCCATTCAGTCAAGAAGTTAACTAATGTCCTTTCTCTAATTAATGCAGTAAGTTTTGCCATTAACGCAAACTCCAAAACTTTTTATCAACCATTCCTCCACTGTAGGCAATGTTGTAGTTTTCCACTTCTGTGCATACTCTTGCTGCTGCAATAAAGTATAAAAACAGTGTTCTAAAACTTTTTTCCAACTGGCTGTCCATTGGTTGTTGTGGGTTTTCCGGGCTGTATTGCCGTGGGAGAGATCTCTGTCTTTTGGTGCTACACCTCTGAAGATGCCAGCCACAGCTGCTGGCGAAACGTCAGGAACTACAATGCCAAGACCACGGCAATACAGCCCGGAAAACCCACAACAACCATCGTTCTCCAGCCGTGAAAGCCTTCGACAATACATTGGCTGTCCATTATTCCCAACAGAAATGTCTCTGGTTTCAGCTGAAGTTTAATCTTCAAAATCTTCTGCATCGATGATTGTATCTGCAACCAAAACCTCTTTGCTTTCTTACATGTCCACCACATATGAAAAAATGTCCCTTCTTGTTTAGCACATTTCCAATATACATTTGATGCCCCCTTATACATTCTAGCCAATTTTTCAGGAGACATCTACCAACAAGACATAATTTTGTAAAAATTTTCTTTAATACTGGAGCTTAATGTAAATTTCAGCCCTCTTGTCCACATATTTTCCCATTGCTCCATTAATATATCATGTCCACAATTTTTCGCCCATTTAATCATATATTCTTTTACTTGCTCTTCTTCCATCTCAAACCTCAACAAAAGTTTATACATTTTTGAAATAACGTTCATCATTTGTACAAAGGGCTATTTCAAATTCAGTTTTAGATTTCTCGAGGTCATAATGACTCTTGTATAGTTTGAATCTCTCCAAAATTTGCATATATGGAAACCACATTGACAGGTGTGCCCTTCTGCTGCTAAGTCCTCTCTTGATTTAATTTTAACTTGGTCCTGAGAGAATTCCAATAAATCCTGATAAGTTAACCGTTTAGGTGGACTAACCATTTCCCTTCTAAAATGAGCTTCTTGCGATGACAGCCAGAGAGGTATTGTTGAACAAAACCTAAGTTTGTATTTATTCTATACTCTCAGGATTGCACGCCTTACATAATGATTATTAAACTCTGTGTTGGCTTTAACTTTGTCATACCATAGATACCCATGCCACCCAAATTTTAGATCATGCCCTTCCAGGTCCAGTAATCTATTTTTTAACAGTATCCATTCCTTCATCCAAACCAAACAGTTAGCCGCAAAATATAATCTCAAATCTGGGAGGCTCAAGCCGCCTCTTTCTTTTGCATCCTGTAGAACCTTAAATTTAACCCTTGGCTTTTTGCCTTGCCATATAAATATCGATATATCCTTCTGCCATTGTTTAAATGGTGTCTCTATTGTCAATACAGGAATTGTCTGAAATAAGAATAACATTCTAGGTAAGACATTCATTTTAATTGTAGCTATTCTTCCAAATAGCAATAATTAAATTTTATCCCATTTTAGCATATCCCTTTTAATTTCTTTCCAAGTCTTAATATAGTTATTTTGGAATAACATACAGTTCATATTCCTTTCAAAGGGTCCTCCAAAATCAACACCAAATCATCTGCAAAGGCTCTCAGTTTGTACTTCTCCTGTTTCACCTTAACACCTCGAATTCTCTCATTTTATGTCCCTATTCAGACCTTTAAGCATCAGTATAAATAACAAATGTGACAATGGGCAACCTTGTCTTGTGCCTCTTTGTATTCCACATGGTTTGGTTAACTCTCCGTTCACGACTATCCGTGCACTCTGGGTTGTATAGATTGACTTAGTCTGTTTAATAAAATTGTCCCCAAAGTCCATATCTTCCAATGTCTTAAAAATTTTCAGTTTAAGTTGTCAAAGGCCTTCTCGGTGTCTAGGAAAAACAAAGCAACTTGTCTTTCATTATGCTTTTCTAAATATTCCAGAATATCCAATACTGGTCCTTTAGATGCTTCCTAGGTAGGAATCCACTTTGGTCTTCATGAATAATGTCCCGTAAGATACTTTTAAGTCTTCTTGCCAAGGTTGATACAAACAGCTTATAGTCATTATTTAAGAGTGATATTGGCCTGTAGTTTCTTGTCAATGTGTGATCTTGTCCCTCTTTTGGAATAAGTGTTATGTTGGTCTCCTTCCATGAGTCCGGCATTTTCCCTCCCTCTAAAATAGAGTTCATCTTCTTTGGTAAAGGCTGAAGAAGTTCATCCTTAAAACACGTATAGTAGCTACTTGAGAGGCCATCTGGTCCAGGAGCTTTTCCTGACTTACTCTTTTTTATGGCTTCTCCCACTTCTCTTACTGTTATAGGTCCATTCATAATTTGTCTTTGTTGTTCCGTGATCTTAGGTAACTTCTGTTTATTAATATATTTATCTATTTTTTCCACTGACACATCACAGCTCTTATACAGATTTGTATAATACTGATAAAATGCCTTTTGTATATCTACAGTGTCTGTTAATGCCTTATCCGCCGCTTGTATTTTCAATATCATTCTCTTTTCTCTCTCTCAATTTATAAGCCAACCATTTTCCTGGCTCATTTGCATATTCAAATGTTCTTTGTTTAGCATAATTCAATTTGATTTCCATTTCTCTTGACATTAACATCGATAGTTGTTGTAAGATCTTAATATGTTGCAATATATTAGTATTTCCAGGAGCTCTCTTGAGTTCTTCTTTGCTCTTTATCTCTTCCAAAATACGTTGCTTTTTCTCTTGGTTCTTTGTTCTCAGTTGAGCATTATATTGAATTAGGTAACCTCTAATATATGCTTTACTTGCATCCCAGACCATTCTTTTAGTTTATTTTTAAAGTCTTTGATAGTCCCTTAATTTTGTAACAGAGCTTCATTTAATCTCCACCTTAAATGTACCCCTTTTCCCCCTATAAGTCATGGATACTGAATTATGATCTGAAAATGTCTTGGATAGGACCTCTATTTTAACTACCTTGGTGGTAATGTCCCTTGATGTTAAAATCATATCTATTCTTGAGAAAGATCTGTGTCTTTCTGGGAAAAAAGTATACTCTCTTGCGTTACCATTTTTCTGTCTCCACAAATCAATCAGATCCAAATTGTCCATTAGATCAAAAAAGGCTTTAGGTAGTTTACCTTGATTCATCTTAAAAGTTTCTCAGAGCATCTATCTATCTTTGGATTGATCACTCCATTCCAATCCCCCATCAAATAATAGTTTTCATATGCTAGATATGTTAAACAATCCCCAATTTTTTTTATAAAATCCAGTTTTATTCTCATTTGGAGCGTAAAAACCCACCACCAATGTTTTTGTCCCCTGTACCTCAATTTCCACCGCCACATATCTTCCATACTCATCACTCATTATCAATTTAAGCTTTAAATGTGGCTTAATGTATAAAGCAATTCCATTCTCCTTTTTGGTATCTGCTGCTATAAATTCTTCATCCGAAATTTTATACTTAAAAAAAGTTAAATCTTTTCTCCTAATATGGGTTTCTTGCAAACAAATCATATCATATTTTAGTTCCTTTAAGTTGTGAAAAATTTTCATCCTTTTTTGGGCTGAATTTGCTCCATTGATATTCCATGTTAAACTTTTGTAATCTATAGTACCATGAAATTTTACAATTTAATAAAATGGGGGGGGGGGGTTCCAATACATGGAGAAGAAAAGAACAGAGTTAAATATGGGCCTCCACTTCCTCCTCCTCTTTACTCTACTCCAATTGATGCCTGTATGTTTCAAGTCTCTGGCTTTATGTACTGAGTTCAGTCTAAATCTTTGCCCTTGAAATGTAGAAATCACTCCTTCTGGAGTATCCCATCGAAAAGCAGTATTTTTCTGTTTTAGCTTTTCCACCAGAAAGCTATAATCCTTGTATTTACGCAGAAATTGGATGGGAATTTCTTTCAGAACTATAATCTGGGCACCACCAATTATTAATTTTGTGGTATAGTGCTGTTGTAGAATTTGCTCCTTCACTCTTCTTCTTACAAAGTAGACCAGCACATGCCTTGGGAGTTTTCTCATTTTACCAAATTTAGAGTTAATTTTATTTAAGTGATCAATTTCCATTTGCATTGCATCCTGATCCCAGTCCAAAAACTCCATCAAAGCCACAGTAATTTTGTCTACAATGCCCTCACCATCTTCTTCTGGGATGGATCTAAACCTCAGGACAAATTCTTTTTTTTTTTTTTTGCATTTCTAATAGTGCAAGGCTGTCTAATTGTTTTTCAATCAGACTATCATAAGAATCTACGTTGTTTTGCAATGTCTCAATTTCCTCAATTTGATTCACTTCTACAGAGACTTGTTTCATAAATTGGTCCAATTTTTGAACTTGCACTGTCATTTGATCTCTCAAAGCAACAATCCTTTTGTCTATTTGTTTCTCAAGGGAGTCTATTTTGGCCCCCAAATTCTTCCCCAACAGATCCATCTTATCAGTCATTTGTTGAAAATATTTCTGAAATTGTTCTATTTCTGGAAGATCTAGAGATCCAAGGTGAGTTTTTTTTGTAGTTGTCATAATTTTGTAGATATTTCTGTAGTTGCCAGAAGGCGCCACAGAATGGCAGTAGACGTCTAAAATTCTCTTAGTAGTGTCTCTCCTTCATTATAGCAACTTGTCTTCCAAGTCCCGTTGCCATAGCAACAGGAAGAAAACAATAACACAGTCCAGGTGCTCTTATCTTGGATAGCCAAAACAAACAGTTGTTTCCCCAGTTTCACTTTCCCAGCTTAACTGTTCCTTTACTAGGCAATTATTTTAATCGCAAAAGTACTTTCCCCCTAAAAATGTCCAAATCTACATTAATAAATCTTGAACAAACATTCAGACTTTAGACTTTTCACTTCCCAGATCTATAAATCTTCCAAAAAACTGGAATAAGAAAGATTTATTCAAACGTCCTTTATATCTCCTTTAAAAAAGACTCCCCAAAGGATGTTATCTCATTGTCTTGGAGAAAATCTCTCTTTGTTAACTTAAATTAGTCTCTTCTAACATCAAGAAATGAGGAGCGGAATGCTTAGTGTTGATTATCGGCTCCAGCACTGCTAAGAGTGAAGATAACTTTCCCAGATTCCAAATGCTGCGGCAGGAACCAATGCAAAAACCTCCGTCTCAGCAAAAAAGCCCCCCTCCCCCAGCAAGCAGTCTTAGGAATGCAGATGGGATAAACTCTTTTGATCCAAGCAGATAGTCGAGTGGAAAAAACTCCCACCCAGCAAATTAGCAGTGTTGTCCCTCAGCTCACTAGCTGGGCGCCTGCCTTCCTTGCCCTCCTCACCGGAACTCACCATTTTAGCTTCCTGAGAGCCTATGCAATGCAAGCAGAGCTGTGCTCTGTAACCAATGACTTTTCTATCTCCCTCTAAAATTCTCCTTCCTGTTGAAATTGAGTGACTGTGGGTCAGTGGAGTTCCAGGGATATCAGAGAGACTGAAGTGATGGGCTGCAATGAGAGTGTGGAAATGGCAAATCACCCACCCCTTCTTCTATGAGAAGAACTGCCTACTGTGAGTGGAAAGGTCACTTAAAATTCAAGCCATGTTGTAAAATTATGCTCATGTATGAAGACAGTAATTGGTAACATCACAGATGCCAACAAAGTGCTCTTGACTGTGACTTCCAGTAGGCAAATGCAAGTACCCTGTACAGCTCCTTGTCCCTCTTAATGGCTATCAGAAGTAGGCTTTGCAAAATCAAAGAAATCCTGCAAACTTGAAAAAATTGGACTTCCTTGGCAAATGATTTAATTTTTATGTTTTACCAATGTATGGCCCAAGCCCTGAGTATGTTAACTGCAGAAACAAATCAGTCAAGCCAACTACACTCTGGACTTTCAAACTCATAATTTAGAGCCCTACTTATGAAACAACATGAAGGCCTACCTCACTGATGAGGCTAATAAAGACTTCATTGGAAGATAAAGGACAGTTAGGGTACTTTCACGTTTCCATTTTACCCCAGTTTTAACCGGGTTGATTTCCATTGCTGCCCTATGTAAAGCAATGTGGGGACAACCGTTTCAAACAGCATTTGCATCTGTTTATGACCCCTATGTGAATTGCTGAGCCAATTCAAACCGATGCTTTTTCTGGCAGTGCCCATGCAGGTGTTTGTTTTGTTTTTTTAAACTTTAGAACCATAGCATTACAGTGTCAATGTATTAATATGCTGATGTCATAATATACATGTCATACCAATGTTCAGTGCTATAATGAAAATCACTATTCTAAAAATGAGGGGTGAGAGCACGCAGGAAATGGATGGGAAAATAAAAAAGGCAATGCTGGCAGAATTGCCACTGACGTTTCAATCAGTGAACTGCAGTGAATTAGAAGTACACAGAACACTTGAGAATGGGAGAACGAGGGTTTAAAAAAAACAGCTCAACTATGCATTGCATATGGGACACAAGCAGCTTTGTGTGAAAAGTTTTTTAAAAATGCTAGCAACCAGCAGCCAATTGTTTTATGCCTAAAATGGTACAAAGTCTACAAACAACAACCAAACCGGTTTACAAAGGCAGCTAAATATTTTGCTGTCTTTCTGTGAACAGAAGCTTGTCTGCAGAAAGGGTTGGTAAGTGTAATGTGATGTACTTTGGAACCAAAATTGCTGCTTTTAAATATAACCTGATGGAGTATGAAATGACTGAGACAAGACTGGATGAGATATTTGGGTTATAGTGAAAAACTTGATGAAAATGTTGACTCACTATGCCACAGTGATGAAAAGGGCAAACTCTGTGCTAAGAAAGGGATTGAAAATAAAGTGGTCAATAATGCAATGCCTCTGAGCTATGGTTCAGCCACATTTGGAATTCTGTGTGCAGTTCTGGTTGTCATAGCTCAAAAAAGGATATTGCAAAGCTAGAAAATACAGAAGAGGACAGCCAAGAAGATCAAGCAGAGTTGAAGCGCTTTTCTATGAGGAAAGGCTGGAGACTGAAATTTTTCAGTCTACAAAAAAGACTGCTAAGGAAGGACATGACAGAGGTTTATACAATTATGTGTTTTGTAGAAAAAGTGGATAGAGTGAGTTTTTTCTCCCTGTCCTGTAATACTAGAAGACAATGCAGCTGTTAGAAAATAGGTCCAGGAATTACAACAGGAAATACTTTTTTACTGAATGAGTAATTGAACTGTGGAATTCACTGCCAGCGGACATTGTGATAGCCATGAACATAGATGACTTTAAAACTTGGTTAGACAGATTCATGGAGAAGAGATCCATCAATGGCTACTAGCCATAGTGAAGTAAATGGAACTTCCATATTCAGTATGGGGTCCATTTCCCTCTACGCTCGCTGATTATTCACAGGCTTGAGGGTGGGGGGTGGGTATGCCAGTGTGCAACATAACTTTCAGTGCCAAACTGGAAGTGCCATCATCATGCCCAGGGTGACGATCTAGGATTTGCACAAAACTATGATTTAACCATAGAGACTTAACCAAATCCTAGAATGCCCCATAACGATTTTCTTTTTGAAAACCTTACCTTTGGACCTTTCAGTTCCTCCTTAAACTTTTACCTCAGGATGACCCTGGTCATAACCAATACTCTTTTTATTTCCACACACTCAGCGCTTCAAGTGTTCTCTACTTTACCCAGGCTTATACCTCGAGAAACCTTCCCTTTGGGGTTTGAATCCCACTGTTAACACCACCTATGGCATTTTCCCCTCTTTGTGTGACCTGTATACTGCTGCCTCCCTGACTCCCTAAGAGGTTTTCACTGCTACCAAAGGCTTTTGCCTTAGACCACCTCTGCTTACCTGGTATTACAGGAAGGCTTGTTATAGATGGTAGTTTGTCAGGATGTGAGAGTGGTTGAGAGGTAAAAAATTGATCTTTTTTACTTAAACAAAAGTAGAATTTATAAGTACATAAGCATGATGGTTGCAGAGTAGTTTCATAATAGTTCTTAAACTTGGTAGTTTCAAAAACTGTCATATAGTCACAAACCCAGTCACAAAGATTAATATTCCGCACAGACATATTCCTCTCATCCACACAGACATAGATTGACTCTGGCCTTTCCACACAACTTGGTGGACCTAGATAAAATAACCTTACACACAGACACACAAACTGAACCCAGGCTCAAACACAGTTTGCCTGAATTGGACAAAAGAAATACTTTCTCTGAGATATACACAGACAACTCAAGTTCCACACAGATTGCCTGACTTAGCCAGAATTTCTCAGATCTTCACACAGATTCACTGAATTTAACAGAAAGAGACTCCTCTTGGGCTTCCACACAATTTGCGGAATGAATACTTTTACTCAGTGCTCTGATTAAAACTGCAGTTTACTCTGCCCCCTAGGATACAGCCATCATCTAATCGCAGCCAGCTTCATGCACCCAACCACCTCTCCTCCTTCTTTCCTCAGAAGCCTGCATTTAAACCCAAAGTAACAAATATATTAAAATCTCTACATTAACCAGCAGAAATAAAACGCTTAGACTTAATTACATGTAAAACATTACACACACAAATAACATGATAATGTCCCTTCTGTTTTGTCATTGGAAATGCTGTCATATGCCATTGTCTATGCTTGCCAGGGCCCCTGGGGGTGAAAGCAGGGGATGAGGTGGTCTCAGGCTGGGGAGCACCTACCTCATGAGCATACGCAGCTCGCACACATTCCAAAGCAACCCAAGTCACACCAGGAATAATGTCATTCCTAGCATGATGCAGAAGTGATGAGTTGTGGCAGGGGCTGATTGGGTAAAAATTGGCCCCAAACGCTAAACTGGGGGCTGATTTTTACTCAAGCGGCCCTTGAAGCAACCCATGTCTTCCACATTGCACCCGGAATGACTATCCGGGGGGGAGCTTTCCTCACACACCCGGTCTTACTTGGAGGGTCCAGATGAGGCTCCGCCAGATCCCTGGAAGCCACTCACTAAGCAGGGCCGGCCGCATCAGGAGAGAGGCGGTGGCACAAGAACATGCTGTGGCATTGGCCGAGCCAACCCCTGCCCCGAAAGCCAAGCCAGGAGAGCCCACAGCGTCCCTGCAAGCGACAGCAGCAGCAAGACTCGTCCCGCCTCTAGCACAGGCAATGGGGCCAGAAGAGAATGCTGGCCAACCCACACAAGTCCCAAGCCCATTAGGGGCCACAGAACCATGCCTCTCAACAGGGCGGGGGAGGCACTTTCGGGCCTGGCACAGCCCAGCCAGCCCCACCATACAGCAAGGCAGAGAAGCCCAGGGAGCCCTGAACAAGGAAATGCCAGGGAGGCTCCTGGTGTTGGCAAGTAGGCCCCCTCTCCTGCTTTAAGGCCTGCCATGGACTGTGTTAAAGTTTCCTGCGTTGCTGCTTTGCTGCTACACAAAGATTGCCCTGCACGTGTGTGTTCTAATACACGTGTCAGTTTCCTGTCTGCTGTTTAATTACCTTGCTGCTGAAATAGACTGTGTTAGTTTCCTGACTCCATGTTTGGTTAACTGCACAAAGGACTCTCTTCCTGGGCAACCCTGCCCTGACCTATATCTGGAACTCCCAGTGTGTGTTTGGACTCTATTACAAGTGTGCCCCGTGCCTGCATTGCCATCTGCCACGGACCGTGCCTGTTCCCTGCTTTGGACTGTGTTTTACGTGCTGTTCCCCCTGCCTCCATGGAAGCCTGCCTCATCTGGGCCCAAGCCGCTGCTAGCAGCCGGGCGCCTGCCGGGGAAACCTCCAGCGAGCCTGGCTAGGCGCTCCCTGGTCAGTTCCCGCCTGGAGCCTCCCGCGGGCCGGTCCCTAAGCTTGCCCTCGCCACCAGGCAACCTGCTAACCAGCCCCTGCCATGCCCAGCCGGCAACCATGTTCTCAGGCAGCCAGAAGACCCAGGGAAGAAGACTGCTTTGAGAAGCCATTTCGGTGAAGCGGGCACCCCACGTCCGCAGCGAGAGTACCTCACCCCGCTCTGCATATCTTAGGAGTCGCCCTGGAGAAGGAACTAAGTGCCGACCATCCCAAGCACTTAGAGAATGCATCTCAAAGAAACCTCCGCATTCCAGAGCTGATGACATCAGGGCAAGCCCTGTCCGCTGGAACATCCATTCAGCCCACTCGGATTTCCCCCTCCTTCTTTTGTCCCCTCTTCCTGAGGTGTCACTTATCACAATCAGATTACCAAAGTGGCCCATCCAAGCCATTCAGTAACCCATTAGAGCCTTTATTTTAATCTGTGAGAACCACCAAGTACAGCACCAGCCCCAGGGTACGTTTTGGGGTATTTAAGTCGGTCTCTCAGACCGCATGGTGCTCAGGCCATTCCTATCCAGAACCCCTTGCTGTCTGTCCGTGGATCCATTGCTGGCATTGGACCACCTCGCTGTTGTGTCTCTGCTCCGCTTCAGGATAAGTGAGTATTTCCCTTACCATCATTGGGAACCTGCTAATGCGACAGTCTCTATATTTCTTACTCTGTATTTCCTAGTCCTTGTATGCTTTCTTGTGTGTATGTGCAAGTTCAGGCTTACGCCACACTATTAGTAAATACACGTGATTGAACCTATTTGTAGTCTGCCTCTTTGTCACTAGAGTGTCTGGAATCGGGACCTCCGTAAACATTGGTTAGATCTGCGCTAATTTTAGTTACAGACTGCTAAAGCTAATTTCCCCATTATAAAAAGCAGTTCTGGTAACACTGGGATAGGCCAGCTCAGCTGGCAGTCACTCAGGGTAATGGGGGGTAGAGTGAAGCCAGGGAGAGGTGGGGATTCTCACTAGAAAAGCCCCATAAAAGCAGGCATTGATGGGAGGCTGATGAGTATTTTGGAGACCAGAGAGTGGAGAGAGAGAGAGAGCAAGCAAGCCAGAGAGAAAGTGTGGGAAGTCTATCAGCCTAACGGAGGGAGAGAGAAACACCCCTCCTCCCCTCAATTCTGAGGCCAATCCCTGAGTCCACTAGGGGAGAGGGCCAACCTGGAGGGCATGTCCCCCCCTGGCTTCGATGCCAGGAGGTAGAGCCTCACAATGACATTATTCCCAGTGCAAATTGAAGGCACTTGAGCATTCAGGAGTGCACTTCCACCCCTCCCTATGTTCCTGCACCTTCTCCTCCCCAGCCAGGCAAGAGGTGTGGGGGGGGTGAAGGCTGGGGGGGGAAATCCCCCTTCCCCCACCAAAGAACTGGCAAGCCTACTGGTGCACCATCAGCACACCTGTCCTTGCCCACCCAATTGCTCCCAGAGGTTAGCCAGCTGCTAACCCTAATATACAGGGGCAGCAAACTTCTGAATACCTGTGATAGGAGGCAGCTGCGGAGGAGGGTGTTGGCCTCTATGCTCTGTTTGTTTGGCCTTCCAGGGTAATTGGTTGGTCACTATATGAAACAGAATGGTGGACTAGATAGACCAGAGGTCTGATTCATCAGGCTCTACTCCTGTTCTTAAAGAGAACATAAATTCATTTCTCCAATACCCTACAGATATAATATGAAAGGAAATAAAAGTGGCCCGCTGAAGTATTCAAACATATCTGAACCTGTCCTCTTTTCTAAGGCTCATCCTCAGAAACAATGAAGCAACTGACTTTCTGTATGATAGATGCAGGAAAAAATGGCTAATAGTTGCATTATAAAAAGTGGAAGAGGAACTAATTCTAGAGGTGTCCTTCCAGATAAAGTTGTGGTTCTTTACAGCTACCAAAATAAATCATATCTTTGTCTTGTACCATAAAAGACATTTTGGTGTTAATATGCATCAAGCCAGTCCAGTCTGAAACTGTCTGGCAGCTATTTAGACATACTTATAGCTGACAGTCAGTGCACTACTTATAACAACCATTGCTGACCTCTAAATCCCTCCCCAACAGCCTAATAGGCTGAATCCTGGGTCATCATGATGACTTGGGCTGGCAAAAAGCGGTGTGAAACTACACTTATAGGCAGCCCCTTTAAACAATGCATGTTTATTAGGTAAAGGGGAAATGATTTTCTAATACAGGTTCACTGTGAAGAACAAAAACTTGAAGGAAATTAGTATAAGAGCTAAACTAGACATGCTAGAGTCATCTACATTTACTTACAGGCTTATCACAGAGCCTTATCACATTTGTGGCAGAAATATGTACTTTAAACAAGCATATGGAAACTAACAGTGAAATCCTAAACAGAGTTATTCCAGTATAATCCAATTGTAATCAATGAGCTTAGACTGGAATAACTCTGCTTAGGATAGTAGCTCTTTGTCTGTTTCGAAGTAACACATTAACCTCTCTATATAACAGGTCTATATTATTATTCTCTAATAATATATCTTTAACAGATAATCAGTCCTCTGACGAAAGAGAGATCAGAAGTTTATTTATTCCAGGGGTTAAGTGAAAATGTCATATATACCTGTCTGCATATCTACCATGAATATATTCTGTTATGCACTGGTCCTGTGAGGGCATGAGAAGTTTCTTACTGATGTTAAGGCAGTAGGTTATCTCACAAGTATTTACTTTCTCTTTCCCCGCTGCCTCCAGAAGTGTCCTTGAAGACTGGCTGCGGCCAGCTCGAAATGTATCCTTCTTGGGAACTGAGATGATTTCATTCTTTGTTCTGTCTAGCCTAAACCTAGCTTCTCCCTTTCTCCCCCCCTGGCTCTTTCTCGCCCAAAACTTTAATGGTCCTTATCCTGATGGCGGAAATGCTCCCTATAACTAACATCACCGACCCCATTTACATCACTTCTGCCAGTTCACTTGTCTGAGCACCTTGAACTTGATGGATCTCTAATAAAGTTACTTCAACTAATACACCTGTGTGTTTGCTGTGGAAAAAACAGTGTTGCACTTACCTGTAACTGTTGTTCGTCAAGATCTTTGTGCAGGCACACATTGGGACTGCGCAGGCGCAGGCCAGCTGTCGGAAAGAATTTTAAAAGCTCTCAAGCACTAGGGGGCACTCCTCCCCAGCAACACACCTGTGCGGAATATTCCCACCGAATGTGGTGCTGCTGGGCGGAGCTACCCCTCTTCCCTCAGTTCCACCTAAGCCGCCATAACCTCCAGAGAGTCTCACAGCGGGGTAGGAGGGAGGGAATGTGCGCCTGCATGAAGACCTAGACGAACAACAGTTACAGGTAAGTGCAACACTGTTTTTGTCGTTGGTCTTCAGTGCAGTCCCACATTGGGAGTATAGCAAGCTACTCACCAATGGAGGAGGATGTGAGATGATCAAGTCAATATAGAGTGTAGGACAGCCGTCCCCACCACTGCATCCCTTCTGGCTGCTGTGTCCATGGAGTAGTGCTGGATGAAGGTGTCCGCTGATGAAGAAGTCGCTGCTTGACAAATATCTAGTAGTGAGGTCCCCCACAAGAATGCAGCTGAAGCTGATTGGGCTCTGGTAGAGTGTGCTCTAATAGTCACAGGGAAGAGGACTTTGGTGGTCATGTAACAGCGTCTAATTGCTGCCATGATCCACCATGAAAGTGACTGGTTAGCCACTGGGAGACCTCTGCGGGGTCCAGTGTAGCAAATGAATAAATTTTTAGATCTACGGAATGGCTTGGTCCTATGGAGATAATATAGAAGCGCCCTCCTCACATCTAATTTGTGAAGTGCATGTTCCAAATCCGAGGATGGAACGGGGAACAACACAGGAAGAATGGCCTTCTGCTGTAAATGGAACCTTGAAACAACTTTAGGCAGGAATTCTAAACTGTGATACAGTATGACCTTCTCATCAAAAAACTGGAGGAAAGGGGGGTCTATGTGAAGGGCGCCTAATTCCCCTACTTGCCTAAGCGATGTAACAGCTACCAGAAGGGCTACCTTCCAGGACAGCAGGTTAAGGTCGCAGGAGGCCAAAGGTTCGAAGGGAGCTAGCATGAGCTCCATAGGCTCCATTGCAGTAAGGGGGGCCTTCTAGGTGGGAAGATATTGTTTACTTCCTTAAGGAACTGTTTGGAGGCCTGGTGCGGAAACACCGTTTTGCCATCAACAGTTTCATGTAATGTGGAGATAGCTGCAAGATGCACTTTAATTGAAGATGCAGCCAGTCCACTCTTCAACAGTGACAACAAGTAATCAAACACAACTGCCAGTGGGCAAGAGAAAGGGGAGAAGGGTGTTTTGGACACCCACTGAGAAAAACGATGCCATTTGCTGCCATAGGATGCCCTCGTAAAAGCCTTACGAGCATTTAACATATTTGAGTCACCTCCTTAGAGAAAGGTGCTATGGAGGAAGTACAAGCCATGCCGTGTGGTGTAACACCTGGCCTCTGTGGATCAGATCTGGAACCTCTGGGAAGTGTATGTAAGAGCCCTGTGACATCTCCCACAGGGTTGGAAACCAATCGCGGTGTGGCCAGTAAGCGGTAACAAGTATGCAACGTATTCTGTAATGACGGATTCTTCCTAGAACTCTGGGGATGAGAGGTGTGGGTGGAAAGGCATAAAAGAGGCCCCCCTCCCATGGAATCTGAAAGGTGTCCCCCAGAGATCTTGGATGTGAGCCCCCCAGGGAACAGAAGGTGTCTGCTTTGGAGTTGTCCCTTGTTGCAAACAGGTCTACCCCTGCTGTTCCCCATTTCACAAAGATGGGGTAAAGGTATGTAGAGTTGATCGCCCACTCGTGCTATGGCTTGAGCACCCTGCTCAGGGAGTCTGCCCTGCTGTTCGCAGTTCCGGCGATATGAATGGCTTGAGGGACAGTATTGTTTTGTACTGCCCAGTGCCAAAGTTCCGTTGCCTCCACACAAAGGGTCATTGAGGCTGTTCCTCCCTGTTTGTTGACATAGTAGAGGGCTGTCATGTTGTCTGTTTGCACCTGCACCCTCTTGTTGTGAAGGAGATCTGAAAAAGAAGTAAGGGAGTATCTAATTGCCCTTAATTCTAACACGTTAATATGCATAGAATGCTCAGTATGTGACCATGTGCCCTAAGCAGATAAATTCCCACAGTGTGCTCCCCAACCCAGTAGAGAGGCATTTGTGGTGATACAGGTAATGGGATCTCAAAGGGTGTGCCTCATACAAGATTATCGTCTAAGGACCACCAGTCCAGGGAGGGAATTATAACCCTGGGAATAGAGAGTGCCCTTCTCTGGGGTCCCCTAAGGGGGTCAAAATGTCATAGGAACCAATTCTGGTGTGGTCTCATGTGGAATTGGGCAAGTGGCATCACACTCATTGTGGACACCATCAGGCCCAAGAGTCTCTGGATAAGTATGGCCAGTTGGAATCGCTTCCTTTTAA
This sequence comes from Eublepharis macularius, assembly GCF_028583425.1. Classification (NCBI taxonomy): domain Eukaryota; kingdom Metazoa; phylum Chordata; class Lepidosauria; order Squamata; family Eublepharidae; genus Eublepharis; species Eublepharis macularius. Next base: position 50,340,211 of record NC_072791.1, on the reverse strand, counting down.
AATGAGAAACCATGCTTTGGAATGACCTGGCCCTATCTAGGAGTAAGAAGGATCGGCCCACTATAGCGTCCAACCAGGCCCCAATAAACTGGATAGATTGTGTGGGGACCAATGTGGACTTCTTCCAATTGATGACTAGACCGAAGTTCGAACTGTGATCTCAATGTGTTGTTGAAGAAGGTCATGGGAGCGGGCAACCAACAGCCAATCGTGAAGGTATGGATAAAGTGAACATCCCCATGATTGTAAATATACCATGACTACTGCCATACATTTGGTGAAAACCCTTGGGGTGAAAGATAGGCCAAAGGGGAGAACTGAGTACTGGAAAACTTTCCCCTGGAAGTAGAACCTGAGATACTTCCTATGGTCTGGGTGAATGGCAATGTGGAAGTAAGCGTCCTTGAGGTCAAGGACCACAAACCAACAACCTGGTGTGAGATATTGTAAGACACTAGCCAAGGTTAACATTCAAAATTTTTCTGTTTTAATGAACACATTCAACTTTCTGAGGTCCAAAATGGGCCTGAGGCCACCACCGTTCTTTTCCACCAGAAAATATCTGGAGGAAAACCCTCTTGGGGACTAATCTTCTGGGACTCTCTGAACTGGCAAGAAGTTCTTCAATAACGGGGGAAAGCCTGAGCTGACGCGTTGCCAGGCAAGGACAGCTGGGGGACCTCAGAGAAACGTAAACTGTAACCATGATGAATAATGTATTGTCGAAGGCTTTCACGTCCGGAGAACGATGGTTGTTGTGGGTTTTCCGGGCTGTATTGCCGTGGTCTTGGCATTGTAGTTCCTGACGTTTCGCCAGCAGCTGTGGCTGGCATCTTCAGAAGTGTAGCACCAAAAGACAGAGATCTCTCAGTGTCACAGTGTGGAAAAGATGTAGGTCATGTATGGTGAAACGTCAGGAACTACAATGCCAAGACCACGGCAATACAGCCCGGAAAACCCACAACAACCATCATGATGAATAACTTGTAGGACCCAAGAGTCTGACAAAATTGTGGCCCAACAGTCAACAACAGTCAGCCTGTCCTGAAATAGGAGAGACTGAGAAGGTTGAACGGTCAGTAAGAAAAGGGGTTTTTGACTCTGCCCCAGTTTTGGTGAGTTGGATTGGGGCTGACGGGCCCTAGGCTTGCTGGACCTTCTGGTCCCAGAGCAGGAATAATTGGAGTAATATCTCTGTTGGTAAGGCTGGTACTGCTGGTACGTGTACCTCGAACGATGTTGGTAGGTCTGGTGATTCTGGTATCGTTGTTTGAAGGGGCAGTGCTGTTGCTGTTGCTGTTGTGGTGCGATGACACCCAGAGAACGTGCAGTTTGCTGATTTTTCTTTATCTGCTGCAACGATTCAGCGGTGTGTTCCAAGAATAAGGAGGAACCCTCAAAGGGGAAGTCCTCAATCTTGTTTCGTTTCTCTTGGGGAAGTGCTGTGGATCGTAGCCAAGCATGGCATCTGAGGACTATGGCAGATGCCATAGATCTGGCCGAGCAATCTGCTGCATGTTTGCCCGCTGACATTTGTTATTTAGCAAGCCTCGATGCTTCTCCATGATGTGATCGAATCAGGGCCTTCCTCTCCTCTGACATGACCTGTATGTAAGATGACAGACGGTCCCACAAAAATAGGTTGTAAGAGCCCATAATGGCCTGGTAATTCGCGATACGGAACTCAAAGGCTGTCGAGAAGTAGATTTTGCACCCTAGGGAATCTAGTTTGCACCCTTCCTTATCTACAGGTGATGAGTGCAAGCCATAGCGGTGGCGCGATTGAACCTCTTCAGTGACAAGAGAAGATGGGCATGGGTGTGTGAAGAGGAAGGTGCAGTCCTTATGCTGGAGTTTATAGGAGTTGTCAATCTTCTGTGAGGTCGTAGGTGAAGATACTGGATATCGCGCACACAGTGTGGGAAAAGCCAGCAAGTCCTCTACAGAAGGGAAGGCTACTGAACCCGGTGAGGAAGAGTAGAGGGCCTGTAACACCTTGCTCTTTGGTTTCAGTGTGGCAGCAGTGACATCAAGATCTAGTGCCCGTGCCATTCATAGCATCTGTTCTGCGAACAGTCGGGAGTCTTCTGTTGGCAAGACCAATGACGTGTCCCCCACTGCTACCTCCAGGGAAGGATCTGAGGCTGGATCCGAACAACGTGAGGCTGCTTCATTCCTCTCCTTGGAGTCATCTGAAAAACATGGGGAGTGGTCACAGGAGCGGTGAGATCTAGTAGATGAAGCGGTCAGATCCGAAGGAGGCAAGAATAATGGTGCAGGTATTCGGATACCCACTGTGGGTGTTGGGCCCGATGGAGGAATCGGCGTTGGAGTCGACTGTAGAAGCAGTGGTGCCGATTGGAGCCAAGTAAGGAACTCCTTCCAATTTGGGGGCTACTGAGGTGGTACAGCCCATGACCATGGAGAGTTCTGCACTGCTGGAGGCAAAGCCCAAACTGCAGAAGATGCTGTCGGTACCAGAGGGATCACACTTGTGGTTGTAGTTGGAACTGCTCCTGGATCTGGCGAGAATGCCAGCTGAAAATCCACAGCAGGACTTCTCTCTTCCTCATCCCTCTGGAAGAAGGGGGTTTGAGGTGGTGATGGCGTCGCTGGTGGCCACAGTATCTCTTCCTTGATGGTTAGATGGAACTGAGGAAGAAGAGCGATGGTGCTGGTGTGATGTTGATGTGACGTTGAAGCCAACTTCTTCAGGTGTTTTGGGTTTGCCTTAGCTTTTTTAGGCAGAGGTTCCGATGTGGCTCAACCTTCCCCAGCCGGGGAATGGCACTTCCTCGATTCCGATTTATCTTTTGACTTCACATCCTTAGAAGTCTTAGGTTCCGACGGTGGAGCAGTCGGAACCAATGGTGGAGCAGCCAGAACTGAGGGTTGGGTCCAGTTCGGGTCCAGTGAGGTTGTCCTGGGCTTGGAGGGGGTCCCATCAGAATGTGCCCTTGGGTCCTGCTCAGCTGAATGGGACGCAGCCGACCTGTCGGAACCCATGAGAAACATCTCCCAAAAGGTAGCTTTCAAGTGGGCAGCACAATCGTTCCTAGCCTTGGGAGTAAAGCGCTTACAATGCTGGCAGGCCCTAACATTGTGCTCCAAGCAATGCAGACAAAGATCGTGTTCGTCCAAGTGCGGCATTTTCATGCCACAGTGCGAACATTTTTTTAAAAAGGCTTTCTGAGATGAAGTCAACATCGTAGTCACACCAACAATAGAGAAAGTGGAGAAAAAATAGAACTAGAAAGAAGAGCGAGCTAGAAGAAAAGAACCTTCCTTAAGGTGGCAAGAAAGAAACTGAGGGAAGAGGGGTAGCTTCGCCCAGCAACACTGCATTCGGCAGGAACGTTCCGCGCAGGTGTTGCTGGGGAGGAGTGCCCCCTAGCATTTGAGAGCTTGTAAAAATCTTTCTGATGGCTGGCCTGCGCCTGCACAGTCCCATTGTGGGACTGCACTGAAGACCAATGACGAACTTGGGGATTCTACTTGCTAAGGACTGACAGAAAACTTTCTATCCCAGCCAATGATTACTCGATGTTATCTTTTAAGATTTTTATTTAAAAACAGTCTAGTAACTCTTGAAACAATTAAGTATAAAAGAATCACAGTCATACAAAAATACTAGCACATGTCAATGAAGTTAGAAATAAAAAGCATATATATCAAATCTTATCCTATCTATCTTAATTTAAAAAAATATGATTCACTTTCTAAAATTCTCCCCAAAGCATTTTCAGAAAGATAAAAACTCTCATTGCACCCAGATCTGAGGTTTCAGGGTGTGGCTACCTTACATATGTCCGGTTACATGAACCTCACAACTGTATTAAACCATCGGTTTCCTCTGAAGCATGATATCAGACATCTCAAAGCACTAAATGACACTTTCCCAAAGAGTTCTTGTTTCAAACTACATTCTGCTTAATTCTGCTGAATTCAAAGATGAACAGTGCAAGTTTGGTGTAGTGGTTAAGAGCATGGGACTCTAATCTGGAGAGCCGGGTTTGATTCCCCACTCTTCCACTTGAAGCCAGCTGGGTGACCTTGGGCTAGTTACAGTTCTCTGGAGCTCTCTCAGCCCACCCACCTCACAGGATGTTTTGTTGTGGGGATAATAATAGCATACTTTGTAAACCACTCTGAGTGGGCATTAAGTTGTCCTGAAGGGCAGTATATAAATTGAATGTTATTATTATATTATTATATGTCTATGGAGAGTTACTCCAGTCTAACCCATTGAAGTCAATGGGCTTAGACTGAGGTAACTCTAAACAAGATTGCAGTGTTAGTCTTGTCGTAAAGCTATAAATGATCTTTTTCAAGGTTATAACTTTATCTTTCTCAAAGTTAGAAAAATGAGAGCAAAGCTGAAACAGTAAGAAGCAAGGACATGTTTGCAGATTTGAAACCTAAAAATAAATTCTTGGGCCTTTTTTGTTCAAGAATCTGTATCATTATGGTCAGAGTTCAGTTTATTGTCTTTTGAATGTGTCAGGATTATAAATGTTCAAGTAACCTGTTTATTCAGTATTATTTAGGTTATAGAGTGTTGTATATTGCTTTTATGAATGTAAGGTGTCAAGCTTTTTTGGGAAAAGCAGGATAAAAACATTTTTAAAATTTAAAAAATGTGTCTTACCATTCCCAAGGAAAGCCTGACTCCAGTACTATAACTAAGCCTGGCTGGGGAGAAAAATGCTGTAAAAAAACTGGAGCATATCATAATGAAGTGGAGGAAGGCCAGGATTTAGTTCCCCTCACCTACACGCTCTGTTGTCTGTTTTAAAAAAGGACACATAAACACATGTGCACCCATGCACGCACGCACACACATACCTTTCCATCTGAACAGGCAGATGCATTAATATGTACACTTTGATGTCCCAGTTGTGTTTACTTTGGATCTTATTTAATTAGCTACTATAAGTGTAATACAATTAGCTACAAATAAAAACTTGCAAACCTCTTAATCGGCAGTAGATGGTGCTATGGACATAATTTTAATATTGCCGGCTAGAAACTTGGATACCATTTGTGAATAGTCTTCAGTTACAAACTGCAACCTTAAATTCTTCCAACAGGCAAACTTCTGGAAACCTCAAAGGCCATGTAATTTAGTTTGGAGAGATGCACGATTACAGCCCTCTATTTCCTTTTTATTTAGATTGTAAATACTGTGTGCGTGCATGTATTTCTCCAAAGATATGCATGAAATCATTTAGGAGAAAAAAATTATACGCACGCATACTTTGTATGTATACACAGGCTATTGTTTTAACATATTCCATTGCACATATTGTCTCTTTACCATGTGATTTCCAGGATGATCTAAGGAAAACTATATGTCGATATTCACAATAAGCCTAACATTTTATATATGATACAGCAGGGATCCTTCACACAGCCTTTCACATGCTGCCATTTACCTGAACCTTCCTTCACAGGTTTGGGGCTTCCCAGGCAAGTAAAGGCTGGGAGTCCACCACAAACCACCTATCTAGCCTCTGCTTTAGCAGGTAGAAAGCCCTGGCCCAAATCCTCACAGGGTCCCCTCTCTCCTCTTCCAGAGCCTCCACCAGACAGGCAGCCTGTTCCCAGTATTTACCTCCCCTCACCCAGCTACAACCCAGGGCTATGCGGGGGGAGTTGACTCAGAGATTACTTTCCCTATATATACTCTGCCACTATTTAAATTCTGCCCATTTAACTCATCTAAAGTGTTTGAGGCCTGTGGCTGTTTTATTTCCCCTTGGCTAACAATTTCCAGCCAGCCAGGGTTAAACAAAAACAAATTTTATTTACAAGATGGAACATAGGAGTGAACAGATTTTAAACTAATAAACAAACTGGAGTTAAACAGAATGTTTCAGTGTAACAGAACAGATTGACAGCCAGCTTTCTGCTGTGCTGCTTCTCTTAGCAGTGCCTCAAACTTTTCTCTTTCTCAGCCTCTCAAAAGCCTTCTCTCCCTCCAACAGACACTATAATTTTCATTGACAACAAGGAAGAAAAAGGGGTGTGGGGAAACTCAACCCAAACTAGCAAGGGAACAAAATAGAGGGGTCAAGTTACAACCTAAAATAAAATATATTTAGAAAGTATTTATTATAAATGTGCACATATATAGATTAAAAACAAATTTAAAACATAAGTCCCGAATGGCAGGCTACATACATATGCTAAAACTTGCTAGAACATTCCCAATGTACAGATGATGGTACAGTGCAATGACCAATACAAACAGACCATGGTACAGTACAAAACCAACCAGACGTGTTTCAGCCCTAAGGCCTTCCTCAGTGGTCAGTTGTAAACTATTTATAATCAAACACACCCACACATACAGAAACCAATCATGATATGCTACTAGTGTTTTATCCAAAACTGCAACAAAAGAAGGGGGGGGGAGGAATTTTCAATTGACCACTAAGGAAGGCCTTAGGGCTGAAATGCATCTGGTCAGTTTTTGTACTGTACCATGGTCTGTCTGTATTGGTCATTGCACTGTACCATCATCTGTACATTGGGAATGTTCTAGAAAGTTTTAGCATATGTATGTAGCCTGCCATTCAGGCCTTATGTTTTAAATTTGTTTTTAATCTATATATGTGCACATTTATAATAAATACTTTCTAAATAGAACTAATTTTCATTGACCCAGCATTCTACCCGCTCCAATTGGCTGTCTTTCAGGAGAGGCAGGACTGGAGCCAGTCCTGTCTGTCACATATGACTTTTTAAATGGTCATGTTTCTTTTTGCCTTTATTAATTATAGCAAATACTAATGAGGCTGCATAGAGGTGGCAGCTTTTCAGACAGTTGCTCATGATTTTGTCAATGTGTCACTGCCCAGAAACTGTGGGGAGACAGCAAAATGAATGTTAGTTTTGTAGTTTTTCTAATGCTTCAAATGGAATCTAGAAGCCAAAACTAGTTCACAACACCACATACCAGCAGTACAGCAATGCGCGCACACAGAGTGCACACATGCTTGGTGGACTGTTGAAGACATCCAGTGGCTTAATCCAGTCTCCCATAGCCCTGCTCCTCCCACATCCATGTATTATGCACACACAGAGAGATGGCCAGCACTGGTATAGCACTGTATTTAAAAATTTGCAAAAGGGGATACTGTATTTTAAGTCCACAAAAATATAAAGTTATTTATGGCATTTATAAGCTGCCATTCTTCAGAGATAGGACTCAAGGCACCTATCACCATGTCTGCTGATCTAGGTCTGTAAAGGGGAAAAGGCTGCCCCTATCTTGAGATACACTGTAATAGTATAGCAGGCCTCAAGGAAAATGTTTTATATTATATTGATTATTAACTAATAAGTGTTATAATATTGTTCTGATTAACTAACATTTAGAAAGATTAAATAAAATCCTTCTTCAGAGTAAAATATAGCTGTCAAGTCAGCTAGATACTGTTGGAACAGGAAACTTGTAGCCTGAAAAAAGAAGAAGTATACAGCATTGTGTATCTCAGAATAGACTGCCTGAAAGATAAAACTGATGATTTAAGAGAATTTGTCTAGATTTATGCTGCACTAAGGAAAGTCATGTCTGGGTCAATTGATTCTAATGATGAAGCTAAAATATTGTAAGCTTGTAATCAACTATGTACCACATGCTATGTGATGTAAGCAAGCTTGACTATTTCAGCATCTGAACTCTCTCTATTCGGGGCTCAGAGATTTTGAAGTGATATGATATCACATCTGAGCCAGCCGGCTTAATAAATTTTCCTTCTTGAAATTCTGTTTGGTTTCAAGTCCTTGGGCAAATCCCTAGTCCTGCTACAATAGACTCTCCAATTAATCACTATTGGGAATGGTGCTTTTTAACTGGTTCAAAATTGATCTGGAGCTAGAGATGTACAAGTAAATTTCCCACTAACACCAAATCATGTAGGGTAGTAAAACCTTAAGCAAATTAAGTAGATCTCCAAAGGCTCTCCTGAAACTGCCTCCAAAAGAATGGCTCAAAACTGAAATGAGCAACAAAATGACAGACAGGATGAGTTATTAGTGTAAAGTGATATTAAAAATGTCTAATTCCTAAAATACCCTGACAGGGTATTCTAACTACCAAGAGATCCTGTAATGAAATGCAAAACTTTGAGAATGTTCATTCAGCCTGCTACAGATATAAAAAGAGGCTGAAAACAAAACTGCAAATATCAATGCCATTGTAGAAATCAATAGCAAAGTCACTTTTTAGCTTACAGAGTATGCTTCTAATATCCCCACTGCAAAAATCTCCTGGAATTAATGACTAAACAGGAGATAAACACAATGAGCTATGTAACGTACAGGAAAAGAAAAACTTAAGATGATCAAGAAAGCTGGAACCCCTTCACTACCAGGAATAATTAAAAGTGTTTAGGGCTTTAGGGTCAATAAGTATTTCACAGCGCATGAGGGAACGTACAGAATTTACAATTACAACCTGCAGCAACAGTGACAACTTTTGGTGGCTTTGAAGATTAATTAGACATTATAGAAGAACTAATTAGACAACTCTGTGGAGTACACATTTGGTATTAGATGTTACAGTTAATGGGTCACGTGTACAAAGGTGAAGTCTCTTGCTATCCTGTTATGCGAACACCATAGCTATTAGCTTCATGGCCTTGTGTACACTCAAGATTCTAGCTGCCGATGGAACTGGACTAGGTGATTTTGATAAAGTTTCCCTTAAATGAAATGGATTAATCAATAAGCTCCCTGCAATGTTGTCTCTTGAATCCCATTCCATATATGTAGGAGAGAAGTTACATAGTTAAGATAGTAAGGTACTTTGACTCTAGAGTTTTGAAAAGGAGCACAATGTTGTAACAAGCACTGAAAGTTAATGGAAGGGGGCAGAAATGACAACAGCAGGGGAGGCAACCACTATAGTGAATTAGTAACACCTCTCCCCCTCCCCCCCTCCCTGCAAAGGGCATTTTGATCACTTTAGAGTCACATACTTGAAACATATAACTACAAGCAATCTGAGGAACACTTACCTTCTCCTAAGAATGTGAGTATATTCTAGGCAAATAAAACAAGGTTGGTTTGGAAGGCAGGATAAAAAATACAAATAAATTTATCCATAATGTATGTGTGATGTTCACATATAAATTATCTTTCACTTTATATGGACTTGGTTTTTAAAAATTCTTATGTTGTTCTGCTGTATGATTTCAGCTATGTTCTAGGATATGAAACTGATCCAAATAAATCAGTGATATGAAAAATTATACCATCTGAGACTACTGCTTTGATTTACTGCTACTCATTCATCTACATCTGTAGCAAATGCTTTCCATATGTAAAACCACCTTGGAAACTATCAACCTTGCCAAGTAATCAAGCAGTAAACATTTCTTACACATACTGACTTCTCAGTATTGGAACTACACCATTGTACTTTAGATAGTTTGAATGACAAGGGGTATGAAGCAGCTATGAGAATGATGGCATTACTTGTTCCAGTTTTGTTATCTGCCCAAATGTGTACAGCATGCTGGAACCAGTTGCTTTTAAAAATAAGGATGCCCCCTGCTTGTTGCCTTGTTGACATCATTAGGTGAAAAAGACATTAGCCTTGTTCCCTAAACCAGACTGGGGCTCACAAAAGTCTAAGAATTGAAATAACAAGACTAGAAATATTGGAATAAATATTGTTAGTCTTTAAGTATTTTTATTTTAAGACCAGTAATAACAACAGCCTGCTTCTATGGAGGATTCACTTTCTCTTTATCAGTTTGTGCTTCTGCTCAGGAGTACCATGTAAGAGCACATCCACTTCGTCTTCAGAGCTAAAAATTACAATAATAAAAATTGTGCTTATATACTAGTCTTCTTGACTAGTCAGTGTTATTATCTCCACAATACAGCTGGGGAGCTGGGGCTGAAAAGAGTGGCTTACCCAAGGCCACCAGCTGAGTTTATGGCAGTAGTGGGATTTGAACCAACAGAGTGCTGATTTGCAGCTCAGTCACTTAACTACTATGCTAGAAAGATGTTTACATTAAGAACATTCCAGAATTACATAGGGAAGAGTTCAATGGGAATACCTTAACTGTAACGACGTAATCAATAGCCATGTAGATTAGTTTAGTCTACTATACAGTCCAGTGGATTTCTCATAGGATTCCTGTTTTTGTGGCTACACAGTGAAGAAGTTACAGGGCAAAAACCGGTTTAAGGCCAGTTCCCACTACATGCCATACAATATATGTAAGTACACAAACGATGTGGGCAGCCATCTCCTTAATCATGTTTAAACTTTCCATTCTTTCAAGTAGGTGTACATCCAAGTATTGGGGTGGATCCAACGATCTGCAGACAGAAAGACTGCTTCTCTCTCCTGTGTTCCCCTCCCATGAGAAGTCCTTTCTAATCTAGTTATTATCTAATCTAATTTCTAATCAGTTATTTTCAGGCCCAGGCTATTAATAAAACAGCTATATTGGAAGTGATACCAAGGACATTATCATAATATACAGAGTACGATAACCAAAATTTTTGTTACTGTCACATTTGTGTAAAAAGAAAATATTTGTCTGCCTGTCATTCTAAAGACAAGCAGCAGAATGCAGGTCTGGACAGCCATGCAGCAGTAGAGATTGTCAGAAACACTGTACAGCTATATAATCTTCCAAGGCTTCAGACAAAGTACAAAGAAAGCCTTCAATAGTATAAACTTTTTCCCTCTTCTGGTACACATTAAGAAATCCACTGTACAATTCTTTCCTCTTCCGGTATAGGAAATTTAAGTATGCCTTCAGTTGTTCAGGAGCTCAGTAATACTTTTATGCTTGTCATCCAGCAGGGCAAACAAAATGGGACTACAATGAAAGTATTACTGTTATTTTACTACAACATTACTACTTGCATCCCATTTTTCTGGCATTTACTGATGTTTTTTTTTAAATTGTCAATTCTTTTAAATTCTAGAATAAATAGCAATAGAGAAGCCAGAGATCAAAACCTTAACTCTCAACTTTCCAGTATGCTCCAATCTTCTAATCTCTATTCAGAACTACCAAAATAATTCATCTCCTTGACCCTTCCTATTTTTATATCTTGTGAAAATGTTTCTGACCCATGGGCTTGCTATACCATTTTCTACTAGCTGTATTTTGAGTTATTCCCCATATGTTCCTCCAAATGTATTGCTCTTAAGATTATCTTGAAACAAGGAAATCCATTCTCCAATGCTTTTTCTTATGTCTGTAACTCCATTTAAACGATTTTCTTTTCAATGCCACTCTTTCAAATCTCTTTAAAGTCATTTTTCATGAAGATGGCATAATCATAGACCTTACCTCCGACCAAAACAAAACACATTGACTGGCAACCATACCTTTTCACCCATCATACCTGCCATTCTTCTTCTTGCTTCATTTCTTCTCCTCTACATCTCTCACTGTATTTTTGATAGTGCTTCTCTGTAAAGCACCCTATATATTGATACCACTAAAGACAAACAGGTAAGTCAAATGCCATTTTTTGCTAGAAGTAGGGTAATTAAACTTGTCAGTAGAAAATCCTGTATATTGAAGAGACCATATTTAGGCATCCCAACATAAATTTATTTTCCTTTCAGTAAGCAGCTCCAGTCTAAGAAACCTGAGAAAAATTCAGGGTGATAGTATTTATCTAACACTTTGGCTTATTTTATATTATTATATCATTTTCATTGTAAACTGCCTGAAGCAGGACACTGAAGAGGTGGCACAGAAATAGTCAAAATAAAATTAAATTCTTGTGTTAAGATCTACTGTTTCGCACAAAAGTGCTTCAGATAGAATGGGTGAACATCTACACTAAATATGTAGATGTTGCCACCTTCTGTAGCCAGAATTATATGTTTATTTTCAACTTCTATAAATGGCAATTAGACCACCCATAACTAGGATCAGGTTGCCTGATTACTCACCAAAGCAAATCCATTTTGAACTAAGAGGGGAAATCCTTCACCTGAAAAAAACTCTGACACAGAGCTTAAATTAAGACCAGAGAGGGGGTTGGGTTTTTTCCCCCAGATGAACATACTACATCTGACGTCAACTTAATAGTTCTATTCAAGGTTATTCCTAAAGTCACTTTTAGCTCACACTTATTTAGCTTTGTTTTCTGATTAGACTCAAACTCTTCATATTTGTAACTTAGCTGATTTATAATTAAAGTAGCAGAAAAGAATTTTAAAATAAAAATGCAATGTCTGCAAAAATTCTCCATACTGTCATGAAACCTTTTATTTAACATTGTTTTATCAATAAAGTAACTGAAGCTGACACCCAATGTCACATCTATGATGAGAGAGACAAGATGCTCAGATTGTGAAGCTTTCCTTCAATCTCCAAGTCACAATGAGGCCATCATTTTGTATGCTGACAGAAAACAACAGCTGACAGCCCATTTGGAACACATGCCAGCTGTCTCTCATTTGTTTTATTGTCCAAGCAGAAAGAGTTTTGTAGTGGCACTTCCAAAAGCAAGCTGTAGTTTACTGCACTGGATCTCAATTAGTATCCTCTCAGCAATGAACAGGTTTTAAAACTTTTGTATCTAAGCTAGTGTAATGTGGGGTTCAGAAATATCAACACAGTTTAAAATTTACAGAAACCCAAGCAACCAAGCTTAATTGTAAAGGAAACAGTCTCCAATATTCAGTTCTAAAGCCTCAGACATCTGTTCAATACAATTTGCAAACACCAGTGACATTACTAGCAGAGGATTACACGAACTGAAAGACTGCTTTACATTGCAGATGGGCTACAAAGAACTCTGTATTTTTTTAAATCAAGCATTCATTTTAAAGCATTTGGGTTCTCTGCAATAAAGTGTTAGATCACCACATAATTTTAGAAAACAACCAATGCAGTCTTGGGTTATAAAATGACTGAGCAAAAAGCAGACTTTATAGCACCCAGGCTATATACAGTACATAAGGCAGAATCTTTGAAAGACATGGGACAATATACACACTTCCCAATCATCTCCTTTAAAGGGTATTAAAACTTTCTTTTCTGCTACAAAATCAAGACATCTAGCAATAGTCTGCATGCTTTAAATTCTTTAACCGAGATCAGTCAGTATTCTAAAAGACATACATTTCACTTCTAGTAAGTAAGAGACAGCTGAAAGTTTGAAATAGTCAAAAGTTCTACATGGCAAAAATCTGAAAATTACCTCAATTTATAAATATATTTACTATCATCTATTTCTTCCTCCAGACACAAGTAAAAATATCATCAAATTAACATCTACATTGATATTCGGTTTCGTTTTCTCAGCCATGCCGGACGCTCCTCTCGGCTGGTCCGGGAGGAAACGACCGGGCACCCTGACCGGGCGGCTGATCCGCAAGGATTAGCCCCCAGGACTCCCAGGGAGGGAGCCAGGGTCCGGGACGCTGCGGGAAGAACTCCCCGAAATCAATGCGGGGGGGGGATTGCCCGTTTGTCCCTATGGAGGCCGGCAGATGTGCGCGGCGCCTCGAGTGCCACCGGGCAACGAGAAACGGCAAATAAAAGAAACAGGCGGAAGCCCGTAAACAAGCGAATCCCTTCTGTTCTACAAGCGTTCATGAAGGAGAGGTTGATCTGAAGAAGACTCGTTCTTCCCCTTCGGTGAGTTCCAGAATTTTGTTGGCGCCCCCCCCCCCCCAAAATGGCAGCAAAGAAGCAAAGTCCCGCTCTCGGTAAGTCAATCTCGGCTACCTTGAAGGGAGAGTCGCTCGAAGAGTTGGTGCGCAGGGCGGTGGTGGAAGCCATAAAACCCTTTGTTGACAAGCTGAACGAAACTGATCAAAGGGTGGGCTTAATTGAAAGCGAAGTGAAAACCATTAAGGAAGTAGCGGGGGGGGGGCAGAGAAGTCTGCTCTGGAAAGTGCGTCACTTGTGAAGGCTACAAAAAAGGAGCTGAAGTTGGTTGAGAACCAGCTGATCGGGCTACAGATGGAACGAACGCAGACAATTTTGCGTCTCCAAAACGTGAAAGAGGAGGAAAATGAGGATCTGTGGGAGGTGGTCTCGGAACTATTGGCGATACCCGCGAGGACGACTAAAGAAGAGGTTAAAAGCGCCATTTTGGAGGTCCGTCGGGCTTCTTCAAAATATGCAACAAAGCGACAGTTGCCTCGTGAGATCATTATTGACTTTTCATTTAAAAAGATTCGGGACACCATCCTATATAACTCATACAATGCGGATTTGGACTTTATGGGTTTGAAAGTCAAGATTTTGAAGGACGTTCCATTTCTAGTCCGGAAAAGGCGTTTTAAGTATAAAAAGTTTGCAGCTCTTCTGAGGGACCATGGAATAAAGTACAAATGGTTATTCCCGGAAGGAATATGGTTTAGATATAAAGATCAGGCCTATAAGATATTATCAGAAGATCAACTAAAGGATTTTGAGGAGAAAAACCCGGAATTCTGCTGCACCGAGAACGAAGAAAAGGAGAAGCCGGAGGGGGGGGAGGAGGAGGAGAGCACCGCAACAGCGGTTGCACAGAGAGAATTGCGTCCGGGACCTAGAAGGGGGAGAAAAGTTTAATCAGAATTTGAAATGCCTATTCTCTGTATGATTAACCACTCCATCATTATCCTATGGAGCTATTTTTGTATTATGACAGTATGAAGGGAAAACATTGAAGTGTAGTGTTTAGTGTTTGTAGGTCATCCCCCCCTCTTCTTTTTCCATCCCCCTTTGTCCCTTCCCTTTCCCCTTTCCTTGTGATAGTCTTGTGTAGTGCTGTGTAGTGTTTTGTAGTTTGAAAAATAAAAAATTAAAAAAAAAAATTAACATCTACATTAATTTGCTTCTGTTTGCTGCCAGCTTCTTTAAGAAATCTTAAATCTCCAGTTCTCCTGAGCCACCAGTCCCACAGGTAAGTACTGAAGAATGCAGCGGGGTAGGAGGGAGGATATATGTGCCTGCACAGAAGACGTCAATGAACAGCAGTTACGGTAAGTGCAACTCTGCTTTCATTGTCAGTTTTCTGTGCAGTTCCACATGGTAGATTCCCAAGCTTCTTACCTGGAGGTGGGAGTGTTCTTCATTGAAACAGAGAATGGAGCACAGCCTGTCCCACAGCTGATTCTTTTCTCTCCATCACATCCAGGGCGTAGTGCTTCATGAACGTGTCCAGAGAAGACCACGTAGCAGCACTGCAGATATCGGAAAGCGGGATGCCCTTCAGGAGCACTGAAGATGAAGCCTGCGCTCCTGTGGAATGAGCTCGAACCTCGAGGGGGCAAGGTATGTTAGCTACATTGTAACATTGTCTAATCGTAGAAGCAACCCAACGAGAAATAGATTGGGCAGTAGCCTTACATCCCTTCTTTGGCCCAGCATAGCAGACAAACGCCTGTCTTTTCTAAACTCAGCAGTGTGGTGTAAGTAGAAAAGTAATGCCCTCCTAACATCTAGGGAGTGCAACACCTGTTCTGACTCTGAATTCGGATTCGGGGAAAAAACAGGTAAAACAATGGTTTGAACCATGTGAAACTGACTAGACACCTTGGGTCTGAACTTCAGATCAGGTCTCAAGACTACCTTCCCACTATGAACCTTACAGAAAGGGGGATCCAAGCAAAGGGTAGCCATCTCATTCACCCTTCTGCTGGAAGTAATGGCTACCAGGAAAACTACCTTGCATGAAAGTTCGGCAAGGGCGCACGTAGCTAGAAGTTCAAATGGGGGGCACATCAGCTCTGAGAGAAACAGCTGAAGCAACCACTGAGGTACTGTTTCTTTAACTGGGGGAAACAAATTCTAAAGACCCCTGAGGAATGATTTTGACATGCTGTGAGAAAAGACTGTTTTGCCATTAACCCTGGGATGGAAGGCCAAAATAGCAGCAAGGTAGACCTTAATAGATGAATTGGAAATGCCTTCATCCTTGAGAAACAAAAGAAATTCTAAGATGTCTGAAATGTGAAAGTTAAATGGGTCTACCTCTCTCCATGTGACCCACTGAACAAATCTTCCCTGTTTAAACTCATAGGATCTCCTAGTGTTTTGCCTCCTCGCGTTTAGCACAACCTCCGCTACCCTGGCGGAAAGGGTCCCTTGTTCTCTATGAGCCATGCCGTCAACCTCAGTCTGAGTAGGTCGTGAAACCATACCCCGTTGTGAGAAGATCCAGTTGAGGACCAAATCGATGGCATCATCCCCTGGATAGATACAATACATGCTGGAACCATGGTTGCCTGGGGCAGAAGGGTGTTACTAATATAACACATGGCTTGTCCACTTGAATCTTGCTTACCACCTGAGCAATTAATGGGAATGGAGGGAATGCATAGAATAGACGTCCCTTCCAGGTAATCTGAAAGGCATCTCCTAGGGAGTTGCGTCCTATTCCTCCCCTGGAACAGAAATCCAATGCTTTCTGATTCCTCTCTCTCGCAAAAAGGTCCACTTCTGGATAACCCTGTCGTTGGAACACAGGCTTCAGATACACATCCGTCAAGGACCACTTGTGGTTCTCCGATCTCAGTCTGCTCAGAGTGTCTGCTGTCACATTCACCATGCCTGGAACGTGAACTGCCTGTAGGGAGACACCTCTGGCCACGGCCCAGTCCCATATACTCATGGCCTCTTTGCACAAAATTCTAGATGCGGTGCCTCCCTGTTTGTTCAGATAGAACATGGCCGTGTAGTTGTCTGTTAAGACCTGAATATTCTTGTTTTGAATACTATCTGCAAATGCTATAAGGGCATAACGGATGGCACGTAACTCCAAAACATTAATGTGCAACTGTGTCTCCTGGATAAGTCATCTCTCGTGTGAAGTCAGGGTCCCACAGTGGGCCCCCCACCCAGAAGTCAAGGCATCAGTGGAGATGGCAACATCAACCTGGGAGGGTCCAAATTCTATACCTCTTAGTAAGGTCACATCTTCAGTCCACCAGGACAATGAATGTACAACCCGTCTGGGGATGGAATATCTTTTGTTCAGACCCTGCGTCTTGAAGTCATGTACAGAAAAAAACCATAACTGGAGCACCCGCATGTGTAGTCTCGCCCAAAGGGTGACAAACGTCGTAGCTTTGGATGGCCAGGGCAGACTGAAATCTACAGCATTGAAAATGCTTTACTAGACCAGAAATCCTTCTGGCTTGATCTATCGAGAGGAACCCTCTGTTCACAGTCCCATATAACACTGTCCCAATAAACGGAACTCTCCTAGATGGGGTTAGGGAGGACATCTTAAAGTTAACAATCAGACCCAATCTCTGGCAAGTACTAACTACCAATCCCACAAATTCCTGTAGAGCCTCAGCAGATGAGGCGGTGAGTAACCAGTCATCCAGGTAAGGGTATAGGAAGCAACCCTGCCTTCTGAGATGAACCACTACTACAGCCATACACTTGGTGAAGACCCTAGGGGCCGTGGAGAGACCGAAGGGTAAGACCTGGTATTGATACACGTTGCCGATACAACTAAAATGCAAAAATCGCCTATGCGAGGGATGAATCAATATATGAAGATAAGTGTCTTTCAAATCTAAGACGGCAAACCAGGCATTCTGTGGGAGCAGCTGCAATACCATGTTTAGCATCACCATCTTAAATCTCTTCTGCTGAATGTACTTGTTAAGCCTCCTAAGATCCAATATAGGCCTCATACCCCCATCCTTCTTATCAACTAAGAACATATTAGAGTAGAAGCCTAACAGGGATTCTCCTGGGGGAACCTGTTGTATTGCCCTCTTGACCAAAAGTTGCCCTATTTCTGTCTGCACGGCCTCCAAGGAGGAGCGTGACACATTATTAGGTAGAGTCTGAGACGGGTAATATTTACATTCAACTTTATAACCAAACTGAATGATACTTAACACCCATCCATCAGAGGCTCTCCCCTCCCAGGCAGGGAAGAAATTTGTCAATCTATCCACCAAAACAATAGACTGCTCCAATTCTAGTCATAACTATTTCTGTCCAGACACCTCCTTATTGGAGGGAGGTTGCTGGTTCTGTCTGCCACAGTTATTGGAGCACCTCCTTTGAAATTGTCCCTGGTGGGATTGTTGTTGGCCATACTGAGGATACTGAGGATATGGTTGGTATCTAGCAGATCACCCATGATAAGATTGCTGGTCCAGATGCTGTTGATGATAAGAATAATGCTGATTTGGTGGATACTTGGGGAGTACGCCATAGGAACGAGCAGTCAAGCGATCCTTCCTCTTCTGAGAGAGGTAGTAGTCTGTTACGGATGAAAACAGTAGTACCCTTAAATGGCAGATCCTTGATCTTGCTCCTTGTTTCCGAAGGTAAGGCGGCCGCATGCAACCAGACTGAAAAGTGCAACCAAAGTGAAAAGCGAAGTGAAAAAGGAGGGGGAGCGAGCGCCCACAGAGAAAATGACACAAACGGCTGCTGGAGAGTGGGTGAAGGGAGACAAGCTATACATCCTAGCTAGTTTAAGGAAAGAGATGCTGCAACAATGCCACGACGCTTGGACCGCCAGCCATTTTGGGTACCTAAAAACATTGCATTTAATACAAAGACAGTTCTGGTAGCCCAGTATCAGGAAGGATGTGACTCAGTACGTAGCTTCCTGCCCTACTTGTATAATGGCGAAGCCTAGGAGGGGGAAGCCCCCGGGGCTTTTGCAACCACTGGAAACCCCCTCCAGGCTGTGGGAAGTCATTTCCATGGATTTTATCACTGAGCTACCCCGCTCTGAAGGTTGCACATGCATTCTAGTAGTGGTGGATTTGTTCTCAAAACAAGCACACTTTATTCCTTGCACCACTGTACCGTCGGCAAAGAAACTTGCCAGTTTGTTTATGAAACACATTGTAAGGCTGCGTTCTTTTCCTTCCAAGGTGATATCACATCGAGTACAGTTTGTTGCCAACTTCTGGCGGGAGCTTTTGCAAGTGGCAGGCATTGAACAAGGATTAAGCTCCGCCTACCATCCTGAGAGCGACGGACAATCAGAAAGAACTAATCAGGTGTTAGAGCAATTCCTCAGATGTTATATTAATTTTCAACAAGAAAATTGGACTTAAATTCTTCATCTGTCTGAGTACGCCTATAACAACTCGGTTCAGTTCCACAGGTGAAACCCCGTTTAAAATTGTACATGGATATGAGGGGTTGGCATTCCCCTTCGAAGTGCAGCCAGAATCCAAGCGCTTGGGGGACTTGGGGGAATGGTGGACCTCCCTCACAGAGCAATGGACTGTAATTCAAAAGACTTTGACTAAAGCAAAAGCAGACTACAAAAAGTATGCCGATCGCCATCGTGTGGCGCAATGGGAATTACACCCCGGAGATAAAGTTTATGTTTCTACAAAAAATTTCAGATCAGAGCAATTCAGTAGAAAACTGGGGTTAAAGTATTTAGGGCCCTTCCCAATTAAACGAGTAATCAACAACGTGACCGTAGAATTGGAATTGCCAAAGAATCTGCGCCAGGTCCACCCTACTTTTCATATTAGCCTGCTCAAAAAGGCACCTCCCCCAGATGAATCGCATCCAGAAAAACCACTGCCCCACCCAACGGTGATTGACGGCCAAATCCACTACGAGATAGAAGAAATCTTAGATTCCAAACGTAGACACAACAAGACTTTTTACCTGGTCAGGTGGAAGAACTTTGAGGAGGGGTTTCGTGAGTGGGTGGAGGCTTCTCATGTAAATGCCCCTAAGCTACTCGCTAAGTTCCATAAGAAATACCCTGAGAAAGCAGGGGCTGAAGGGTGAGGGGAGGGGTCTTAAGGGAGGCAGAATGTCAGTGTCAGTTTGCTTGTCAGTTCTCTAGCCAGAGTTACACCATTTTACTTTGTTATAATCTATTGTTGTTTAGTTTTCCTCCCTCTAGGCCCAGGTGGTGCCCAGGCTGCATATATCCATGGGAGCGAAGAATTCTTATTAGCCCGTTCCGGCCAAAGACCTTGACGTCCTCATCTTCCCATGCCTTCACAGACAGGACTAAGGGGGGAGGCTGGGAATGGGTGTTTGAAGTGTTGTTACTTTCATTTCATGTGTCATTCTCAACAAAGCTTTCGTTCAGCCAAGGGCCTCAAGCCTTTGGATGGTGGACACCTGTATCCTGAGCATAATCTTCCAATAAACCTTTTGAAACCAAGAAACCTTGTGCTTCTTGCCGAAGGGGGAGACGAACTCTAGATAACTGGGATTCCATAGTCTGACACAGACATGGCGGCTGAGGACTACAGTGGAGTCCAGCGCCCTTGCAGAAGTGTCAGCGGAATTGCGACCTGCATTGATCTGCGGCTTGGAATGTTTCAGCGCCTCCTCCTGGATGACCTTCACCAATACCTTCTGGTCTTGGGGTAATTTGTCTATGAAGGAGGACAGACGACTCCACAGAAATATCTGGTAAGCACCCATGATTGCCGTATAGTTGGCAATTTTAACGTTTAATGCAGCAGAAGAGTATAGCTTCCTACTTAGGGCATTGAGCTTTTGGCTCTCTTTGTCCGAGGGAGAGTGGTAAGAGCCCCGCTGTTGATGCAGCTGAATCTCCTCTTTTACTAGAGATGAAGGAGGGTGATGCTGAAACAAAAAGGTGCAAATCCCCTCCCTTGTCTTGTAGAGGCCCTTAGACCTCTTGGAGGTAGGTTGTGTAGAAACGAGTTTCTCATAGATGGTATTAATGAGATTCATGAACCCTTCAATAATTGCGAAAAGCCACAGTTGAGGGGTTCTCTGAATAAATGTGCTTCAGAATTTTATCTCTCGGCTTGGGGTTGACTGCAGCCACCTTGATTTCTAAGAAACGGGCCATCCTGAGGAGTTACTCCATATACATGCGGTAGTCCTCAGTGGGAGAGACCTGGCCAGATCCAATGATAATTTCACCAAGTAACGGATCGGACACTGGGCTGGGACTCCGTTTCCTGCTCCTATCGGACAGATGGTAAGACATTGCTGACTCCGGGATCTCATAGGGCGACCTAGAACCCGTTCTCCTCAAAAGCCTCAAACCCTGACGCTATCAAATGCGTGTCGTAGGGCTCCCCGAGATCAAGACCATATTGAGAAAGCTTTGGATGGGACCACTCGGTTCTCAAAGAGTCTTGATGATAAAATTGACTCTCAGAGTGCCAGGGTTCGTATGATAGGAAGCCTTCCTGTAACTCACCCTCCTCAGCTGAGGAGCAGTATGAAGGGGAGGCTGACCGCAGAGAGGGCGTATGCGAGCTTCCTGGCCCAGTTTTCTTCTTTGGTTCCGAAGAACTCAAACCTGGAGTCTCTTGGTGTTCCTCCAACCACCTCTTCTTTGTCTTAGGGGTGCTCGAGGGAAGCGGATCCAACACCGCTGAAGATTTAGCAGGAGTGTGGATCCGAGATGACTGCCAGAACCGGCGGCTCCGCACCCTGAAGTCGAGGTCAGTTCCGAGTCGGATCTGAGGATACCGTCGATTGACGGTCTGGATGACGGATCCAAGGCAATTTGGCAGAAGGCGGCCTTTTTGAGGGCCTGTATAGCTGCCATTCCCGATGATGAGGGGGAAAGAATTTTAGGGGCATCAGACGCTTTCATTGCGCACTCCCAGAGAAGAGCCTTAAGCTGCTTGGCTCTTTCCGTCCTGGCCTTGGGGGTAAAACTCTTACAATGTTCACAGGACTGAACATTAAGGCCCTCCCCCAGGCACTCCAGATAGATAGGGTAACCATCTGTTTTGGTCATCTTGGTAGCGCAAGTAGCGCACTTTTTAAACAAGGCTGTATCAGTCATAATGAAGAAGATCTCACCAACTAGGCCTAAAATGCAACCAAAGACGAACGGAGCTGAATTAGAACTTTCTCGACCAGCGGTGAAAAAAGAACTGGAAGGTCAGGGGCACTGCTTCCCAGTGCCGTTTTGGCAGCAAGTCTCGCTCATGCGCACTGAGAAGCGAACGCCCCCTAGTGGACTTAGCTAGAAAAAATGTCCAATCGGCAGGCTTGCACATGCACAGTCCCATGTAGAACTGCACAGAAGACGGACAATGAACAAAAGAATCTTCTGGTTTCTTGAAGACGTACACATTTATTGCTGCATAAACTGCATATTGCTGCACAAACTTTGGTATGAAGAGTGAGACTCTGTGTGTGTGTTTGTGTAAAGAGTTCTTGAGTCACAGCCTACATGAGCCCTTCATGGTCTTGAATGCAATTACTAATTAGGACTGACCCAGCTTAGTTTCTGAGATCCGACAAGATTAGGCTAGCCTGGGCTATCCAGGACAGAGTATGAAGTATTTCCTCAGGAGGAGTGGGGAGGGGAGACACACACAGAAAATGTAAACAGTAAGATCCAAAGGCAACAAGTGAATAACATCTCATTAGATCTCAATATAATTCCAAAGGGGCAGCTGTGCTGCAGATAAAATGATAGTCGCATGGCACTTTAAAGATTAACAAATCTGCTGTGACATTAGCTTAGGAGAGCCAGAGCCCACTTTGTGAGATGCATGAAGGGTTTCACTCAGCAGCATATATTGTTTGTATACACATGTGCATGCAAGCAGACAGAAGGCATTATGGAGAGACCACAATGCCGTATCCTAGGACACATCAGAGACTGGGGACAAGATCCAACCAAAGGAACTGGCCATAAAAGCAACAAAAGATGAATATGAGTAGCGTACATAAACCTGTTATAGGCCAATCACTTTCTAGTGAATCAGCTGCTCCAAATCCCTATTAAGATAATGCCAAATCTGCTTATGAATTTTACAACCAGCATCTTGGTGAGGCCCCCTTTTGCTGAAGTACTGCAACAGTGCCCTTCTACCATTTATTGAACACCTGAGGGAGGCTGAAATGCTCTCCCGTTGGTTCCTGAATGCTTCCAGTTTGGGTTGTGCCCATTTTTTCTTGCCTAGACAAAGTCAAAGGCTCATTTATCTGTATGTCCTATAATGTGAATATATTCTGTTATGGTCTAATGGAGCCCTTCTACCATTTACATTAGCCAAACTGGACTATAACAATTTATATCAGTATGGATGCCTAATGATAGGACTACTGTTTAATCCTTACAAATAGGTAAATATTAGATCTGACATCCAGTCTATAACCACTGGCAGCCCTCTTCACAAAAAAATACACAAGCTTACCACTGTCTAAGGTATTCCCAGGTATTACTCATATTCTCAAGACAATTTCTGCTTTACCACTAATTAGAATCATATTGTTATTAAAAACAGAAGTATTAACCTATTAAGAAAGATTGTGTATTTATTTTCCAAATTTTATACACCACCTTTCTGCCCTCACAGGGGCTACCAAGGTGGCTAACAAATTAAAATATTAGTAATAAAATCACATTTTAAAACAATTAAAACCAACCCCCAAAACACATCAAAACAATTAAAACCACACACAAAGACATAAAAACAGCAATTAAAACACTGGGCAGGAAGGCAGAATCACCAAGGGAATGCTAAATGAAACAACAACAAAAATATACGCAGGCAGAAGATGGCAACAGAAGAGGATAGACTAATCTCCCTCAAGATAGAGTTAGAGTTTTGGTGCCATGACTGAGAAGGCCCTCTCCTGGGTTACTACTTGCCTAATCTCAGAAGGTAGGGCACCCAAAGCAGGGTTTCTGAAAATAACCACAGTGGTTGGGTAGGTTTATAAGGGAGAAGGTGAACCTGCAGGTATGTTGGTCCTAAACCATATAGGGCTTTAAATTTCAACACCAGTACCTTGAATTGTGCCCAGAGACCAATTTGGAGCCAGTGTAGGTGGCTCCTATGAATCATTCAGGTCAACGTTCTGCACCAAATGAAGTTTCTGAACACTTCTCCAGGGCAATCCTATGTACAGCCCATTGTAGTAATCTAATCTAGATGTAGCCAAGGTACGCACTGCATGAAAAGCCTCAGCTGGCTAACCATTTGAAGCTAATAAAAGGTTCTCCTGGCCACAGCTGCCACCTGCTTATCCAGCAGTAGACCTGGGTCCAAGAGCACCCCCAGATTACAGATCTGTTCCTTAAAGGGAGTTCAGCACCACCCAGAATGGGGGACACTTTAATGAGTGAGATGGCAAACCTCACAAATTTACTACAGAAGCAGCACAAGAACCCATTTGCTCTTCAATCCCTCACACTTACACAGTAAGAAGATTCTTTCCAGCAATTAGTTTTGCTAGTCCACCACTCAGACCACTTCATAGAATAATCAAACAGCAATTGACTGAGCTCTGTTTTTTGAAATAGCCTCCTTGAAAACATCTCTCATCACTATTTTTCTTCCTGGTCAAATTCTGGAAATGCTTTATTACCATGATAGAATGGGAACCTAGCCTGCAGGGCTTTCTGAATTTAAATTTTGATCTGCAGTCTAAGAGAGGTAAAAGAAACACAATCTTTTGATATTCCGTATTCCCTTAAAATACAAGAAATCTAGTAAGCCTAAACAAAGCTACAGGGTTGGAGAAGATGATTGTGGAACTTTTTAAAAGCTGCTTGTGGTTCAACTTCTTAGGTCAGTAGAATTCATGAGAAAATTTGTATATTGTAAAGTAGATCAATATGCGGAATCACAGGCAAAAACATCTAGGTAGGAAATATAGTTATGATGTTGGTAAGCAACAGGATGTATGGCAAAATCAAAACTGGCTTTTTATGTGTAGTTCCCAATAAATCACCAGCAGGAAAACATAAATAGTGACTCAGGAGTAATCAGTGTGCTAAGTTATGAAAGACTCAAGCACATTCTGTTGGCAAGGAAGGGATTTTTGGAAAAGCAGCCACATATGTAGCAGCAGCTGTATCAGTCTGTTAAAAAAAATCAACAACTTTGTGACTCTGGCATTTTGCCCCCTTTATGAGACCTGTATTATACTGCAAACTTGCCTTTCCAATTATTTCCTTATATTTTGCTGCCATCAAAGGCTCTCACCCCAAGTTCTCTCTCAGTTTGATTTATAGTATAGAAAGGCTTAGCTATAGATGGTAGTGGCTATGAGGTAAAAAAGGGATGGTTTATTCTAGATTAAAACATAGGTACATGTGCATAATGATTGCAAAGCAATTCATAACTGTAGTGGTTATAGAAAAGTTCATAAGCATAGTTGTATCAAAATATTTATTAAAAGATTCAGTCACAAAAACTTATTTTCCTCAATTGCCGCTTAGGTTGATTTCTTCCACAAAATCAAACACACAGACTTCTTCCCTCAGCATTTCATTCATGGAATGGAAGATTTGTATTCACTTACCATGAAGCTTCCTTTCTCGGTGGTCCAGAAGTAGGGCAGTCCTTACTTTTGGGATATAGCTCCTCCTCTCCGAAGGCAGGGTCAGTCAGCTGATTTTGATCATGGAGGAGAGGGGCTTGTCCCTGGAATCACCAGTCTGTTCCCAAGCCCTGACTCCCCATCACGATACCAGAAGGGAAAATAATAACTCCCCTCAATTTTTTTAAATACATCCCTCCCTTGAATCCACTGGAAGACTATTGTCCTAACTCTTCATCCAATCCAAGAAGCCGCCCTGCAAGAAACTCAGGTGGACAGGACTGCCCCACTTCTGGACTACTGAGAAAGGAAGCTTCACAGTAAGCGAATACAAATCTTCCATTCTCCGATGGTCCTAGGAGTGGAGCAGTCCTTACTTTTGGGACATACAAGAGCAATGTACCCCAGGGTGGGTAGTCCGGCTTCCAGGCCTAGAGGGTGTGTAGTAGTACCCTCATGCTAAAGGTTGTCTCTGGGGAAGACAACTTATCTATCCTATATTTCTTGATGAGAGAATATACTGATTTCCATGTGACCACCTTATCGATCATTTCTTTTCTTTTTTTAAAATATTTTTATTTCAATTATTAACAAAACTGTTTACAATATGAAATACAACATGGGTAAATTGTTAAAATACATAACAGAGAAAGGTAAAACATGGAAAGACAAATTCAAGTTGAATGATCTGATATATTTTGGATTATAGATTCAGGATTGTTTGGTATATTTTATTGGGAAGATATAGATTTTCTTTAGAAATGTATTCAAAAAAGGGGAACCATTTTTCAATAAAATTTGTTGTTTTGGGGAAATTTTCAGCTTGATAGATTCCATCATTGATTTTTTCAAATAAAAAATGGTCCCATATTTTAGAATACCAACTGGTAATTGTTGGTACAGTATGTGATTTCCATTTTAAAGCAATTAATTTTTTTGCTGCCATTAAGAAGATATTGATGAGGTCTCGTCGAATTGGTGGGATCTCTATATCATCCCATCGATTCAGAAATATCAGCTCAAGTTTCTTTGGTATTTTGTAGCCAGTTAACAAAAAGATTTGGTGCAAGATTGTATTCCAGAATTCTTCTATGTAATGACATTTCCACCAACAATGTATATATGATCCTGTATCGCCACATCCTTTCCAACATAAAGATGAACTGTGAGAGTCAATAGCTGCTAATTTGGGGGGTATAAGATACCATCTTGTTAATATCTTATAGGACTGTAGTTTAATATTAACTGTTGATGAATTAAATATTTTAAAGGACCATAATATTTCCCATTGTTCTTTTGATAATATTTTGTCACAGTCTTGGTGCCATTTTGACTGATATGTTAAGGTTTTTAGTTTAATGTTTTGTAGCAAAATATTATAAATTTTGGAGATTACTCCTTTATTTGAAAGACCTTTCCTATCTATAATTCGTTCAAATGCAGTCTTTTGTTGTTTCATAATGTCCATCTAGCCATAAAGAGGCTAGATTCTTAAACTGAATATAAATAAACCATGATATATTACTATTAATTTTTTGCTCCAGTTCTGGTTTATCTAGTAAGCCTTCTCGGGAAGCAATATCAGTTAGCCTTGTTATGTTGTTTTGGTTCCATTTTTTAGTGAATGCGGGTGAGAGACACGGTGGAAACCAATCCTGAAAAAGAAGAGAACCTGGAATATTTGGGGGTGATTTTATTTCTATAAGCATCCCATACTTTTAGGATAGCTGTAAAAAAGATGTTTTGTTTAGTGTTTGTGGGGCGGACATGTTGTTTATTCCATAGAAGATCCTGAATGGATTCAATTTGTTGTGTGTTTTGTAAAAGGTTGATCCAATCCATATGATCTTCCTTCTGTATTATAGAAATTACATTTTTTAATCATGCAGCTTTTTGATAGAGATCAATATCTGGGAAATTAAAGCCTCCTTGTGTGTTTTTTAATCTTAGTGTTGTAAATGCAATTCTTGGATGTTTATCTTGCCACAAAAATTTATTGAAGAAGGTTTGCCATTGTTTTAAAAGTTTTGGTGGGATTAATATTGGAATTGTTTGAAAGAGAAAAATTAACTTGGGAAGTGCAAATGATTTAATTAGATGGTATCTATCATACCATGATAATTGTTTTTTATTCCAGTCACTTAATTCTGCTCTTATTTTAGCCATTTTATCTATGTGATTTAACTTTAGTAATTGGTTGAGGTCAGATGGTAAGATTATACCCAGATATGGTAGTTTTTTTGGTTCCCACTGGAATTTATATATGTGTTTAATATTCAATTGAGTTGTAGTTGTTGTGTTTAAAGGAAGTATGTTTGACTTGGTGTAGTTTACTTCTAATCCTGAAATTTGACCAAATAAACTTAAAAGATTTTATAAGTGTTGAAGCGATAGGATTAGGTTTGTGAGGTATCGGCAAAAGCACTTAGTTTATATGTTTTAGAGTTAACTGTGATTCCTTGAATTTGGGTGTTCTCTCTGATCGCTATTGTCAGTGGTTCTAAGGCAACTGCAAATAAAGCAGGTGACAAAGGGCAGCCTTGTCTTGTTCCTCTATGTAGATAGATTTTGTCTGAAGTGTTGCCATTTATTTTTACATAGGCTGTGGGTTGTGAATAGATTGTCTTTATTATACGTCGGAAATTTTCTCCAAAGCCCATATGGTATAGTGTTTCATCTAAATAAGATATTTCTAAGGAATCGAAGGCTTTTTCTTTCTTTCTTTTGGGGGGGGGGTTATAATATTTTTATTAGTATTAAGCAAATTAACATGTAACAATAGTATTATAGCCATAACAACAATGAAAGAAAATGTTCCACATTACATCTGAAGATAGATTTAACAAATAGATAAATGGAATATTAAAAAAAATCCTTATTATACAGATCATTGTATATTTTTCCAAAAGTAAATTTCTATGATTTCTTTGACTGTTAACATGCTATAAACAAACATAATACTAACAATGATTTATATTTAACCAGTCTTTTTACCTTTTAACTCTGTTAAATCTACTTTAACCACTTAATTTATAAATATTTTATTCAGATGTTTATTGATTGAATTATAATACTAATTATATACTTCCTAAACCACTTACCCACCCCCTCCCTAACCCTCCCCTCCCCTCCCTAACCCATACAACCCCTTTGCATAAAAGTAAACCTTGCATCTTGGTTGATAATTAAAGTATATGATCTTAATATATATTAATATCTATTAGCTTTATGTATAGCCCTACTGAATTAGTGTGATACTACACACAAAAATTTTGGGTACCCTACTTAATCCACCCCCCACCAACAGGTAGAGCTATAAAACAAGGGGAGCTATGCTGAGAGGACTGTAACCTCCCTTCCCCCAAACCTTCATTTGTTTTAAGGCATTCAATGGGTATTACAACGAACTGCATATATATAAAAGCATGCTTAAATTTCTTCCTAAAGTTCTTGCAAACATAAAGGGGAACATCAAATATGTCTGATAGGAATCTTGCTTCCTTTCTGTGGTGAAAGCAGGTCAACTGGTTTCCTTTTCTGATTGGATTTATTCATTTCTCTTTCCATAGGAATTTCCAGCTCAATAGAATTTAAAAGGTTCATTCCTGTGTCCATGTCTGTAGCAACATAATGTTTTCCATGATATATCACCAGAAGCTTAGTGTAGTTTAGCCATTTATAGGGAGTACTGGTCTTTCGTAGCGCTTCAGTTATAGGCTTTAATTCTTTTCTTTTAGCAAGAGCTTCTTTTGGGAGATCCACAAATACGTAGATTGGCATGCCTTCATATGGAATTGATCCTTTTAATCTGGCTTCTTCCAATATTTTCCTTCTTATGCTTTGATTTGGTATTTCAATAATGACGTCTTTTGGAGTCATTTTATTTTTAGCTTGTAATACTCTGCCGACTTGGTAAGCATTAGTTATGAGCGGGGCTGTTTCATTTTCCAACTTAAAATATTTTGCAAGTCACTTTGAAAGGAGCATTGTGAGATCTTCATTATGGGTACTTGATATATTAAGTCCCCTTAGCTTAAGGCAGTTTTTCTTGGCTGTGACCTCGAGCCTAAGAATCCTGTCCTGTTGAATTTCAATTGCTTTTTGCATAACAATTACCTCCTTCTGAGACTGCAAACTAGAGTCTAAAGCTTTCTCAGCTTTTAGGTTAACAGTTTGCAAGTCAAGCTTTATTTCGGCAAGCTGTTTAGACAGCGGATTGATTAAATTAGTCATATGCAAAAGTCTAGGCTGCAGGCCTGCACTTTTAGAGGCCTGGAAGATGGCTAGGCCTGCCTTAGCCTTTCCTGACATTCTGCCATCCAGGCCGCTGGGCATTTCTCTTTCACTGGCCTGTTGAGAGGACCAAGGAGGGGCTGAGGCCTGCGAGTTTGGAAAGTCTAGGCCGCAGGCTTTTGCTCTTTTAGGCCTGTGAGGTGGCTAGGCCTGCCTTTGCTGACATTCTGCCAACACAAAAGGAGAAATGAAAGTGCACCTCACAAGTCCTGTCTGAAAGCGAAATAAAGGAGGGCTCCCTTTTATTTAGGGCGAGCTGGCTCTGAGGCTTCTGCTACTCTTTTCTCCTCCCTTCTTCCTTTTGCGGCCCCTGTTACCCCCAGTATCAGTCTTACCGCAGTTCAGTTGGGGCTGCTGGGGTTGGAGCAGGTCCTCTGCTACTGCTGGAGGCTGCTCCTTCCAAGCCTGAGGGAGTTCTCGATAATATCGGTCTCTACAACAAACACCGCACCCTCTGGCCGTCTCCACAAAGGTGGAGAACATCGGTGGAGTTTTGCCGTTGTGGCTGTGGAACCTAGGAGCAACCTAGGGCTGTTGGCTCTAATGCTCACCGTCGCTCTGAGCAGAATGGGGGTGGGGTAGGCGGTAGGGCCTTTCCTTTCCCCTGCAAGCTCTACACTGCCTGTGGCCTCAGCCTCCCTGAGTACTGGGATTACAGGCGCGCGCCACCACACCTGGCTCATCTCTGGCAGTTTCTTCTTCATCAGGATCACTGCGCTCTGCAGAGTGTTGCTGAAGACATCCTGCTCGGATGGCAGGGCCAGAAAGACTGGTGATTCCAGGGACAAGCTTTCCCCCCAGGATCAAAATCAGCTGACTGACCCTGCCTTTGGAGAGGAGCTATCTCTCAAAAGTAAGGACTGCCTCACTTCTAGGACCACCGGAGAATAACTCTTCACACACTTTCACACAGATTTGACTGACTGAACTCTTTCCCTCTAATCCGCTCTGACTAAACTGCACTTTACGCTGTTCCTGAGAGTACAGCTAGCATCCAATAATAGCACATTTCACTCCACCATCCAGCCTCACTCTTTCATACTTCAGAGGCCTACATTTTTAACCCCAGTAAACATACATTCAAAACCCCAAGTTACTTAGCTGAAATAAAACACACAAAAATGTTTACATGGCAAAACATTACAATCACCAAAAATGCATCCAGTTAGGGTGGGTTTTTTTAGCCACAGTTCTCAACAGGTTAGTTTTTGAGGAGCTACAAGGTCCTTTATCTTATAGGGTTTATAGTGTATAGCTATGTATTTAGCTGAAGAGCATGGGCACAGAAGACAGGAACACACATAGTAAACATCTGCAGCCTGTTTGCAGACACAGGAAATGAAGTTATAAATAATGTAAGAGGGATGGGGAGTGACCCTTTAATTGATCAGGAAAGAATCTAGTGGGTCACTGATGGCCAGAAGCAACCCAAGAGAAGCCCCAATGATGCTGACTGTGTCACAGGAGTGGTTATGATCCAGGCAGCAGCAGAATCTTTCATAGGCCCTGTGGCATTGTCAATGCTGCAGGGCTGCTCAACCCTGTTCTCTTCTGGAACAGAAGACAGTTGATCTAAGTGATCAAGATGGCTGAAGTTCTGCTTCACCTTGACAATCTGGGCTGTTAAGAAACATTGCATATGTGTTTAATCTAGTAAAGTGCACATCCTCTCCTGGGAAAAATAAATTTGATATTTAATATTGCTTAGTTGGTAAAATTATGAGTAAGATTCAGACCCAGACCCTTAATACAATTGTGGGGAGGGGTAGTAAAGAATCCATGGTGTCAATTTCGCATTATGTGGGTCCTTTATGAAGACATCTACAGTGAGATAGAAATAGGTGGCAGTCCCCATCTGCTAATACTAACAATAGAGAGTACTCAAATGGTCATACATTTTATTGAACATTATCAGTTAGTTAGCTTTAATAACATCACACACACAGCATTTCCAGTTTCTTTATTATTCTTGCAGGCCCTAGGCCTTTGAAAACTGAATGACAGCCTATCCCATCATTGCATCTCCATACCCAATAGTTACTCCTCTGCATTTCTGCCTTGCACTTTTGGAAAAGCAAAAGGCGGGAAAACACTAGCCGCGCCGTCGTTTGCCGCCAAAAATAAACTTGCTCCGTTGCTGTTGCTCGGGGCCTCTTGGTGTCAGAGTGTAGAGCTCCGTGGCGCCCTCTGCTGGATACGGGGCCATTTCGTTGAGGGCTGATCTTCACTGGGAGCCATCTTCTCGCCGGGGAGCTGCTCAGCCTCGCAAGGCGAGCCGGCGCTGGCTGAGCACACCCCCGCCATCGGTAAGACAGCTCCTGGAGGTGGCTCGCCCTCTCCATAAAGCTCTCCTCCGAGTCTGACGAAGCTGCAGAGTCCATTCTGGATCTTCAGCCTCCAAACTTCTCCTTGGCCATCCCAGGCAGGAAGGGTATAGGAGAAGGGAGGCAGAGAAAAGGAAAATAGAAGGTAAGAGGAAGAAAGGATGTGAAATAGAAGATACGAGGTAGAAATTAGGAAAGGCAGTGCAGAGCTAGCCTAAAGCGAACTGCTCTCCCCTGAGGCAGGAAAGGAACTGGAAGGACAGGGGGTGTTCCCACATACAGCCACAGGAAGGGGAAGAAAGATCAACTTTCCTGCCTCCCTGATTGGACAGAGGGAAACACCCAGGATGTCCTCCAACTCAGAGGGAGAAGACTCCAGGATCCTCATCACCATAGGGAGCTTTCTAGGATACGGCTCCTGAGGAAGACCTACTAGGGAATTTTCCCTTCTTTTAACAGCTCCCCTTTCTTCTTGGCTGAGGGAGAAAAAAACAGGGTTTCTCACCTGTAACTGTTGATCGTCGAGTCTCTTCTGTGCAGACACACACGTCCCTGGCATTCCCTCAGTTCACCTGAGCCGCCGGAGAAACTCAATTAACCAAACACTCACAGCGGGGTAGGTGGGAGGGAATGTGTGTCTGCACAGAAGAGACTTGACGATCAACAGTTACAGGTGAGAAACCTTGTTTATCATCTTCGTCCTTCTGTGTAGCCCCACATTGGGAGAGTAA
Organism: Eublepharis macularius; assembly: GCF_028583425.1. NCBI lineage: Eukaryota > Metazoa > Chordata > Lepidosauria > Squamata > Eublepharidae > Eublepharis > Eublepharis macularius. The sequence goes on along the minus strand of NC_072791.1, from coordinate 50,307,625 downwards.
CTAGCATCTCACCAATGGGGGCGGGTGTGAGTGTCTACTTGAACAAAGACTGCAGGACAGCCGTGCCAACAGCAGATTCACGCCGTGCATGCATGTCCACAGAGTAATGTTTGATGAAAGTGTCTGCAGTGGACCATGTCGCAGCTTGGCAGACGTCCCGGAGCGGCACTCCTCGCAGGAAGGCAGCAGAAGCAGCTTGCGCTCGAGTGGAATGAGCAGTAACCAACAAAGGGCATTGGACTCCAGCTTGCAGATAACAGAGTTTAATGGTAGACACAATCCAGCGAGAGATGGACTGGGCAGAAGCAGGTGAGCCCTTACGAGGCCCAGAGTAACACAAAAACAGGGCAGGAGACTTCCTGAAACATTTGGTGCGATGTAAATAAAATAATAAAGCACGTTTTACATCCAATGTGTGCAGTGCCCGTTCCCCTGGGGATGAGGGTGTTGGAAAAAAGGAAGGGAGAAACACCTTTTGCTGCAGGTGAAACTTTGAGACCACCTTGGGTAGAAACTCCATGCTAGTGTGAAGCATGACCGTACCAGGGAAAAACTGCAGGAAGGGAGGGTCACACCGTAGGGCAGACAGCTCCCCAACACGTCTAGAGGACGTGATTGCCACCAGAAAGGCTACCTTTTGCGTGAGCAAGGGCAAAGGACAGGTGGACAGAGGCTCAAAGGGCCGGAGCATCAGTTGGGAGAGAACCAGGGACAGACTCCACTGAGGAATCGGTGGGGCTCTAGGAGGGAAGGTCTTAAAGAGGCCCTTCAGGAACTGCTTGGAAAGCCAGTGGGTAAAAACGGTCTTTCCATCAATCTGCTCATGAAAAGCAGAGATTGCAGCCATGTGGACTTTAATGCTCGAGAAGGCTAGACCCTGCGAGCACAAATACAGGAGGTAGTCGAGAATCACAGGCAAAGGGCAATCAAAGGGAGAGACCCCTTTTGGGGCCAACCAGCGGGAAAAACGTGACCACTTCCTCTGGTAGGACAGCCTTGTAGACGGCTTCCAAGCATTCAGAATGACCTTAAGGACCTCCGAGGAGAGGCCTACTCCGGGGCGCACAGGAGCCAGGCAGCCAGACTCAGAACTGCCACGTTGTGGTGCCTGACCCCGTCCCTGACTAATAGGTCCGGGGCCGGCGGCAGCGCCAGGCAGCGCCCCCGTGAAAGGGAGAGCAAGAGTGGGAACCAATCCTGGCGGAGGCCATAAGGCCAAGCAAGGTTTGGATCAAAAGGGCAGTTTGATACCGGTTGTGCAGAAAGTGACGGGCCAAAGAGGAAAGCCTGGTCAAGCGATCCGGGGGCAGGTAGGCTCTGCCCTGCAGTAAACTGAAGTGAACCCCAATAAACCTAATGGCCGTGCCCGGAGTCAGGACAGACTTATCCCCATTAACCACCAAGCCCAACCTAGCCAGCACCGAGACAGTGAGGGCAATATGGGCCTGGAGGGAGTCAGCTGAGGGTCCCACCAGGAGCCAGTCATCCAGGTATGGGGAAATAAAGCACCCCCTGGACCGTAGATATGCCACCACGGTGGCCATGCACTTCGTGAAAACCCTGGGTGCAGAGGCCAGCCCAAAGGGCAACACCGTGTATTCATACACAGAACCCCCATAGACAAACCGTAGGTATTTTCTGTGGCCTTCAAAAATGGAGATGTGGAAGTAGGCGTCTTTCAAGTCTAGAATAGCTAATCAGACGCCCACCTCTAGGAGCTCTATGACCCGTGCCAGGGTCAGCATCCGAAATTTCTCAACCCTTAAATAGCTGTTGAGACCTCTAAGGTCCAAAATGGGCCGGGAACCTCCATCCTTCTTATCCACAAGGAAGTACCTCGAGTAAAATCCCCAAGGGGAGACAGTGACATTGACCACCCGGACAGCACCTTTGTTCACCAACTCTATAACATTATTGTGTAACACAACATCACAACATGGAGAACAACGGGGGGGGGGAGAGAAAGGGGAGGTGCATCAGCAAATAACAATTTGTAACCATGGGCCACAATGGACAGGACCCAAGCATCAGAAGTAACAAGTTGCCAACAGGGCAAAAAAGGCCGAAGCCTGTCCAGGAACCGGGCAGTAGAGGGAGTGTCCTCAAAGGCCAACTGGGTAGCGTTCAGGCTTAGTCAGAAGACAGAGGGCTTCTGTACGGAGGTCGAAGGCTTGGGTGAAGGGGGCTGTTGCCTGCCCTTGGACCGGCCGGAGCGCCTGGAGGAATGACGCTGCTGGGCAGAGTAGGATCGGTGGCCATAGGACTGGCCCGAGGAGAAACGCCCTTGACGCTGCTGGTAAGGCTGATAGGGGGTCTGATAGGATCGGAACCGACCATACTGGTACCTCGGACCCGACGGCTGAGCAGAAGGGGCAACTCCCAGGGACTTGGCTGTTTGCTGGTTTTTCTTCATCAGGGAGAGGGACTCATCCGTCTTCTCCGAGAAGAGCTGGGGTCCCTCGAAGGGGAAGTCCTCCACTTTCGCCCTCTTCTCCGGATGCAGGGCCATGGATCGGAGCCAGGCGTGTCGGCGTAGGACCACCGAAGTTGCCATAGAGCGCGCTGCAGAGTCGGCGGCGTCCTTGCCAACTGTCATCAGCTGTTTTGACAGCCTCATGACCTCAGCTTGGAGGGCTTTCACCAAGTGGCGGCGATCTTCAGGGAGATCGGAGAGGTAAGAGGACAGCTGTTTCCAGAGGAACAAATTGTAGGATCCCATTATGGCCTGGAAGTTGGCAATACGGAATCCCAAAGAAGCAGACGAGTAGAGCTTCCTGCCCATGCCATCCAGCTTCCTGCCTTCTCGGTCTGCCGGGGCCGATGAGGAACCGGAGCGGAACCGACTCTGACCTTCCTCAGCCACGATGGAAGAGGGCTTAGGGTGAGTGAAGAGGTACGGGCAGTCGTCCTGTTTCAGGCGGTAGTACCTCTCAACCTTCTTCACCGTCGCCGGCAGGGACGCCGGAGTCTGCCAGATCGCAAGAGCATTGTCCACGAAATCCTCCACAGGGGGAAACGCCACCAATGCGGGGGACCCAGAATACAGCGCTTCTAGCAGCTTGCTTTTGGGCTTGGAGGTCGTGGAGGAAACGTCAATCTCCAGAGCGGCAGCCATTCTCACCATCTGCTCGGAGAACACTCTGTAGTCATCGTTCGGGGATGACGAACGGAGCTCACCCACGGTGTCATCTGGGGAAGGGTCAGAAGGGCCATCCGACGAACACTCCGACGGTGAGGCCAAACCCTCCTCATCCTCGGAATCCGAAAACTCCGGTGACGTCTGCGTCGGAACCGAAGCCCGGTGATCGGCCGCAGCTGATGGACGAGCCGCAGGAACCGAAGGATGGAGAAGGATGCCCGGTGGAGGAGCAGATGCAGGGAACCCGACCGGCTGAGGCGGAACGGAAGGCTGCAGAACCGAAGCGTGCTGCAGGAAGGGCACGGACTGCTGAAACCAGGCCACGAAATCCTGCCAGGAGGCCATATTCCCAACTCCCGGGACAGGCTGAGAAGGAGGCAGTGGAGCAGGCATTGGGGCAGGCCAGCGAAACGCTGTCGGAACCGATGAGGTGGACAGCATCGGAATGGAGGCCTCCGAAGGTGCCGGGGCGGACGGCAGGGAGCGCTCGAAGGGTTAGAAGGGCTCCGAGAAAGACGGGAACGGCAGGAATTCCTCCGGAACCGACGGAGGAGGCGTACAGGGAGGCGACGGGGTGTGGAGACTCACCACATCGTCGGGTATCAGGACCGGTTCGGCCGGAGTCCCAGGCCGCACAGTCGGAGCCGGAGATGGTGCACGGCCTTTGGCTTTTGACTTCGCCTTGGCCTTTTTCGGCGGGGGCTCCGAAGTAGCCACTGTAGCCGAAGCATTGGAGGAGGACCTTGGCTTGGACGAGGAACGCTTCTTGGCCTTCCGGCCCGAAGGACGATCCCCGGAGCCGGAGTCGGATCAGGCCTCCAGAACGGGTTGCCCTGTTGGTTCCAATGGAAGCGGCTCTGGCGACTTACGAGACGGCGCCGGTGACGGAGCGGCGGAGCGGAGCCTATCTCCCGATGAGCCCGATGGCTTAGGGGGGAGAAGGTTGGCATCCCAGAAAAAGGCACGGAGCCTGGCCTTTCGATCGCTCCTCGCTTTCGGGGTGAAAGACATGCATATGGCACAACGCTCCACAACGTGCCCCTCGCCCAGGCAGATGAGACAGAGCTCATGGCCATCTGAGTGTGTCATTTTTGTGCCACATTTCAGACACTTCTTAAATAAAGATGTCTGAGACATTTTGAATGGTATCTCCCGACAGAGGGACACAGGAAAATACCGAACAGCAGAAGGAAACGATCAAGAAACTCCGAAGAGACGCTGAGAGACAACTAACACTAGACAATAAGAACCTTTTCGACGGCGGCGAAAAAGGAACTGAGGGAATGCCGGGGACGTTCGGATATATATGCATTCAAAATTGGCGGGAACACCAGCGCGCATGCGCGGTGGATCCGAACGTCCCCTTTACATCTCTAGAGCTAGAAAAATCTTTTCCGCGGCCGGCCTGCGCCTGCGCAGTCCCAATGTGGGGCTGCACAGAAGGACGAAGATGATCTGATAGATCAGGGTCCTCAATTGAAGGCTTAACCGATATCTGTGCTCTTAATGGTCCTTGCCTCTTTAATCTGGGGAGGGGGCACCCCTTTACCTATCTGGAGTCAGACTCCCATACTGGAATGCCTCTCTTGCCCATCTGAGAGTCTAGCCGCTAGACTATTTATTGGTGTGCCTTCAGGACCTCTTTGAATTCCTTATTTCATCCTGGGCCATGCCAGTTCATTTGTTAAATAGTAACTATGGCTGCAACTACGTAAATAGGGAGCATGTAATTTCTTTCCCCTTAGTGGTGGAAAATGTCATCCATTCATAGTTGCCTCTGCAACACTGGTCTTTTTTGGAGGTCTCCCATCTAATTGCTAACCAAGGCCAACCCTGCTGAAGTACTGAGATCTGATGAGATGTGGCTTGCCTGGACTGTGATATCACAGTCAGGGGCTGTGATAAGGTCAGAATCATCATTATTCCCCCAGAACTGCTAGGTAATTGAGACTTTTACCCAAGGTCAGCCACCGAGTTCAAGAAATTATGGGACTCGAACCAGCAGGGTAATGATTCATGTCCCAGCACTTAACCACAACATTACAGCAACTCATTTCAGGCTTCCTTGCCTGGTGGATACAAACCCCAGACCTTCTCCCTTTCACTAGTCTCTTGAGACACCCGGGAGTAGGCCGAGGCCTGAGAATTGGGCAAGTTTAGGCCGCAGGCTCGCACTATCTGAGGCCTGGAAGGAGGCTAGGTCTGCCTTTTCTGACCTACCACCAGCAGAAAATTTTCCAGGCATTCTTGCCTGACGGGTCCAGGCCCTTGGGCTTTTTCTCTTTCACTGGCCTATTGAGAGGTCTAGAAGAGGCTGAAGCCTGGGAGTTTGGAAAGTCTAGGCCACAGGCTTGCACTTTTAGAGGCCTGGGAGATGGCTAGGCGTGCCTTTCCTGACATTCTGCCATCTAGGCTCCTGGGCATTTCTCTTTCACTGGCTTGTTGAGAGGCCCAGGAGGGGGCTGAGGCCTGGGAATTTGGAAAATCTAGGCCACAGGCATATGCTCTTTGAGGCCTGGGAGGTAGCTAGGCCTGCCTTTGCTGAACTCTGCCATCCAGGCCCTTGGACATTTCTCTTTCACTGGCCTGTTGAGAGGCCTAGAAGGGGCTGAGGCCTGTGAGTTTAGAAGGTCTAGGCCGTAGGCTTATGCTCTTTGAGGCCTGTGAGGTGGCTAGGCCTGCCTTTGCTGACATTCTGCCAACAGAAATTTACCCTCCAAAAGGAGAAATGAAAGTGAAAGCATACCTCACAAGTCCTGGCTGAAAGAGAAATAAAGGAGGGCTCCTTTTTATTTAGAGCAAGCTGGCTCTGAGGCTTCTGCTACTCGTCTCCTCCCTCCTTCCTTTCGCTGCCCCCATTACTCGCAGGATCAGTCTTACCGCGGTTCAGTCGGGGCTGCCGGGGTTGGAGCAGGTCCTCTGCTGCTGCTGGAGGCTGCTCCTTCCAAGCCTGAGGGAGTTCCCGATAATATCAGTCTCTACAACAGGCTACCGCAGACTCAAACACCACACCCTCTGGCCTTCTGAGGGGGGGGGTACTTCCAACCCAAAGGTGGGGAACCTCGGTGGAGTTTTGTGGTTATGGCCGTGGAACCTAGGAGGAACCTAGGGCCATCGGCTCTAATGCTCGCTGTCGCTCCGAGTGAAATGGGGATGTGGTAGGTGGTAGGGCCTTTTCTTTCCCCTGTGAGCTCCTCACTGCCTGTGGCCTCGGCCTCCCTGAGTACTGGGATTACAGGCGCGCGCCACCACGCCCGGCTCATTTCTGGCAGTTTCTTCTTCATCAGGATCACTGCGCTCTGCAGAGCGTTGCTGAAGACGTCCTGCTCGGATGGCAGGGCCAGAAAGACTGGTGATTCCAGGGACAAGCCCCTCCCCTCCAGGATCAAAATCAGCTGACTGAACCTGCCTTCGGAGAGGAGAAAATATATCCCAAAAGTAAGGACTGCCCCACTCCTAGGACCTCCGGAGAAAGGATCTTCCAACACAAGAATAACTTGCTTTGGTGGAGGTTTGCTAAAACGAGGTTTACAATATACTCTAATGTTTTTCATTGCAAACTTCAACAAATTTATGTGGTATAAAAATTAACGCATTGATTTCAGATGTTGTCTTTCTGGTTCAGACCTTATAAATAATAAGCAATTTCTCTGCATCATTCAGCATTTTCCAATACAAGCATTATGGGTGTCCTTGGGTGTCCAAAAAGTAGCAGCAGCATTCTAATAAGTCTCATTAAATTTGTGGTACTGAAAATTGTGAGTAGTGGGCACTCCATCAGCTCATTTCCAATACTTTTCTATGTAATTCCTTAAGGCACCAAGGGATGGAGAGAAAATTTTTAGCAAACATGCTGTTGAAGATTTTACCTACACGCACACACATTTTCTCCTACTTCATTTGCCAACCAGTCTCTCTCTTTCTGTGGCACAGACCCAAACCAAATTTAAAGCTTCTCGCTAGCTCTTGATTATTATATTGTAATATGTTGTTCATACTACTCATATTGAAAGCAGCACAGCAGATTATACTGCTCAATATTAAAAACTTGTTCTCTTGTATCTAGACAAATTTACAAATTCTCAAAGATGGTTTCAGGCAAAAGCAATTTTATTGAAATCTTAAATTATCCAACACTTGGGAATTATTACCAATGTAGAAAATGACATCAAGGCATTTCTAAAAATAGCATTTTTAGCTAAATTGACAAAAAAGGCAGCTATGGCTAAGACATAAGAACAGTGAATCATACATGATAGGCATTGAGACAGTCCACACTAGATCAGAAAACATTAAAAAGTTATCATTTATAATTTAAGATAAAACCCTGACTAAAGAAAATTCCTGCCATCCATTCTCAGCTTCATCCAAGAATTGGACACCGATTAAATACAGAGAAACATGTTGTATTTTGAAAAATGTTTATCTTTATTTTTACACTCAAAAGTTGTACAAACAAACTGATACAAGTCTGAAAGTTTGTTTTCTTGCTGGAAGAACTGCCAGGTAGAAGTGAATAATAATTATTAGAAGCATAACACACAAAACAAACAGAAAACAAAAAATTAAGGAATTCTTTATCCTCATAGTAAAAATTTTATAAATACAAAACAAATCCACAAATTTAAATGCTAAATAAATATCTACTTAGAGTCAGACTGAATCTCTCCAACCAAAACTGGCACAGTAATTTAAAGGATATAAAACTGTACTTACTAATGTGTAGTGTCAAATATATGTGCTTAAGCAACTTCTCGAACATTTTTACTGGTGTAGATGATTTTTATCCTAGTTGGAGCCCTCATAAAACAATGATACAGCTCTTACAAAATCTAAAGGACATGACAATATTACCTGGTGCCAAAGAAAAATATTTCTGGAAAGTATTTGGTACACAAAAGCATTCTTTAAAAGTACAAAAACTACTGTAAACCAGTACTGTATTCAATACACATCTATCAAAGTTATTAGACACAACAAAACTGTAGCAAAGATAATCTTTCCTACATTATCCTGAGTGCTTAATAAATCGAGAACATAGTGCAGACCACACTTTTAAGATGTGGTAGATGTTATTGCTTTCAATAGATAGGATGGCTGCATGATTTAAAGGTTTAATTTCCCATGAAATTATAAAGATTTCCTCTAAGTCCTTTAAAAGGAAAAAGCTAGATTCGGGATTTCTTGGCTGCTGGAGCAGCATAGTCCATGTTACCAGATGCAAGAGGAAGTCCAAGCTTTTGAGCCTGGATGTGGAAAAATGCCTGAAGTCTTGATCCAGCCTTTGCTTCACTTGTATTGCGTGGGTTGTACTCAAAACAGTTTGAAAACATCAGCTCGATGTCTTCAATGAATTCAGCTAGGAAGAAAATGCAAACGAGCCCTTTAGTGTATCAGTACAGTACAGTGATTAACAGCAAATTAGGACTAGGGAGACCTTGATTCAAATTCCCATTCAGTCATGAAATTCACTGACTTTGGGCCAGTAACTCTCTCTCAAAGAAACCTATCATACAGGATTGCTGAGGTGAGGAGAACAATGTATGCCACCCTGTGCTCGTTGGAGAAATGGTGGGATAAAAAATGCACTAGACGTGTTATAAAATCCACAGATATAGAAACCAAGCCAATGGTTTCAAAATATTTTACATGAGAAGTCAGAAGCTATCTCTGGGTTTAAAACCTAGCTAGGCATTGCACATTTTCATTTAGAAGTAAATTTTGCTTAACCATGTGCTTTGCTGTATCCTGAATACTCATTGCCAGTGGCCCAGCCCAAAACTCTCACAGTGCACTGGCAGTTTCTATTGCACTAACTGAGAATAAGGTTCACTACCATAAAACCATCAGGAGTCCATGCAATTTAAACTTTTTGAGAGGAATGAGTAAAGGAGTCAACTTTACTTACATGCTAGCTTGTATTCACATTTGTTTACTTTTTCACGTATTATATTTAAGGCAATTGGTTTTTTTATAATGTCATAGTAATCTGGTACCTGAAAAAAGCACACCAAGAATTTCTAATTAATAGAAGCATCCAATGCAAAAAACACCCCCATGCTGTACGTAATCAAGAGAAATTATACCAATTTCTAGGCTAAAAAAACACACTCAGAACTGTTATATCTTTTCAGTCTGCCTTCCCAAATATTCCAGAAAAGGAGGCAGACAGAAGCAAACAGGAGAATTTTGAAGCAATCATACATTTTTAGTCCTCCACCACTTGTGATCAGGTTAGAAGGTATGACCAGTTTTTAGATACAAAGTATAGAAATATATTCTAAAAGTGCATACACTTTTTATTTCTCTCTCGTGATGTTCAAGGGAGAGATTGAATTGAAATATAAACCAAGATGTCTCTTCTCATTGCCAATAACAGATTACAAGTTTCTCCATTTCTGGAACTTAATATTGACCTTGCTGCACCCAGTTGATCTCCCCCCTGCATTTAACACTGTACAGTTTATTTTTAAAGCCTTCTCAAAAGTCTTTGGTTTTGTCACACTACAAATCCAAATGAGTCAGAATACTATTTTACTGTAATGAATGACATGTTGCTTTTAAAAATTCTTTACACTTATTTTTGTGTAATAGCAAGTCAAAGCAATCAACATTTGCTTTGAGCCACTATTTAAATAGACTGATCCATTCTAAAACATCAATGAATGACTGTATTTAAGTCCTTCCTATATATAAGAGATCTTTCTCCCATTGTAATGTAGAGTCATCTTTTTACTAAGAAGTCACAGTGTGGAAGAGATTAGGCAATTTGAAAGTCCTACCAATCTCCTGCACCAGTCTTCTATGAGAGTATAAAATTATATTCTTTCTAATAATGGAAAACTACAAATGGAATGTTTTTCACTACGATATTGCCCTCTACCTGTAGGAGGTACAGTAAAGTGTTCAGTATAACGAAGACTTCAAGAACAAATGGCAAGGAAATTGCTGAAAGTCCCAACAGTCTAATTCTGAAATAAAATAGTACTAAGAACTTGCACCATACTTCCATTATTGTCATAATCAAGTGCCAAGGTAAAATCAATACCAGTGCATTTATATTAAGCCAGATATTCTCAAATCTTGCTGTTTTCAGGTGTCTACTAAGGAGACACAAGGCCATCTGCAATTGTTTGGATCTGTATCAATCTGTTTTCAAGCCTGGTCACAGGGCTGAAATGGCTGTGGTTATCCTGGTGGATGATCTATGCTGGGAGATGGACTAGAGGAGTGTGACCTTGCTAATTTTCCTGGACTGCTTGTCAGCTTTTGATACTATTGAGCATGGTATCCTTCTGGATTGCCTTTCGGGGTTGGGATTGAGGGGCAGTTTTGCAGCGGTTTTAGTCTGACCTTGAAGGTAGGTTTCAGAGCATGGTACTGAGGGCCTCTAGCCTGGTTCCACAAAGTTCCATATTGTCCCTCTCATCCTTTTCAACATCTATGTACAGCCATTGGAAAAGATTATCTGGAGATCTGGGGTGAATTGTCACCAATATGTGGATTACGCTCAGTTTTATCTCACACTTTCAGCATATCCCAGGTGCCTGAAGGCAATATTGGGATGGATGAAGGCAAACAAGCTGAAACTTAGTCCCGGCAAAATGGAGGTGCTACTGTGGGAGGGAAGATTTGACCCAGGAGGACTAGGGATATCTCCTGTTCTAGATGGGATTGCATGCCCCCTAAAGGAACAGGTTCATACACTGGGGGTGCCGCTGGAGCTTCTGTTGGATAAACAGGGCAGTGGTAGCTTCGGCTGGTGAGCTGGCTGTGGCCCATCTTGGGCAGGAAACATCTTGCCACTGTGGTGCATGCTCTGGTAACATTCAAATTAAGATTACTGCAATGCACTCTATGAGGGGCTAACCTTGAAGACTGTCTAGAAGCTACAGTTGGCACACAATGCTGTAGTCAGTATGTTGACTGAAGTAGGTTGTATGGACCATATTATTCCAGCCTTCTTCCATCTATACTGGCTGCCAATTTCCTTCCAGATCCATTTCAAAATGCTGGTATTGACCTTTAAAGCCCTATATGACTTTGAGGGCAGCATACCTTAAGGACTACCTTCTCCCATATGAACCTACCTGTCCACTCTAGTCATCTTCAAAAGCCTTGCTTCAGGTGCCACTACTATCTGAGGCTAGATGAGTGACAAGAGAGAGTCGTCTTGGTCATGATGCTAGGCGTTTGGAACTCCCTTTCCAGAGAGATTAATTCGTGTAACTCTGTCATTGACTTCCACCAGCGACTGAAGACTTTTCTGTTTTGTTTGGCATACCCCCAGTAAACTATATTGTCCCTCCTCCCTGGTTGTGTTTGTCTTATGTCTAATATGCTTTTATTGTATTTTTAAATATTTTACATACATTTTAAATTGTTGCTTAAATGTTTTAAAGGTGCTAATGCCATGATGTTCACCATCTCTGAGATCCTATTTGGGTGGAAAGGTGGCATATAAATGTTTTAAATGAATAAATAAGCAAAACATCATAATTATTGTAATAATTATTATGTGAAACTAGCAAACTTTTAGTTCCCGATAAGAGTCAAATGCAGAATCTGAATTCCCACTGCATGTTTATGACTATTCCTGAATCAGAAGTAAATGCCAATTGAACACCACTTTCACCACTCTGAACCCAACCCAAGTTTACCTGGATTTTTGACACTAGCTTCATGAAAGGCCAGCTATCATCATGACGCACCAGTTCCACTACAAGCTGCTCAAAAGCAGACAGTTCATGGACTCCACCCTGACGACCTGAACTCCTCCTATTTAATGGTATTTGAGGGCATTCTGAAAAAAACAAACAGCATCACTGAACCACTTGACAAAGATATAATGCCAATGTTAAACAGAGTATAGAGTCATGTCAGGGAAAGCTAATCAACTGAAGAAATAATGTAATTTTGTTTGCTGACAATTTGGCTAGGATTCTGGGACACCAGGATCAATCTCTACTCTGACATGGATCAAGAGAAGTTAGCCGTGTTAATCTGTAGTAGCAAAATAGTAAAGAGTTCAGTAGCACCTTTAAGACTAACTAACTTTACTGTAGCATCAGCTTTCGAGAACCACAGTTCTCTTCGTCAGATGCTGACATGGAAGCTAGATGGGTGAACTTGGGATAGTCACTCATTCACAGAAGCCTGCTTCATAGGGTTACTGTCAGGTTAAAATGAAAGAGGGGAGACCTGTGTCCCCCAGTCTGAGCTCCAGGAGGAATAGTGGGATAAAAACTTTCAAAGAAAATAAAGGTGTCTTTCATTGAGGGATACTCAGGTAGTAGACAAAAGAAAACAGTCATCTCATGAGTGACTTTCTTTCAGACAGTGGTTTATAGAACTACTCTTGAGATTACACAAAGGTACATCTCCCTTCATAATCAAGTATCCATTTTTCTTCTCCTCATCCTTGAGAGCCAATTTGGTGTAGAGGTTAAGCACACAGGACTCTAATCTGGAGAACCGGGTTTGATTCCTCACTTCTGACTTGAAGCCAGCTGGGTGACCTTGGGTCAATCACAGCTTCTAGGAGCTCTCTCAGCCCCACCCACCTCACAAGGTGTATGTTGTGGGGATAATAATGACATACTTTGTAAATCACTCTGAGTGGGTATTAAGTTGTCCTGAAGGGCAGTATATAAATCGAATGTTATCTACTGCTTGGATTTCAATATATATTTTCACTTTCTTCCTCACCAATGTTTTAGGCAAGCTTTTAACTTTTTAATCAGGTGATGTTCATCGCTTTAGCTGTATTTGGCTTCTTCCTGTTTAGATTTTTTAATGTCATGCCCAACAACTCTTTCAACCAGTCATCCTACCAAAGCAGATACTAGAACAGCTCTTCCTTTTAGAGAAAATGTACACAACTATATAGCAGCTTCTTTAGCCATTACAGACATCTGAGGCTATCCAGATCATTTAAAGACCCTCACTGCCACAGTAATGCTTTTTTAAGATAGAAAATTACACCCTGGATATCCATTAAGGATAGGTACAGCAGAAGAGAAAAACGATCATTGGTTAAACAGACTGCAACCCAACTCAACCAACCACTTCCACTCCTTGTACTGAAGTTAAGAAAGCTTTCTGGCAATTTCCCATTTGTTTTTCAACTAGGTAACCTTTCTCCCTAGAGAAGGCTTTAACAGAAGTGGGGAGGTGGAAGCACAGGGACAGAAGATTCTCTTGGATCCAAAAAAGTCTGTGGCTAATTCCATATTTGTAAACACAGAAACAAAGTAAAGTTGAATGAGTCTGCTCAATACTTGAAAGCAATGGTAAAGTTCAACTACATTCCCAAGATCTGACATCCTCCAATTAATCTAGGAGAATTAGGCTCAGTTTTATTTTAATAAGAACTAACTTACCGGCAGATTGTCGATTCCTACCCCTCTTCTTAGGCTCAATGTTTTGGGGAGAACATTTTTCTGTAGAAAATGCAGGATTTTTCAGTTCATTGTTTGTAGTATTAACAATTCTGAAGCCAAGAGAACTGGAAGGACTGCTGTTTGGAGTATTATCTGTGGTCTTCCTTCCTCTACGTTGTCTTCGGGGACTGGTTAATTCAATAAAGGCATCTGCTTGTAGCAACCCTCGATTCTGACGAGTAGTACGACTATTGAGGCTTAATGATTTTGTTACTGATGGAGGAGCTGACTTTGTCTTTCGTATGCCCTTCCCAGTGTTTTTACATGAAGATCCAGCTTGCTTAGGTGTATTCTGCTGACTTCGAGAACTGTACCGTCCAGTAATTTGTTGCTGGCTGCAGTGACCCAAGTTGATGGGGTTAAGTTTTGCTGCTCTTGTTCTTAATGAAAGTTTTACCTGAGGTTTTCCTGATTTGGATACGCTGTAAGAAGTTACACAAGTCTCAGTGACCGAGATAAACATGGGAGAATTGCATTGGTAAAGTTATGCTTTCCTTTAATGGTACCAATGTTCATCTATATATTGGTGTATTCATGTACGTTTACTCAAGCTTTTTTCACTAGCTTATTGAAGACATGTATAATTCTTTTTCAAAAACTTCATCAGTACAAAGACATGGCCAATTTTAGAATGTCAGCATGTCCTTGCAAACTAAGAATTAAAAGCATTGCAACTCACTATCTTACATTTCACTGCAATCAACAGAGCACATCCTATTTCAATACAGCTATGGTTATAATGCTACAAATATTTACTCAGTGGAACATACTTTTGAGCAAATATTCATAGAGAATGAAAGCTGCTCCAGATCATAAATACATAAATATTTAGCTGTAAACCTGGGTGTAGTAAGTACAAGGTATACTGAAAATAAGTTGCATATAGTACGTTTTGTACCAAAATACATGGAGGTACTGTACAAATGGGAACCTCCACTCATTTCAGTATCCGGAAACTTTATTTGCAGGTCAGGCTATGTGCAGAAAGAATTTCTGCTGGTACAGAGATCTGTATACAGTCTCTGGATATGGCTTACAATTGCTGATTTACCTTTTTTCATCATCTTGAGAATCAGAGTAATCTTCTTCATAGTCATCTTCCTCACTTTGCCCCACTTCCTCATCACTCATTTTATCTTCTTCCTCTTCAATCTGTTCTTCAGTCTCTTCATCACTTTCCACAGAAGGTCTTTGTCTAGAAGAGAGACGCCTAGAACGCTGCTTGGGTCGACATTCTGGACAAAACCAGTCTCCATCAGGTACAGCCTAACAAAGGGCAAGAATGTTTTAGTAAGATGTCCTTACTAGTTCAGGCTACTTTAAAAAAAAATCTAGGTTACCTTGAGCTTTGGCCTGATACAGTAGATATGATAACCTCGATCACAGCCATCACATAGCACCATGCTTTCTGCATCTCCTTTCTTCCTGCACATTTTGCAGCGAGTATTTAAAATAGATTTAGACCAGATTACACTTCGCTCCAGTGTTGAGAGGTGAAGGAAGATTTGAGACAGGCTAGCAGAAGTTAGAAGGGATTCTCGCCACCGGTCCAAGACTGTTCTATGTGATCGGCTACTATCACAGCCGTCTTGCAACAGAAGGAAGAAAAAAAATTGAAAAGCAGTTATAGTACATACCACACATTTATCCAGTTTTATTAGAAGAAATCTGTAATCTAGCACTATAGACTGCTTCACCAAGGCTGCTTCACCAAGTTTTTAGAATTCAGTGAACATGGCAGCAAAAATGTAGATAGTCATGAACAGCAGGTGCTTGGACTCTGTAGAAAGTCCCTCATGAAAATTCCTCAGTAAACTTAGTAGTCCAAATGATAAGAGGGCAGGCCACTTAATGGATTAAAAACTGATACCAAAACAAGAGGAATAAAACTTTTCCTCAAATGAGAGAAAGCAGCAGGGCCACTCAGGGATGAGTTTTGGTACTACATGCTGCTGTTTAATTTCTTCCCAAATAACCTGAAGTCAGGAGTGAGCAGTGAAGTTTGGGATGACATCTAGTTATTCATGATAGTGAAAAGCCAAGTACAATGAAGAGATTTTAAAGAACCTCACCAAACTGTATGGATGGGTAACAAAACAGCAAATTAAAGTAAATGTAAAATGATGTATACTGAGACCATAATCCTAACCATGAGGGAGTCTGAACTTGTGGAATCTTACCAGGCAAGAGATCTTGGGTGTAGTTCAATGAAAACATCAATAGAGCAATGAGACACAATTTTCATGCCTGGGATTATTGGGAAAGGGATTGAAAATACAACAGCCACTATCATATTGCACTTATCTATGTCTCTAGTTCCGAACATTGTCCCAGAGCAAGGGTCAAAAAAACTGCACAGTGGAATGGTTGCAGAAAGGGGAGCGGTTCTCCATCAATTTAAAAACTGGGTGGTTAAAACTCCCAAAATGTTAATTACTACTTGCCTTTTTTCTAATCAAGCATTACTGTATCAATTCAAATGACACAAAAAAATGATGGTATGCCAGATTCAGATTTGCTGTTATTTTACAGATAAAATACACCAGAATCTAAATCAATTTTATCTTTAAAATCGTTTTTATGCATTACTCCATTGGAAAGTTCAGACCAAGATTTTGTGGTTTCAATGCTGTATTAGCCACACTAAAGTGGAGGATTATGGAACGAACATGGTAAGCAAAGTTACAACAAAAAGTAATTACTGAAATTTATATATGGAAGAACATTAATAAGTTTACCATCTTTTTGACTAGATGGATCATCTTCTCGCTTCCTCCTTTTATCCCCTTTTAAATCTCTCTTATTTTCCTCTGCATCACCTAGTATTAAAGGTGTAAAGTTATTTCAGCATTGTTTTGATAGCTACTGTAACTTCTTACTAACATAAAACTAAGATTTGGTTGATAAATTGGCCCCCTATTTGGACTCAACAAATCTGGCAACACTTATCCTTGCCTCAGTAATCTCAAGGATGTATTACAGTAACATGCTCTACATGTTTGAGCCAGTTTGGTATAGTGGTTAAGAGCGCAGGACTCTAATCTGGAGAACTGCGTTTGATTCCCCACTCCTCCACTTGAAGCCAGCTGGGTGACCTTGAGTCAGTCACAGCTTCTAGGAGCTCTCTCAGCCCCACCCACCTCACAAGGTGATTGTTGTTGTGGGGATAATGATAACATACTTTGTAAACCGCTCTGAGTGGGTGTAAGTCATCCTGAAGGATAATATATAAATAGAATATTCTTATTATTCTTATTCTTATGTGGCTGTCCTTGAAGACAACCCAGAATGTGCATATTCTACCAGCTTTAAGAGCTCTGAACAGGCTGCCCATTTGTTTCTGGGTCCAATTAAACACACTGCTTATTGCTTTCAAGGCCTGGGACCCTCTTTATCTGCAAATCCCACCTGTCCCAATATATTTTAGTGCAGAGGCTCCATTCATCACATTAAGGCCTGCTTAAGGAGCCAACACATGCAGATTTTGTCATTATCTGCAGAACCAGACCTTTTCTGCAGTGGCTCCTGTATTATGGAGTGGTCTTCCTAAATCCATCAGGAAGGCCCCCAGACTGATGGCATTTCAGTGCCAATGTCAGATGGAGTTACTGAGAACAGCTTTTTCAAATGCATAATTTTACTGGCTAGGAAGGGTATATTGTATGACCTTTGATTTCCCATTTTAATTACTCTATGTGACATGTATTTTAAACCACATTAATTCATCCTGAGTCCAGGAGAAAGACAGGTTAAAAATTCCTTTAATAAATTGGCAAGATGCCCTTAGACACTCATATTTAAGGCTATTTACAGATCAGTGATGTTAGCACAGTTCAGCAAGCACAAAAATACTACTTCATAAAATAAGTATTTCCTATTGTGAGAGGAATGACCTGTCTTAAGGATGGGTCACATATACATACCTCATTTGATTTGTTTGTATATTCTAAATTTGGGATTGAATCATACTTTGCCTGACTCATATTCAAAATAAGGGAAAGAAGTGACCCTTAGGCCCATATGGCCAACACCCACACAATTCATCTTTTCTTTAGCAGACTGACTGTACATATGCATCCAGCAGCTAACCATGTAGTAGCTGTTTTAGAGAACAGATCAAGTTATAGGTGTAGGTGCTTACCAAGTGGGGCTTTCAGGAACTTGCGTTCAATGCCTTGTTGTATCTGAAGCAGTGCAGCTGCCAAGTAGCGGACTATATTATTCACGGGCTGTGGAGTGCTTGCATTAGTTGAAGCAGTACTTGGAGGTTCAGATTTGAGTCCAGTCAACCTAGAGTACATTAAAAAGTTATCAGTTTTTTCACCCTGAAGTTACATGTACTTTATATATATATATATATATATATATATATATATATATATATATATATATATATATATATATATATATATATATATATATATATATATATATATATATATATACTCATTCAAATCATGGCAGTACACTTGAACTGAGACATTCTGTGCACTACAAGTTACAGTGTACTTGGTAAACAAAAGGTCATGAAGAAATAAGAACATCAAACCAAGATTTAAGAACATTACAAATAACATAAATGAATAATTGTGCCCTAAGAAAAGTTTGAAAAAGAAGCAGGACCACTTTATACAACATGAATTTCTAACACACAGACTTCTACATCAGTAACTATATTGTATGGTTTTGATTTTGGGAGCTACCTCAGGCAGCTGTCTGGAGAGAATGCATACAGTTTCTAAATAAATAAGTGTATATAACCACCATGCACACTCTCATGTGCAATGAACATATTTATCTATCTATTTTGGGATATGTTCTTGCAGCAGGAGCCAGCAGCCACTAATTGTGGCTTGCAGTCATGTGTATACATTGCAAAATATATGTGTACATGTGTCCCACATGAAGTAATCACAATACTCTTCATCTGTGTAAGAAACTCATCCTGTAAAAGAGCCATTAACAGACTGACTAGCTATTCTCATGGTGATTACTTGTCCTCAGAAATTCTGGTGCCAGTCCTGTCCCACAAAATGGAAGCAAAAGGAGCAGTGAGGGAAAAGCAATTTAGCAGATATTTTAAGTGATAGAGACATCTTCCAACCAGAAGAGTTAAGCAAACATACCCATCAAAGAGGTACATCCCAACAGGCATTTCCTATGCACAGCAACTGGACTTTCTACCAATCACTGTATTTTCTCAATCAAAAAGAGTCCTGTAGCACCTTTAAGACTAACCAATTTTATTGTAGCATAAGCTTTCGAGAATCAAGTTCTCTTCGTCAGATGCATGATACAGAGACTAGTCAAATATAGAAGAGGAGGGAGGAGAAGGGGAGGAGAGAGAAGAGGCAATTAGGGGGGGAGAGGGGGAGGGTGCAACCAAAACATTCCTTTGCTAGTATATGTAAACATCTCCTTTTGGTGTGTGGATCTGTTGGCTTCAAAGGAGTTTGCCCTGTTAGTTTGTAGCAGCCAAACAGCTAGACCATCCAATTCCAATGCAGTATGGGCCTTCGATAGCCACAGCTCTCCCCCTCTTCTGTATTTGACCAGTCTCTGTATCAGACATCTGACGAAGAGAACTTGATTCTCTAAAGCTTATGCTACAATAAAATTGGTTAGTCTTAAAGGTGCTACTGGACTCTTTTTTTTTTTTTGAAAAATTTTTTATTGGGTTAGAATCCATTATTTTTTACATTACGTTCAATTATCCCCAATTTTTCATTTCTAACCCCCTCCCTTTCCCCCCCTTTTATTGACTTCCAACAGCTTTCCAACCCCTTGTCCCTTTTCCCTTACTTCAATTTAATTTCTCTATCTAAAACAAATATATATTCTCCTTTATTCTAAGCAGTACATCCTTAACTATTTTTAATATTCTATGCCTAAACTGTAAGTCCTCGTTTCCATCTTGGATAAACAATTTATCCCAATTTCTATAATTCAGATATTTCTATAAACCATGTAAATCATACATTCATTTAAGTCAAACAATTTAACTTATACTCCATATATTGTTGTCTTCTTATAATAGTTCTTCATTATAATTCAATATAACTCTCATCATATATTCAATCAATTTGACTCATCTTTAACCTTAGACATTCAGTTTGGCATTATACAGATCATACCAAAGAAAGAAAATATTATTGGTTACTCAATCCTTATATTTAAACCTTATAATTAATTATTTTCTATCAATGTTCTATTTGTTAACCTTCATATATCTATATATATATCCATCTATTAATCTAACTGCTTATAAATTCACTTTTATCTCTTCTCCCCCCCGGTAAAGTCACCCTCCTCTGCACTTTGTTATACATCAGTAGTTCTCAAACTGCCACAGTTTTCCTCCCACCTCCCATTTCTTCTCCAAATATTGTTTCAGCTTCTCCCAATCTGTGTTAAACTGCCCTGAGTCCAGATTTCTCAATTTTCTTGTCATCTTGTCCATTTCAGCCATATACAGCAATTTGTAAATCCAATCTTCAGTGGTTGGTACTTCTTGTACTTTCCATTTTTGCGCGTACAAAAGTCTAGCCGCTGCCGTCATATAAAATATCAATGTCCGATGATGGGCTGGAATTCCCTCCATTCCCAAGTTTAGTAGCAGGAGTTCTGGGTTCTTATTAATTTGAAATTGTAAAATTTCACTCATTTCCCTTATTATTTCCGCCCAGTACTGCCTGGCTACCTCACACGACCACCACATATGGTAGAGGGAGCCCTCATGCTTCCTGCATTTCCAGCACTTATTAGAAATGTTCAAATTCCCTAGCGCAATCTTCTTTGGTGTCATGTACCAACGATAAATCATTTTGTAAATGTTCTCTTTAATACTAGTACATGTCGTTGTCTTCATTGTAGTCTTCCACAAGTATTCCCATGCCTCCATTGTTATTTCTTTGTTAAAATTTATAGCCCATTTCACCATTTGTGTTTTAACTGTCTCATCCTCAGTATACCATTTCAACAGTACTTGGTATACCTTGGATATTCTTTTCTTGTCCTCTTTAAGAAGGGTCTGCTCTAGTTCCGAATTCTCTATTCGTATGCCTCCCTTTGCAGAGTCCGAATTATATAAGTCTCTGATCTGTCTATACTGGAACCAATCATAATGAGGTGATAGTTCCTCTTGCGTCTTTATTCTGAGTTTAGATAGTTCAATTCTAGTTATTTCTTTATAAGTTAAACATTGTTCATTATCAACAACTCTCGGGTCTATCACCTCATATGGAACTACCCACAAAGGAGTTCCTTCTTGTAAATAAATTCTGTACTTCTTCCAGATTGTATATAGACTTCTCCGTATATAATGATGCAGGAACATCGAGTTGACCTTTACTTTATCGTGCCATAGATATGCGTGCCATCCAAATATTTTTTTGTATCCCTCTAGGGCTAGTAATTTCTTGTTCTTTAATGTCATCCACTCTTTCAGCCACACTAGGCAGATTGCATCGTGATAGAGTCTCAGGTTGGGCAGTTGCATTCCGCCTCTTTCCTTTGCATCTTGTAAAACTTTCATTTTCACTCGAGGCTTCTTGCCTGCCCATACAAAATCTGATAATTTCCTCTGCCATTTTTCAAATTGTTTAGAGTCTCTGATGATTGGTATTGTCTGTAGCAAAAACATAACTCTTGGTAACACATTCATCTTAACTGCTGCAATCCTACCCAACCATGACAGATTCAGTCTATTCCATTTAATCAAGTCTCTCTCTATCTGAATCCATAGTTTTTCATAATTGTTTTTAAATAAGTCTATATTCTTTGCAGTCAGTTCAATTCCCAAATATTTCACCTTGCTTGTTACTTCACAGTCCGTTATTTCCGTTAACAATTGTTGTTTCTGCTTAGTCATGTTTTTACATAATATCTTTGACTTCTTTTTATTAATATAGAAACCTGCCAAGTCTCCAAACTCCTTAATCTTATCAATCACTTTTGGCATGTTCTCCAGTGGGTCCTCTACGATTAACATTATATCATCCGCAAATGCTCTGACCTTGTATGAATAGTCCTTAATTTTTATTCCTCGAATTTCCTCGTCTTGTCGTATTTGTATCATCAGGATCTCCAATACTAAAATGAACAACAGTGGAGACAACGGGCAACCTTGTCTTGTTCCTTTACTAATAGTCAATTTCTTAGTCAATTCATCATTCACTACAATTGCTGCAGTCTGGTCTCTGTAAATTTCCTTAATTGCTCTGATGAATCTTTCTCCCAGTTGTAGCTTTTCCATAGTGGCAAACATAAAATCCCAATTTAAATTGTCAAACGCCTTTTCAGCATCAACAAAGAAGAAACCAACCTCTTTGTCACAACGCTTGTCATAATATTCAATAGCATTAATCACTGTCCTTAAATTGTCTCTGATTTGTCTGTCTGGCAAAAAACCTGCTTGTTCCTCCTCTATGATTTCCGAGAGCCACCCCTTCAGTCTCTCCGCCAGTATCTTCGCAAAGATTTTATAGTCATTGTTAAGTAACGATATCGGTCTGTAATTTTTCACATTAGTCAAGTCTTGGCCCTCTTTTGGGATCAATGATATGTTCGCTTCACTCCAGGTATCTGGAATCCTTTGATCCCTTAAAACTCCATTGATCACCTCTTTTAGGAATGGTGCCAGTTCATTGGCCATTGTCTTATAAAATTTAGCCGTAAGTCCATCTGGCCCTGGCGCCTTTCCTAGATTTGCAGATTGTATTGCCTTACTTATTTCCTCATCTGTTACTTCACCGTTCAGTTTATTTCTCCAAGCTTCCGAGATTTCTGGAAGTTTCATTTTCTCCAAGTATAACGCTATTGATTCTTTCTTTACTTCTTTCTTATTGTACAGCTTAGCGTAGAATTTATAAAAGGCTCTACTAATGGTAGTCTGTTCCAAATACGTTTTGTTGTCTTCACAAATTTTGTTTATTATTTTCTTTTCCTTTCTCTTCTTCAATTGCCATGCCAGGTATTTCCCAGGTTTATTTGCACCTTCAAATGCTTTCTGATTCAGTCTTTTAAGGTTCCACTCCAATTCTTTGTTACTCATTGCTGTCAGTTGTTCTTGAAGTATTTTAATTTCCTGAAATAGTTTCTTTTTCCCTGGTCTCTTTTTTAGCTGTATTTCTTTGGCTTTTATTTTCTCCTCAATCTCTTGTCTTTTTTCCTCTTTTTTCTTTCTTGCTCTGCCGTTTAAGTCCATTAGTATGCCCCTTATAACCGCCTTATAAGCATCCCAAACTTTGTCAGTTGGTACCTCTTTGTTCACATTATACTGTATGAAGAACTTTGTCTCTCTTCTCAATATCTCCATGTTCTCGTCTTCTTGTAGCAAGTCCTCATTTATTCTCCATGCTTTCCTTTTTCTCCTTTTCCCTAATTTCCACATAATTGGGTTGTGATCTGAGCCTATCATCGGCATTATTTCTACCTCCTTAGTCCATAACGCTAAGTCTTTTGAGGCCCAGATCATGTCAATTCTCGATAATGTAGAGTGCCTTGCAGAATAAAAAGTAAACTGTCTGCTTTTGGGATATTCTCTCCTCCATACATCTTCGAGAGTCTCTTGTTTAATCAACTCAAAAAAGAACTTTGGTAATAATTCTCTTTTATTTTGTGCCGTTATTGTCTTTTTATCCAATTCCAAATCTGTCACTCCATTGAAGTCTCCAGCAAGAATTATCTGATCATATGAGAGATCGTCTAAATGCTTCTTCAAATCCTCAAAGAAGCTCTCTTTTGCACCGTTAGGTGCATAGATTCCGACTACCAACACTCTCTTTAGGTTCCAAATACATTCCACTGCTACAAATCTGGCTTCCGCATCTTTCATTACAAATTTTGGCTGTAGCTCCTCTTTTACATACAACACCACTCCTCTTTTTTTCTTGTTTGAGGCCACTACAAATTCCTTTCCCAATTTTCCCAATTTTAAATATTTTACATCCTGCTTTCGAATATGAGTCTCTTGCAAACAAACAATGTCACATTTTTGTTTTAATAGCCAGTGGAAAATATTTTTCCTCTTATTCGGTGAGTTTAGTCCATTTACATTCCAAGATAATACTTTACACTCCATACTCATAATCTTGTTGGTCTTTTTCATTGTCCCTTATAAATCGCTCCATCTCCCGCTCAGATCTAATGCGCTTTTTGACACCTCCAAATTCAAAGGACACACCTTCTGGAAGCTCCCATCTGTACCTGATTTTCATGTCCTTCAACATCTGGATTAGCGTTTTGTATTTTTTCCGATCTAGCAACACTGATCTGGGTAATTCCTTCATTATGATAATTGTCTTGCCATCAATCTCCAATGGATCTTGAAACTGTTTAGTCACAATCTTCTCTTTCATGTTTCGTGTTGTAAATTGCACAATCACATCTCTTGGTACTTTCCTCTGGGTTGCAATTCTCGAATTCACGCGATATGCCACATCAAGGATAGCCACAACTTCCTCCTCCTCCTTCCCCAGGTATTCAGCTAACACCTCAGTCATCTGTTCTTGCGCTGTCTTTCCTTCTATCTCCGGCAAACCGCGAAATCTGAGCTGCTTTTCCATGTGTTTACTTTCCGCAATCGCCATCCTTCCCCTCATCAATCTCATCTCCGTTTGTTGCGTGTCTGCTAAGTTCTCCATCGCTCCTTCTACTGTTTTAACTCTCTGCTGCGTCCCTTGTAGTTCGTTTTGTATTGTTTCCATACCTTTCTTCACCTCTGACAGCTCCGATTTTACTTCTGACAGCTCCGATTTTACTGTCTGTTTAACCTCTTTAATCAGCTCCAATTTCATGTCTTTAAATTCCTTAATCACCTCTAAAAGTTTTTTGTCCAGGTTTTCTATTGCCGATTGCCACTCTTTTTTCGACATCGTGGGGCTTGCTTTAGCTCGCTCCCACGAGTCCGCTCTCTTCCTTAACTCCGTGGCGTTGAATTTGGTACCTTTTTTATTTCAAATGTCCCGGTCTTCTTGCGTAAATTAATTTTAAAAGGTCCAAAATGTCGGGCGTCTTTTCTCTATGGTCTCTCTATGATTTTGTAATCCAAGATGGCCTACTTCCTTTTCCGCTGAGGCCGCGACCCTTCCCCTCTCAAAGATGGCGATTCTCTTCTTCCTGCCCTCTAGCAAGGGCCGGTTCTCTCCAGCCACTCTATTGTTGTTACGCACTTCCTGTCTCCCGTCTTCCCACAGCAGATCTCGCGATGGTGTCTTTTTCTCACAGCTCCAAAACCACAGGTATTCAAAACAATAGTCCAGTTTCTTTAATAACTTCTTTAAACTTAGTCTCTTTTCAAATACAACTCCTGCCGAGTCTTCCCCTCCTTTTCACTAGTCTGTTGCAGTTTAAAAATCTACTTTTTTTCCTCTCTCTTTTTATCAATCTGTCCCGTATCGGAAGATAGTGATCTTTACCTTCCCTTCACTTTTCTCGGGTTGTAATCGCTGTTTCGATTTTAAGTTCTCCTCTCCACTTCTTCTCCCAATCGAAGCTTGGGTATGTAGGTCTTATGCCAGCCGAATTGGCCCCAAAACTGCCGCAGAGATTTTAGCCGACCCGTCGCAGGGTGGGACCTCAAGGATCGGGAGGGGGCCCGTTGCGCAGAGCCCCCCCTCGTCCGAGATCAACGCGCCCTAGGGTCTCGAGCGTTCTTTGCCTGCTCTCCGCCTGAGAGCAGTCGGCCGCGGGCTATTTTCACCCCGCCGGCCGCTTAAAACGGCAGTCCGGTCAGCTCCGCCACTGGAGCTGCTTCAGACCTCCATAGATCCCAAACCGGAAGTCGCTACTGGACTCTTTTTGATTTTGTTGTCACCTAGGGGCTATGTCGGTCTGCGTTATGGCTAAATGATCACACCAGACACTTGCGTGGGTTTGAAATGGCCACAACTTTATTGATTACAGCTATATGGAGCATTGGCCTGGCATCTGGGCTGGATCCCCGTTGGCATCGTAGGCC
Source organism: Eublepharis macularius (assembly GCF_028583425.1). Classification (NCBI taxonomy): domain Eukaryota; kingdom Metazoa; phylum Chordata; class Lepidosauria; order Squamata; family Eublepharidae; genus Eublepharis; species Eublepharis macularius. The sequence continues at coordinate 50,282,085 of NC_072791.1, read as the reverse complement.
TTCCTGCCGACCGATGCATCCCCCGCCAGCCTCCCGCTGGCCCGTCGGCTCATTCTGCTCCGTCGCCGGCTCCGCCTGGCGACCCTTGCTTCCAGCTCCGTCGGGGTGAGCAGTCCCGCAGGCCAGCTCACCCTGATGGGATCCGGCCCAATGCCTCAAAAACCGCCAACCCATAAAGTTGTGACAGAGCCCCCTCAATAGCTCTGAGTCTGCGGAGGGTGGGAGGGTGCTAGTTGATCCGGCAGATGCTCAAACAGCAATGGCGCTGACCATGCGGCTGGACCCTCACAGGATGGACGCTCCGCCTCCGCTCCGGTCCCGCCTCCACGCTGTCCGGCCCCAGGTGCCAACCCAGCTTGCAGGCAAGTCTGCCGCTTCCTTTACCACAGACTAACATGGCTAACTCCTCTGCATCCTCTGTATTTTCTCAGTGACTTCATAAGGGCTTTCTAGCTCTACATAAGCAGGATCCTGTTTGCTAGCTATTCTATTTTCTGACTGCTAGCACATGGGTAGACATTTTGCTGCTAACGTAGAGTGGGGGTGGGGAATAACCTACACTTTAATTTCAACAAGCTGTACAAAGTAAGAAGGAGAGACAAGAGGTAGGGCATACAAGAGCCTGGAAATTAATCAAGTTTGTGCCCATCACAGACTCTGACATCTAAAATTGTCTAAAGCCTTCTAAATTGGTTTGTTTTGTAGAAGATAAATCATTCTTAAGAATTGTGTAGGGAAAAAACTACAGCCTTGTGATCTAAACACAAATCTAGATAATCAGTCTCACAGTGGCTGAATTCCACTATTGTTGTTTTTGTTGTTGTTGCTGCTGCTGCTGCTGCTGCTGCTGCTACTACTACAACAACAACAACAACAACAACAACAACAGGCTGAATTCCACAAACTTAAGCTAAAGTACTAGGAATTCAAAAGAAAAATCACCAAAAGAGTTTTAGTTGGCTCTGGTTTGAAAATAATTGTTCAAAATTTCGTCTTTTCTTCCAGATTAACTCTAAAAAGCTTCAAACAACAGAGACTATATGTCCAACAACAAACTGTAATTCAGCTTACTGTTTCACATTCAGTATCTTATTTTATTGTTCAAACCTACCGCATGCGCGCACACGCTCTATTGTAATAGCTTCACATGTAAAGCTTTAAAATGTAGTAAAAGCCATCGTTTTAAATTTAGAATTTTATCCTGTCCTCCTCTAATAATTATACTGTGGCTTTAAAAATTTAATTTCTATTAGTGTTTTAACTTCAAAAGATAAAGTAACTGCAATGGGACTTTAATAAAATGACTTTGGAAACCTATCATCCAGATGTTGGTGTGTTCGGAGAACAGATCAAAAGAACAGATGTTGCACACACTTTCGATGCTTTGAAGTTTCAGCCATTATTTTGCAACCAAACACATCTTTAATATTTTATCACTCCAATAAACACAACCTGAAACGGAGAAGAGATTGCTGTCTCCCAACAGCACAATTTCTTATCGTTAACAAGGATTTATTTGCTCAGCAATCTGTGGAGTCAAAGGCATAAATATACGATGTCAATATTACTACTAAGACTGCATCAAACTTTGCAATCAAATCTCAAGAGTGAAAGCATTACTTTGGAGGAGGGGGAAACTCTACCCCCAAAAAACCCTTTTGTAGTTATCCTCTGCTATTTTCATCCACTTCCTCTGCTGCTGCCTTGACTTCTTTCTCCATTCATTTGACTTGTTCTAACTATCAAGCATTACATGATTAATGTGAAGTCACAGCATCGCATAGCCAAACAGATACGGCAGTATAATATCAATAGAGGGTGAATGAAGCCACTGATCTACTGTGGTTGAATGATGTGGAACGTGCAAGGACTTGCTGGAAGGATTTCACTTTCCCCTGCACCCCCTCCTCACTCCATTTCCTCTTTCCTTCCTCCCGGCAGCCTTCATATGCTCACCTTTTTCCTGCCCCCTTCTCTCCTTCAAACCCACTAAACAACTCACCTTTTATCTGCCCCCCCCCATCATCTATATTTATTAATTTACTTCCTTTGTATACTGCTTTTCGCCTTTCGAAGCAGCTTACATCATTCTCTTTGCCTCCACATTATCCTCACAAGGCTGAATTTGTGTTACTGGATCAAAGTCACCAAGTGGCAAAGTGGCTATTCAAACCTTGGTCTTCCAGATCTTACTCTGAAACTCTAACTACTATGCTACACTGGCTTTTGTGGAGGATGGACTGCTGTTGAACAGTAGCAGAAAAAAGCAAACAAGCACATGTGCCAAAATGGAAGGCAGATGCTAAAGACAAGAATATTGAGTGACTAGTGGAAGTGTATATGCTTGGACTGTGATATAACGACTGCCAGGATGAAGAGATGAAACGGGCAGATTGCTGGCTTGCGTCGCAGTTGTTTATCAATTCTTCTCTGCCACCTCTCATTGTTATCATATGAGACCATATACACCGTTTCTCCAAAAGAAATTGATTGCACTGAAGACCTTCTTGCATTGTTATACCATAAACTTAATGGGACTTTGGTGATTACTGTATAGACCTCTGGTCAATTCTAGGCATATAGCACTTTAATATTGCACTGGAATTCTTGTTGAATTATATTTGAATTACTTTTATATGATGCTTTGCCCTCTGTAATCACCCACCCTGTGTGTGTGTGTGTGTGTGTGCGCGCGCGCGCGCGCACACACACGTTTCTTTTGTTCAAGTTGACTATAATATTGCTTTAAATTTGATTGATTTACAATAGAAACATTAGTTAGATTTCACGGCTTGTTTGCTTTTTTCTGTTGAACAGTAGCAAGCAGACAAGCCTTGGAGAGTTATGCAAGTCATGTAGTATCAGTTGTTGGGTGGTTATTTCTGGCTGCAAGGAGTCCTCCCTCAAAAGCCAAAACAGCCCTGGAAAGGCTATTCGTATATAAGATGGTAAAATAGGAGAGTGCATCTAGAAAGCTCCCATTTCAGTTTTGATTCTGGGGGTTCCGGATCAATCACATCCCTTTACTGCTTTGTTCTGGTTGGGGCAGTGCCGGCTCAGAAGTGATCTGTTTAGTTTTTTCATGAGTTTAGGTCCCTTGCACACGTGTTGGCTGCACATGCACAAACACACGGTCTTCTTTTCAAGGGGGAGGCTTTGGAGCAACTGTTTTCGCATGCAACAGCCCCAAAATCACACAGAAAGCATTGAGTTTGAGAGAATGCAACAATGGGGAAGGCGCATGTCAAAGTGAGTGTTGGGCAGCTGCGCACACACTGTTCTTTCTGCATCGTTCAAAACCTTATCAATCCAGTGAGTTTCTCCTCAAGTACATGAAAACTCACAAAACAATGAACGCCAAAGAAGGAGTTGGAGGTGGTCAGGCGCACACAATGGCGGGAAACAAGAGGCACCAGCACAGTGTGCAAGAAGGAGAGCGCTCTATTGCCAATTGGACCAGCACAGCGAATTTTTTTAAAAAAAAACTTTCCTACTTCAGTGACAAAGCCAATAAATTTTACCCTTGCATGCTACTGTGATACCATGTTTCCCTGTGTCTTACAGTTTCATTTCCACAATGAGGCAAATCCTCCTCCCTAATTTCCTACAGGAGCCCATGTCAGCATGGGACTATCCGATTAAACTGTCTGGCAGCCAGCTGGCCCTTGCACTTTGCGTAAAAGCACACAAAAAGGGAGGGCTAGACAGTGGTTTTTCCTTCATGGGAAGGGAAGCAAAGGGAGGATGGCCCTCTTTCTCCCTATTTTTTACTAGTAAAAGTAGGAGACTGGACAGGTTGCTGGTGCCAGTCTCCCTTTCCAAGTAAAACCTTTTACCCAAGAGTAAACTGAAGAAGATGAAATGGTGGGAAGAACTGAACATGTTCCCCAGCTCAGTCCTTCCACATGGAATACTGATCTGGAAAGACTTGGAGGTGCATGCATGTGTGAGTGTGCAATTTACACTACCTCTCCATCATTTAACTCTGCGTTAACAGTTTTAATCAGGAAAGCCCCCCAAACCAAAAGGTTTTCTGGGCAAGAAGAAATTCCTCCTGGGACTCCTCAACCCACTATCTTCGGAGGACTTTGGAGTAAGTGGCCCTGGTATGGCACCTAAATGAAGAGCAGCAGCAGCAGCAGGTCACTGGATGGACATGAACTAGCTTCTACATGCCTGCAACCTCCTGGCTCTTCTTTAATAATTGCTTTTTCTTTCCATTGTTTACCCTAATCTGCATAACATGAACTTCTGTGGTAGCCGTGGGACTCAGAGCCTGCAGGAGATCCCTCCATCCTCAAACACATGCATGCATGCCTGTGTGAATGTTGCCAGGACGGCCTTTCCTTGTGTTATGCATAGCAGGAAGAATTACAGTCCAGAGATGTGCCTCACAGTATGTGCAGCAAGATCCCAACCTTCCTCCTCCAGAATACTATATAAGACTTCAGAGATATCCACTCCCTCTTTTCTTACCCTGCCCCTCATTCTATGGCTTCTGAAGGGCAACGAGCATAATGTATCTATCAAGTCTTCATCTTGTTGGCACGGAGACCAATTCTTCTCTGCATAAGATTAAAAAAACTCTCCAACAGCCTTAGAGATGAGGCAAAACTGGGCAAACCTCTATCTTGACACCATCAACTTCATTGGGAAAAAAAGGAAGCCTCTCTCTTTTCCTAGCCATAGACCATTATTTCGGACCACAATAAATCAAGGTACATTTGTATACAATGGCTTTGCTCCTCATCCTTCCCTTTCCCTTCCTCCTGCAGCCCCAAATGCCCCCTGAAATGCTCCTCCTGGGACAGACAAGGGGACCACTAGGAAAAACAAGAGAGGAGAGTCAAATATCAGCAGCGGAAAGGGGAGCAAATGAAAACTGTATCCTTTTCCAATGGATCCAACTTAATCAGCTCTGCTCTATTTGCATTCCTGCTAGTAAAGATGTAGACTTACATCAGCAAAAAAGCTCTCCATCATAAAAACTCAATACAGATCAGTTGGAATTTCCTTCAAAAACCCTAGATTGATGAGGTAACTACAACTGCCTCCAACATGCCTTCTCCCCATCCCAAGACCTCCCCTTCCATTCCTTATTTGGACAAGTTCCCAGGAGAATCAGAGTGTGTTCACCGGAGAGTTCACCTGGTTTCCCCCATCCCCACCCCACCGCCCCTTATCCTAATCTAGGAAAAAGGAAACTTGTTTTTCTTCAAGCGGAAAGCCTGATAACTGAAGTCAGAATATGTACCTAAATCATCCTCGATGCATTCAGCATATGGGGTACTCTGTTTTATCCTGCCATGCACCCATGAGTTCTGCCTCATGTGGCAGATGTGTTTTGGTTGACATCATCTTTGAGTACTATTACAGAAGCATCTAAGCATAGCACACATTATTTGCTTTCTCTGCTCACTGTATTTGCTTTTGGATTACCCCCATGGATTACTGGCTGCCCAGGCATTATGACACTCTTGCTTTGTATCCACATAATTTGCCTGGAAACTTTGCAGATAGGTAGCTATAACCAGCCCTGCCTTACCTTCTTGTTCTACCTCTTTCCTGTCTTTACTGAGTGACACAATACTATACACACCTTTTCAATGTACACTTTTATTTTATATTTTATATATTTTTATTTTAACATGAGCATTCTACCACCACCACCACCACCACCAGCAGCAGCAGCAGCAGCAGCAGCAACATTTGATTTATATACTGCCCTTCAGGACAACTTAACATTGCCTTACTGTTTACAAAGTGTGTTATTTTTATCCCCACAACAATCACCCTGTGAGATGGGTGAGGCTGAGAGAGCTCTCAGAGAGCAGTGACTGACCTAGCAGTTAGTACTGTTGCTGTATATCAGATATTATCATGACTGTTTGAACACACTTTCTAATTTAACCATACCCCAGGTCTCAGTAGGTTAGTGATAAAAATAATTAACCCACAACATACAGAAGCTACTAGTTAATAAATTACAAAAACAACTAACTTTTGGGTCGTTCAGGCAAGCCAAATCTCATCAGCTCTCAGAAGCTAAGCAGGGCCAACCATGGTTAGTGATTGGATGGGAGACCTCCGAGGAAGACCAGGGTCACTATGCAGAGGCAAGAATAGCAAATGACAAATAAAAAACCACCTCTGTTAGTCTTTTCCCTTGAAAACCCCAACAGGGGTCGCCATTAGTCAGCTATGACTTGATGGCACTCTCCTCCACCAAATTATTAAAATGTGTAAATAGGAATGAAATGCAAGTCAGCATTTAACGTATATTCTTACCTGTCTTTTACAATAACTCCTGCTTGATCATTGGCTTCCATCTCTTCATCTTCAGGGATTGTTTTTGTTACACCATTTTCTTTGTTTTCCTCATTTAGAAGTTCATATTGCCCACTTTCCAAGGCTGTCCGCCAAACCTGCCTGTCTGTTACCTGTAAATATAGCATATTATTGGACTCTCACACAGACACTGTATTTTAAACACAATTTCTAACTTGCTATTTCAAGCAAAAAAATGGCTTACATCTTACTGACATATTTTGCGAATGGAAGAACAAAGGAAGATTTTATCCAATTGCCAGTGTCACTACAGACTCTGCCTCCCAATCCTGTTCATGCAGGTCCCGATCCCAGAGTTGGGGGCTGGGGCCTCGGTGAGCTGGAAGTAGAAGGCTGGAAAGTTCTATTTCATAAGCTTCAGGCTACTTATGTTTTGTTGGATACAAGGTCATAACTTTTATGGGTACCATTCCTCATAAACAGCAAGATTTGAGTCCTGTAGCGCCTTAGAAAACAAGACTTGCAGGGTATAAGCTTTTGAGAGTCAATGTTCCCTCTGTCAGATTCAAATAGGAAAGGAGATCTCTGAGCCCTTATACACCAATCAAAAGATGCTGTTAAGTAGGAAGTCTGAATGCAAAGGTACACTGAAAAATGTTATCAATGTGTTTGAAGCAGTGGAGAAATGTTAGGGGTAGGAAATTCAGAAAATTAGCATCTGTAGCTATATAAGATCCCATGTCCCTGTTAAGCCCTGGCGGGGAGGGGGAGTCTACTATTCTGAATTTACGAATGAACTTGTTCAGCAATCTCCATTGTAAATAAAGGATTCTTACATCACTACAGATGCACATTTTCTGCATTTCCTGCCTCTAGCATTTCTCCCCAGCTCCAAACAGATAACATTTTGCATTGTCCTTTCGCATCCTAACTCCCTTCATTACAGCTCCCCTCCCACCTTCTGACTGGGATATAAGGGCTCAAGGAGCTCCATTCTGACTTGTATTTGATGAAGGGAGCTGACTTTAAAAAGCTTATACTCTGGAAATTTCACTGGTTTTTAAGGTGCTACTGGACTAGAATCTTACTCTTCTAGTGCAGACCAACATGGCTATCCACCTGAAACATTCCCTATAAAATACAAGTTAGAAACTACCTTAATGGAGCCCAAAGTTCCTTGGTAGATTCTGTCTTCAATGTCCAAAAGAAAGTCTCTAAGTCTCAATTCAAGTTGCTTTTCTGCAGACATCAGAGCTATGTCACAGGCATTCTGCATTCTTCCCCGTCCTAATAGTGGCTTGCTTTCATTCTGTGACTTCTCTGTAACAGGAACCAATACTCTAACAGTATTCTTCACAGTAAGACTGAAAAGCACAGCACCTAAATATACTTTGAAACTGCATTCTGATGTCAGCATTAACAGCTTTTCACAAACTAAAGTGATTATCACTGAGACCAAATGTACTAAACAAAAAATCTTACACATTTTTATTTATATATAATATAGTGGTTCAGGATATTGTCATACTATTGCCAAAGTACATTTCTATACTGTATAAGCGCAAGAATCAAGGATAGCTTTTGAGGCCATATTTTAATCGTGTCTTATTCTGAGGCTTAAAATATGATTTATTTAACACAGCAAGCCTTTGTTATAGGCACAATCCATTTTGTGTCCCTATAACAGGGATGCCCACACAACTAATAGAGTTCTGTCTATTCTACTGCCCTCTCCACTTCTGCATGCATATGTAGCCTTCCATGTGTCATTAGGGGGACGTCTCTGAGCATGCTTTCCATATCCCCATGCAACTCTGGTCCTCAGGCAATGGGATCATTTGATGAGGATGCTGGATGCACACACAAGCTTCTTACTCTGACAGTCTGTCTTGTTGCATGTCTGTGCAACTTGGGGTGAGGCCATTAAGCCCTGTGAGAATGGTCCATGCCCATTTGATGACTGAATGCATAATTATGTATTTAAATGTATTTTTATACACTGCAGGGAATTTTTCATTCGTGTCTGTCAACAACATGTAGTCTATTGACCGATTTGGCGTATTTGTAACCTGCTTTGGTTACTTCACAATAAGGCATGGTCTTAGGTAAAGGTAGTCCCTTGTGCAAGCACTGAGTCATTACTGACCCATGGGGGGACGTCGCATCGCGACGTTTTATTGGCTGACTTTTTGTTACGGGGTGGTTTGCCATTGCCTTCCCCAGTCAGCTATGCTTTCCCCCAGGAAACTGGGCACTCATTTTACCGACCTCGGAAGGATGGAAGGCTGAGTCAACCTTGAGCCGGTTACCTGAACCTGGCTTCCGCCAGGATTGAACTCAGGTCATGAGTAGAGCTTGGGCTGCAGTACTGCAGTTTACCACTCTGCGCCATGGGGCTCAAAGGCATGGCCTTAATCAAATAAAAATGACAAATCTTTTATTAAAGGGACATCTCAAGCCCATGCATCATTTTACACATAGGATGAATTTAATTGAAATTTTCTTGTAACAGAATTTCAAAGAACATCAGAAAAAGGACATACAGGAAATAAAGATAAGGTATCTTCCATATTCAACTGTGAGAGGTAATTACAGTAAAATGTTATTACAGCAAAGAGTATTCAAACCATGTTTTCATATAAAGCAAAGGAATTCAAACTGTTAATATAATGAAAAATTCCATAGGAGAGAAGCTAGTTTGAAGTTTATCTTGAAACTACAGTATATGACAGCCATCAATAACTGAATTAAATACACCTGAAAAAACCAAGAATATTTACCTGAGAAATTGTATTTTTCCACAGGAAAATTGTTCAATTGTTCAAGTATTCTGTTCTTTTCCTGCAAAAGAATTTCCCTTAAGGTACTCTCCCTGTGACCTCGGGAATTGAGAGCTGCTAAGAGTTGTTCCAGTTGTTCCTGAGAACTGTAAAAGCACCATCGGTTTGGTTTATATATTGGTCTTGGCACCTGTAGAGGAACACCAGCATGCACATCTTGGTGATCATTGGAGGTAGGTTCCATTTTTGTAGACTCTCCAGTGTCAGTGGCTGTCTGAGATTTATCTACAATATGACATTGTACATTATTTTGAAATGAAGATGGCCGTGGCAAGAGCATGTCTTCTGTAAGACCAGAATAGTCTTCTTCTACAAATAATCCAGGAACAGAGGGGAAAAGCCAGTAGCGTCGATATAGGCGATCACGACCCAAAGGAGAGATATTGGTACAGGCCGTGGCTTTCTGAATCTTTTCTGTAAGTTCTCGTTCTTTAGTTTGCTGCTCCTGTTTTAAGGCTTCTTCCTCCTCTGGATTAAGTGGCTCACACTTTTCAACAGTAGTCTCCACTTGCCTTGCAAGATCTTTAAAGCCATTCTGTCCTCTTCTGCCTACAAGAGACAGTTAAAAAGGAGATGACACTATAAACAGTACCATTCTCTGCAAACAGCTTCAAAATGTACCTTTCTTGTTTGTCCATGGATAGAAACTGCCAATAATTATTAAATATAAATAGTAAGGTAGCACTTCTGCATTATATACCCATGTTGTGGCCCGATGCCTGATTTTTATAGAGATATTCTTTCCTCTGCATACTTTTGAACTTAAATTGATTTACTGATAGTACCGTAAGTTTTTCATGTCACGTATTCCCAATTTGTACTCACTAGAGATGGGCACAAACCAAAATACAAACCAAAGTTTGTGACGAACCAGGGCGGTTCATGGTTTGCGAACCAGCAGTTCATCAGAACCCATTTCTGACAAACCACCACGAACTTTACGCTGGTTCGTTTTTTTGGTTCATCACTGCAGACAGCCTGACACTGATCAATCAGTTTCCTAGGCAACAGGGAATGGACTTCCTGCAGACCTTCTGCTGGCCTGGAAGTGGCCTTCTGCTGACCCAGAAGTGATGATTTGCTGACCTGGATGTGACATTTTCATGGACCAAACGAACCAGTTTGTGAACTGGGGCAGGTTTGTGAAAGTTCGTGAAATACAACAAACCACGAACTGCATGGTTCATTTTCCTCCCCGGTTCGTGCCCATCTCTAGTAGTCACTGATAACTTAGTTAACAGGCATGTTACATACTCTCCAAATGGTAAGAAATGGTAACCTTGAAATTTCTTCTTTGGAAGGTGTTAGGGAATTTTTGTAACCTTTCACCCATATACGAGCGCTATTGAAGCAGACCTTTTAACACAGAAGCTAAAATCTTTCATACAGGGAACATTCTCTCTTTAGATTAGAAGTCATAAGAATTAAAAGTCATAGTAACCTTACAGTAAACACAGGAATATCAACATTCTTTGTTTTCCTTTTCTCTAGTAAAGAAATAGCCTTGGAAAACAGCCTTTAAGGGAGCTTCTTATGAACACTGTAAGAAGTAAGGTGCCAAACCTTTTGACATGTTTATATCAGGAAGTATTTACTGTCTTGTCATCCAGACCCATCAGGTGCCATAATTCCTGAAGGCAGCATTTCCAAAGAATTATTTGTATAAACCCTGTGTTAACCTTTGATCTTTTATTCTGTAAACAATTAGCTGTGATAAGTATATAAGACTTTCTGCTGTGACTGATCTTTATGCATATGTTGGAACATGGCATTGCATCTGGGTTTTATTGTTAATAAAGCTCATTATTCTTTATGGATCACTGTTTTGGTGTCTTAGATCACTGTGGGTGACAGCTGTTGGGAAATGTAATCTGAATGCAGAGTACCTTTAAAGAAATTTTTCCTTACCAGAAAATAGAGCACTGGAGACTTATGACTTTTTGTAGTATTTGCTTTATTTACAGTGTTATTCAGTGGCTTGGGAGCCAAACAGGGCTCTTTGCCATGCAACCTGTGGTTCTTCGGAGTACCAGTCCCCAACATGGTACCCACCCCATTTTCAGAAAGTTGGCAAGCAAGGCCATGGCACAGCAGATCTTGTGATTCAGACTGTGGAACATCCCCTGCTGTGGAGAATCGGTAAACTGTGAGCCTCCCTAAGTGAGAGGTGTTTTTCAGAAATGAAGTAAAAAGTCTGTCCTCTCTGAAAACTCCCTCCCTTCTCCATAGCCTCTGAACTCTCATCCCAGTGCCTGGAGAGCTGCAGGGAGGAGAGTAAGCTGGCCACAGAGAATAAAACCACCACACCACCATGGTAAACAATCTAGGAAGAGAGCAAGCTGGCTGGTGTCTGGTGTTGGCAATTTTATTCCCTTTCTCCACAGCCAGCTCTCTCTCGTCTGAGCACCTTGACAATCTCATTTACAGGATTTATAACACACCTTTCTGCCCTCATTAGGGCCCAAGGCAGCTACCAGATTAAAAACAAATAAAAACACATCTTTAAAACCATTAAAACAAACAAAAACATGTAATTAAAACCATTAAAACCAAGTTAAAACACACACAGAACACACTAGAATACACATACATTAGAACAATTAAAAACACAGCAGGGCAGATGGATCATTGTGGGAATGCCAGATTAATCAAACAAATCTTCACACACTGGTGGAAGATGGCAACAAAAAGGGATGGACAATGTCCTTGGAAACAGAATTATAGAGGTTTGGCAGCATGACTGAGAGAGCATTCTCCCAGGTTGCTGTCCACCTAATCTCAGACATAGAGGAAACCTGAAACAGAGCTTCCAAAGATAACTGTGGCAGTTGGACAGGTTGATAAGGGAATAGGTGAACCTTCAGGTATGTTGGTGCCAAACCATACAGGGATTTAAAGGTCAGTATCAGCATCTTGAATTAAAACAAACTTGAATGGAAACAAATTGGAAGCCAATATAGGTGGGTCAAGACTGGAGCGATATGGTCCCTACAGCCCATTCCAGTTAACTTCCAGGCTATAACATTCTGCACCTACTGAAGTTTCTGAACACTTCTCAAGAGTAGTCCCACATACAGTGCATTTCAATAATCTAGACTAGATGCAAGCAGGATATGCACCACAATGCCTAAATCTTTCTGGCCAAAAAAGGCCACAGCTGGCTAACCAGTCAAAGATAATAAAAAGCCCTCCTAGCCAGAGTTGCCATCCTGCTTCTCCAGCAGTAGGCCTGGGTCCAAGAGCACACCCAAAGTATGGACCTGTTCCTTCAAGGGGAGTGCAACACCATCCAGAATGGGTGACACTTTAACAGGTGAAATGGCAAACTCCACAAATTTACAACAGAAGCAGCACAAGAACCCATCTGCTGTTCAATCCCTCACACTTACAATCCCTCAACTAGAACCGGTGACAACTTAAGTTCCAGGTGAGACTTTCTGCTCACCGGTAGCACTTCTGTCTTGTTGGAATTAAGCTCCAGTTTATTAGCCTGCGTCCATTCCAAAATTGCCTCCAGGCACTTGTTCAGGGTATCTACAGCCTCCCTAGACTGGAAGTCTGAGATAGAGCTGAATGTCATATGCACATTGTGACCATTCAGCCCAAACCTCTGGATGACTTTACCCTGAAGTTTCATGTAGATGTTGAAAAGCACAGGGGGCAAGATGGAACCCCGCAGGACAACACAGGCCAAAAACCAAGGGGCTAAGCAGCACTCCCCCAACACCAATTTCTGAAACTACCTTCAAGTTAGGACTGGAACCACCACAAAATAATAGATCCAGAGGAGGTAGCCTTGTTAATCTGTAGTTGCAAAATAATAAAGAATCCAGTAGCACCTTTAAGACTAACTAACTTTATTGTAGCATAAGCTTTCAAGAACCACAGCTCTCTTCGTCAGATGCAACCTGACAAAAAGAATGGTGGTTCTTGAAAGATGATGCTACAATAAAGTCGGTCAGTCTTAAAGGTGCTACTGGACTCTATACCACAAAATAATGTTTCCCAGCCCAGAAAGGTTGTCCAGAAGGATACCAGATGATAGCCTCCAACCTCCAACTTTATCACATCTTTCTCTTATACCAACACAGATCTTACTGCTATACAGCTGCATGACTGCTATCCTTTCAGAGAAATAAAAAGCCAGATAGCTATCGGCGCGGGGGGGGGGGGGGGGGGCAAGAACTACACATAACAGAGGAATAAATACGGAAAGATAGGCATCTTCACAATATGCATTTTTGTTGAGAGTAATCAGAAGATAGTGTTTCTAGGAATATGAGGAGGACCCTAGCAAGTTTTTTGTGCCTTGGATGCAAGGATCAAGACGCCAACATAAGAGTAATGAGTGGAATGAATTTAAGATTTTAACTTCTCACTCTCTCTCTCCCCAGCATGATGAAGGAGCTAATACAGAAGATCTAGTGATAGTACTTTCCATCAAAACCCTTAGGAATATAAAACTTTGCACCAATACAAACTTGGCCATGAAGAGATATAAACATTGATTTACCTCCTCTTCTCTTTTTGTTTGGTCCTATGTCATATTCATCATCTGATGCAAAATCTAGGTCTTGTTCCTTAGTTTCAACTTCCTTGCTTTCTGTACTTGTATCAAGGTCTTCCCGTTCCTCCTCCCTAATACAATAAGCACAGCATAATAGAGAGAGCAAGCCTTCCATAATCAGAGTTATATGAATTAAATCTGCACAATACATTGTTATAAACCATACAGCATATTATGTAAAGCTGTGTTAAACCCATGCACCATGGGCAAAGCAGAGGCACTGCTCTCAATTATTGTCCCTCTAAGAAAAAGATGAACTTTTAAATGCATTTAAACATTTTCCCCTACCTGTAGATAACATAAGTAAATAACTGATCGTACCCAACAGATACTTCCACTGCAGGATTTTTATGCTCTTCCTTCAGCTTTTCCAGTTTCTCTTTCAACTTTTGTTCCTGTCCTTTTAATCTTTCTTCTTTTCTCCTGCGGATTCTAGAGTTAAATAGTATACACTATTAGTTTCAACATACGGTATTTTTGAACCATTTCCTCTGATCATCTCATTATTCTAAAAAGCATGGCATAATAACACACAGAACATATGCAAATTCAGTAGAAACCTTTGTATAAATCATATTACTAAATATTTATAATTAAGTCTCATGGGCAGATTACGAAGTCAAACTTTTGTACTGGAGTGGTTTTAAAAAATTTGTAATAAGTTTTTGTTTGAAGTAATCAGTCTTAAACACATTAATTTTTCTAAGCTAGATATGATAGAAGGGTCTTAATACCATATGCTGTATTGGTTACTACCTTTTCAATACTTAGTTAAAAAACTAAAAGCTACATGGGACCACTTGCTGCATCTCCTTCCACTCAATCTTCCTCCCCACTTTCCTCTCTTCACTTGCTCAGCTCAGTCTTCCCACCATTCTCCTTCCTGCCCACTTACCTTTCTACTCAAACCAGTAAAGCAAGTGGGTGAGTGGAATTAAGTAAGCAGCAGTCAGCTCCAGCTTCTGCCTGTTCCAAGTAGCCATCACTATGTTTGTGTGTGATTCTAGATGTCATCCAAACTTTGTGCTGTTTGTGTACGTGCATGCACGCCAGCTGTACAAATTTCACTTTTATTGATTTTGGTGGTTGCCCTGGATTGGCAGAATCCTAAATTATAGCCATGAGAGGCCTCATTATGTCTATAGTTTGATATGCACAGGGGACAGCCCTTGACTATTAGATATCAGGAAGCTTCTGACAAGAGACCCAACTTAATTTTATCTTAGTAATGTTTAAACTTCTGTATTGTGCTCACCTTGCTGCAGCAGCTTCTCTTTCTTTGCGATGCTGTTCTGCTTTTAACTCTCTGAATTCCTGTTTTGCCTGCCGTAACACATCAACGGAGTCCTCAATGAAGTCCCGTGTAGAAACAAGAGTCAAAAGTTTCCCACAAAGGGCATGAAGAATCTTCATCTTCTCTCCTAATTCATGTTAAGAGTAATGTTTAACTATGGTAATCTGAGCACTTCCCTTTGCTCTGATAGCTAGGTTCATAATTGTACAATGGGGTATCTCCAAAAGTAGCATTTTGATAATTAAGTCACATAGCCCACTAACAGAATCTCTTAGGAGGACAATGGAACCTTTATACTGGCTGTAATGTCCCTGGCGTAACTGGGGCCAACCCTGGTGTAACTGGGGCCAAGCAGCTGCCAAAGTTGCAACTGCAGATAATGCAGATTTTGTTGGGTCTGCATCTTCACCCAAAGCCTCTGTTAAATTCAGAATTTAGTCATTTTATGTTAATTTTTTCTGACAGTATAAGATCCACCATAACCTCCAATAGTCACTTCCTGAAAAGTATTTTCTTGTCTAAAATAGACTAGGATTCAAATTAAATTAATTAAATTTGTGGAACAACAGTGCCCCTGGAACAGTACTTTTGAACTGTAAAGAATTCTTAAAAGCAATTTGTATAGCATGGGGATGGGAGGTGAGGAGTGGAATCAGCTGCTCAGAGAATGAAAATCAAAAATTCCAAGAAGCATTTTTAAGTACTTGCACCTGAGGTAGCTCATTGGATCTCAGCCACTGGTTCTTGGAAAGAATAAGCTCAAGTGAAACAACAAAAACAAGCTCCACCACATTAAAGGACCTGCCTAACTTCTAATTAAAAGCTGTGGTTAACGACAGAGTCCAAGTCTTACTGCTCTTACTGTGCTATGTCTTGCCTTATTGCAATACTTCTGGGCACTGTGTGCAGCACTTAACACAATTTCTAGTGCTAAAAATTTTAATCTATTTGTTATTATCCTTGAAGAGATTTATGCAGGTTTTTCTTGACTTCATCCTTGTAAGTGTAACTCAGTCTAAAGACATCTGCAAAGTGAATTCCTGGGATTAAATGGGGCCATTTCACTCTAGATTCAGAATCAGTTTTGGACCTGAAACTGCCTTGACTGCCTTGAGGAATGGCCTTCGCAGGGAGGAGGGCATTCTTTTGGATACATCAGATGGGCATTCAAAAGCACTATGTTCTAATGGTTCTATTTGTATCTGGCTGGCACCAGAAAAGTGGTGCTGGGACAACTACTCAGAATGATGGCGCTTATAATAACAGGTCCCACAGCGTTCCACCAGGCTCCCTATGCTTTTTAATTTATACACAAACCAGAGAGAGGGGACATTTGCAGATCTGGAGTAAAATGCTATCACTATGCTGATGCCATGCAAATCTACTTCTCCTTTTCATCTGTTTTGCTGGATGTCCAAAACAAGCATATCAAAGAAGCAATGGATGAGGGCCAGTACTCGAGCACTACTAGTCATCGAATGAAGCCTATCAAGGAGTGCAATGTCAAGAATTACCAATATTTTATTCTATGGCTATTCTAAGATGGTTTTATTGTTCAGTAATTTTACTTTTCTGATATTGTTTTAATATTTTGTTTGATATTAGAAGCATTTATGTTGAGAGCATGGTATAACTATTTTAAATAAAAATCTGGTAAGTTCATTTGGATTCATTACCTGATGATAAATCATATACCGAGGTACAGGAGAGTTTCTTCAGCAATCCAGGATTACTCAACCTTAGCTCCACACAAGCATCATCAGTAGAATCAAATCCTCCTCGCTTTTGGTAACGATATTTGGCATTGGCTGATGTTACATCTGCACCAGATGCTAGGATATGGAGTCTGAGAATCTCAGAAAGAGTGCAACTATCAAGATCCAGGTTTTTCAAATTGCAACCTACAGTTAATAACAGATGATGGCTAGATTATTTACTTATCTGCAGTATTCAACAAACAAAGTGAAATATACTCTTTATAAAATAGATCAAAACATAACAAAAAAGTGAACCCACACATACCCTGGTGTAACTGGGGCCAAGCAGCTGCCAAAGTTGCAACTGCAGATAGTGCAGATTTTGTTGGGTCTGCATCTTCATCCAAAGCCTCTGTTAAATCTTTAAGGAAATAAAGACTTTATTCTAGTGTAAATTAAGACTTGCATCTGGGAGGAGAAGCAAGCAAACCTTTTTTAAAGCAATGCAGACATACAACATATAAAGATAGATATTCATGTAAGCTCCAGGGCAAAACAATCAGCGAGGCATGCTACCGAAGCACCATGGAAAGCATGCAGAGGTCACTAAAAGCTTCTTACATCATACACAGATTGACTGCATACACGCATGCAAAAGCAAAATCCAGAAAATGCTCTTGTAAAAGCCATTCATGCAAGCCATCAAACTGCACCCAACTGCATTTTTTCTACTAATTAATCATGTCATTAAAATTATCATATAGTGCAAGACCAAAAGAAAGAAACACAGATGCGAGCATACAGTTCATAGTGGAGTATCTCAAAAGACATTCCATATTCTATCTTTGACTCTTAAAAGCCTATACCCTTAAAAAATCTTGTTCGTTTCTAAGATGCTGTTGGACTCAAATCCTGATGCTCTATTGCAGTCCAACAAACTCTCTATCTGAAACTCTCTTCATATTCTAAGTTGCTGATCAGAAAACAGTAATAAACCAACTCTACAGTAGCTATAGGCAGTTTAGATGTACCAACAAGGTACCCAGAAGAAAAACGCAAAAACTTCTCCAGAACCAACTTGGTGCATGTTTTCAATGGGAGTAGATAGTTCCAAATCATTATGGCCTATAAGCAAGGAACCATTACCCCCTTCACACATACAGCTTTCTAGTTAACAGGCCCTTAAAGCACTAAGTCCACTCCTGTTCTAATCTGGAAATTAAATGAGTGAGTAGTACAGTAACAGTTCCTTGTTAAAAGAGGTATATTATCACTGTATGTTCATAAGAACTGATTCCACACTGATGACATCTCAACCACTGCTCAGATCCCATTCTAGAGATCATTATTATTAACACTATTTATAGTCCACATTTCTCACTGAGACTCAAAGCATTTTACACATCTGTAGGAAGCAAAACTTAACATGTGCAGGAAGAATCCTGTTGTGAAATATGTGAATAGAATTAATGCACTCCTCTGAACAGCTTTACAGACATATCTTAATGCCTTTTGATTTTAGTCATGTGAACTGAAAAAAAATCAGCCTTATCAAACTACAGCAAACTACGTCTCAGAATATGCACATCTATACTGCACTCAAATCAATGTACAATGAACTGAGGCTTTTGAGACAGTGAAAGAATCAAAAATTCACGACAACATTAATGAATCTAAAACAGCGACGGGTCCCTCTAGCCCAATTCTGTACTACTCACAGGGGCCAATCAGATGCTCTTGAAAGGTCTACAAATGAGCGCAAACTGGCCACAGGGCCTGCATTATTGTCTCCTAGCAGCTAGTACAGAGTTATACTCACTTAGAACACGAACATTCATTTCAACCATCATGTCTGAAAGCCAGGAGTCATTTCCTGCCGGAACAGCATTCCGGCAGAGCTACAAATAGATCACGTGGCTGTGGCCCTGCCCCCTCATTCTCTTTGAAATGAGTGCCCGCCCATGGATTTTTTATTAAATAAACGTTAATAAAATTAAAATAAAATATTAAAATGGCGGCGGGGCCGAGCGGTGGTGGGCCGAGCGGTGTCTCCTCCACTCCTAGTGAGAGGCCTCTGCACCAAGAGTGGGGGGGGGGGGCACTGCTGCCGTGCCTCCCTGTTGACAGGACAGGGCAGCGGGCCGAGCGACATCTCCTCTGCTCCCGGTGAGAGGCCTCCACGCCAGGAGTGGGGGGGGGGGGCGCGGCCACCACCACTGCCACCACCAAAAAGCCTCCCTCTTGGCTTCCCTCCCAGTGCTGCTCTCTGCTCAGCCCACCTGGCCATCCATTCCTCCCTCTGCCACTGCCGCCTCCATCTCCCTTCCTCCACACCCGCCTGAACAGCTTCCTCCCCATGCCCACCGCTCATCCCAGCTCAGGGTGTGTGGCTGCAGCCTTAGAAGGAGATGCAGCACCAGCCCTGGCGAGCGGACACTGGCGCAGCTTCCTCCTCGCGCCTGCCGCTTGTCCCAGCTCAGGGCGGGTGGCTGCAGCCTTAGGAGGAGGCGCGGCGCCAGTGGGTGGTAGAGAGAGGGAGAACGGGAGAGAAAGAGTGCGTGTGTGAGGGGGGGAGAGAAAGTGTGTGTGTGTGTGTGTGTGTGTGTGTGTGTGTGAGAGAGAGAGAGAGAGAGAGAGAGAGAGACAGAGAGAGAGAGAGAGAGAGAGAGAGAGAGAGAGAGAGAGAGAGAGAGAGAGAGAGAGAGAGTGAGTAGGGGTGGTGTAGAGAGATAAAGTGTATGTGTGTCTGTCTGTGGAGGGAGAGAGAAAGAGGGGGGGGGTAGGTCAAGGGGTTTTTATGAATCCAAACAAGGATTTTGGCAGTATCAGTCATGGGGCAGGGGTAATGTACTGGCAGAGCATCTGTGTTCTGATTTTGTGATGGATTTCTGATTTTTCAGTGTTTTCATTGTTTATTTATTGTTATGAATTGCTTTTCAACTTCTAGATTTATAATATCTTAATGCAATCTTTAATTCCTTTCATAATTCCATGAAGCACTTGTTGGTTGTATGGTTTAGTGCATTATTTTTAGTTGAAATCCCTCTTGGGTTTTGGAAATAACTTCTAAATCATTCCACTAGCTGGCCAACCCTGTTTTGGGTAATTCCTGGAGATCTAGGGCACAGCCGGGGGGACATGTTGTTTGGGGAGGAAATTTAGTGGGGATGCAATTCCATAGAGTCCACCCCCTATAACAGCCATTTTCTCCACTAGGACTGATTTTTATGGCCTGGAAGTCAGTTGTGATTCTGGGAGATCTCCAGTTACCACCTGGAGGCTGGCAACTAGAGTTTAGAAATCTGAATTTTGACTTTAGTAGAGAACAAATAGTACATACAATTTTTTAAAAAGCAAAGGGAAATCAATCCACAGATCTTGAATTCATTTCGTCTGACGCTTAGCTCTACTGCTTCAGCTATCTGCCTAGTGTGCCGTTTTACTTCTTGATTTCCCTTGATTTTATAATAAAACCATTTAACATCTTGACTATATTCTCTGTGTTTTGAAGCATTTTTTCTCCAGGTAGGCTTGCCAGTTGGGAAATACCTGGAGATTTTTGGGGTGGAGCCTGAGGGGTGGGTCCTGCCTTCTGACACACTTCCAGCGATGTCAGGGGGTGTGGCATACGCAAATTGGTTATGCCAATGACACACTTCCGGTGATGGCAAGGGGTGTGGCATAAGCTAATGAGTTATGCTAATGAGTTCCTGCAGCTTTTTTTCTAGGAAATGACCCCTGCTGATAGCCACTACATTCCATGAAGATACCTAATCCCCTTTAAAACAAGTGGCAGTCATTACATCCTTCAGTGGTGTGTTCCATGAGTTAATTATGCATTCTGTGAAGAAGCACCATCTTTGGTGCATCCTGAGTTCTATAGAAAGCTAGTATTTTTATGAACACATAAGGCTTTAAGCTTCCAAAAATAAAAACCAATTAAAATGTACTGCTCTGATCTCAGTAGTGTGCCCTTTGGCATAATTAAATTAGCCTATGAAATATGCCAGTAGCATTCAAGGCTGGGCCCAGGTATATGTGCTTGCCACTGAAGAATTAGCAGAACTAAGAGATGTCATATTATAATCATTCAGTTCACAAAGCTGGTGATGAAGTCCTTTGCAACCCTGTAGTGCTGAACTAATTTTTAAAAGAAAACAAAGGAGTTTGACACTTTTTGAAAATTCACCGGTCTGAAATTCTTGAGGTGTATATAATAGTGAGACTATTTGCCTTTTAAAGAACTCAGGTTCACTACTGCAGCTTACACCTAAAATGCCCCTTTTTAAACATCATTTGAGCACAATGAAGCAAACCAAAGTTAATAGAAGAAAGACTGCCATGCAAGCAAATTAGTGTGAAAGTTCTTTTTTTAGCAGTAAAGCTGAAATCTGACCTTTGGTCTCAGCATCAGCAATTTGGTCCTTGGCCACTTCTTCTTCTTCTTCTGTCATAGCTTGAAAAATAGCAGTCAGGAAGAAAAACAATAATTCACATAGTGGGCCTTCACTGTCATTTCCTACAAGTGCTTCTTCCAATACTTCTGTAAATAACAAAACAAAGGTCACTTAGTTAAACTGCTATGACCATTTAATGGAACAACTGAAAGCTGATCCCCTCCCATGTAACTATCCATGTAACTTATCAAGTCATTGTTTGGGATATTTTCAAACTGGAGCACAAAAAGATGTCTTGCCTTGATTCAGCATTTACCCCACCCCCTGGCCCCAGGCATGGTGCTCCTCTACCTGTTTCTGGACAATATGTGTGTAATGTTCATGTTAATTTTGTCACTGCTCTCTAACAAAATTAATAAAGCTTCTGATGACATGAATGATCTGAACATACATCTGAACACAGATTTCAAGATCAGAGTGACTGTACACAGCATACTTACACTATGGAGCGAAATGAATTAGATACACTAAAATAAATATAGCTAACCAGAAGCCCATAAACCAAAGACAAATATAGCTAATCTCCACCATCCACCTGTGCCCTTTCAAACAGGTACAAAGAATCCTTTAGCATCAGTCAGACCCAGGGCTTTTTTTCTGGGAAAAGAGGTGGTAGAACTCAGTGGGTTGCCAGCACAGGGGGCAATTCTTGGCAGGAGGTGGTGAACTGGTACCACATGTGTGCACGCAAAGTGCACGCATGCTCCCAGGGCTAATGACGTCACTTTGGGTCAGCTGGAACAAGGGGGGAGTTTTTAAAAGTTTAAATCGCCTTCGGAGAAAATGGTCACATGGTCGGTGGCCCCACCTCCTGATCTCCAGACAGAGGAGAGTTTAGATTGCCCTCCACACTGCTGGAGCGGCGCAGAGGTCAATCTAAACTCCCCTCTGTCTGGAGATCAGGGGGCGAGGCCACCGGCCATGTGACCATTTTCAAGAGGTTCCGGAACTCCGTTCCACTGCGTTCCAGCTGAAAAAAAGTTCTGGTCAGCCCACTGGGAGAGTGGGAAATATGAAAAACAAACGTAACAGAATGTACAATGTATGTTTTTTGCATCCTTTTCTTTCCAGTTAGAATGAACAGCAAAGAACTCTGAAGCTTCTGACTAAAATAAATTATGATGGAGAAATGTGTTGTGGAAGGGAAGGATAAAACATAGCCTATTTGGCCAGCAGTCAGTTTAATTACTGATCATGGTAAAACTTCAAGATTGAATGTTCAAATAGGCTAAACTAGAGGATGTTTTACATTATCAAAAATGATGTTTTGGCCAGATCACATACAATGAACCAGCTACATGAAGAAAGCATGTGAACCATGTGAAAAGGGCAGACAGAGATAGACCACAGGCATATAATTATCATGATGGCACTTTCTGCAGCCATCATACAGCCACGTTTACATTAAGACTTCATCATGCAATTACATATGCAAGATATGACATTCATAAAAAGACAACCAGATGATTCACAAGACAAATGGTATTTTAGGAAACAAATATAAAAACACCCCAAGAACGTAAGAAGTCATAACTTAAGGCAAAAAAAATTAAGAAACTTGCCTAAAGTCACTCCATCAGGAAACTCATCTTGAAGATCGAAGAGTTCTCCAAAGGCATGAAGGAACTCCAAGACCATGAGTGCATCTCCAAAGATCTCAGGAGGTAGTCTGGTTTTCACTGCGGTTGGAACTGGAAGTTCCTGCAATGTAAGGAAAAAACAACTGAAGTTTTATTGCAGGTTTCAGCTATATATAACCATAAAGTGAGCACCCAACTGTATGAATGGCATAGATTTGCATCTGTAATAGTTTTAACAGTATGCTCAAATTTTCATCTTGCTTGCCTGTCAACTTTTATTTTTTAAAGAAAACCTTCTTGCATTTATGGCTTCTTTGACAATTAGCCTTGCTGGTGTCCTCTTCGATTTGATGGTATCTCTCCTAACTTGTGGTACAGATTATATCTGAGTTTCAATTAATGGGTATTTAAATAAATCTGTGGTCATATTTCACTTTCTATTGGGTTACTTTCCATTTACAGAATATTTGCTACCCTCCTAAAACCTATTTAAGCTTTTAACTATAACATGCAGGTAGCACCTTGTGAATGAAAACACATGATAATTGTCCTTAAACAGGAATGAACATAATTAATCACCATATGCTGCATCTAGAACTTTCTCTGACTTCAGAACTAGTATGAAGGCACAGAAGAGGGAGTACATAAACATCCCTATATAGATTTCAAGGAGTTAGGAGGATATATTCCCAAGCATATATGATCTCCTGCTTTTTTTCCCCCTTTCACATGCTAGATGTAAGCATAGTGATGTGGCAGGAACTTGAAGAACTCAAAGCACATGCATGCAGACACTTATATCCCTTTTGGTTTCTGTGTTCCACAGCTTACACATGCCATAGGCTACCCTTCTTGAAACCATGTTACCTTTAGATCATCACATTCCATGTCTTCTCTACGCTTACTCCACTGTTTTAGATGTTCTAGGTATTTCCTCTTTTCCTCACGTAGTTTCTCTCTTTCCTGTAATTAAATTGAAAATGATTATCAAAAAGATTGAACTGTAATTTTCACTTATTGTACTTGAGAAAGCTATAAAATTTACATAAACACTTCTAAGTGAATCAGTCTAAGTGAATGCCTTATACACAAAGGTAATATAACAGTTTTAGTATAATCATTTTGGTAGCATCTGAGGAGAAATGCTTTTTAGACTATAGCTTTGGACTGTATCAAAACATTTACACCCAGTTTAAAATATCTCTCTTAGCTGAGAACAGGTAAGAAAGAGGAGGGAAAACCAAATACTTTCCTAACCCACACCCAGCCTTGTTGGACTTTAGCCATGCAGATTCCACTTCCTGCAAAAAGCTGAGGAACAGAGGAACTGCGTTTTTACACATTTCCTTTGGGATCCCTTGCTCAAATTTGTTGTGCTTGAAACTATAAATATGAATATCCCCCCCTTTTTTAATAAATGCTTTTTAAAATTCTTAAATACTGGTAGCTGTCTCTTTACCACATAGACTTCCACTGCTAAACCACCATATTTAAAAAAGGTGCCACAGGAAGTGCATGGTCTGTTACTAATTTGCTGATCCCTCAGTGGTGCACCAGTGCAGCAAGCAGTCCCTGTGGCAACCAGGCGCTGGGTAGCAGGAGACTGGGCACAAGACATGGCCCTCAGAGTGGCAAGCCTGCATAGGTGAGCAGGGAGTCTTGGCCCTCTCTGCAGGCAGTTATTAAAAAAGCCAGGTGGTGGCAGCAAATACGAGAAGAAGCAAGAGCCCCTCTGAAGGCTGAGGGAGCACTAAGTGGGTGGCATATGCCAGTCTAAGTAGACAGTACTGATCTTGGTGGGCCAAGCATCTTCAGTATAAAGCAGCTTCACATGTGTTCATATCAAGACATCATTACAACATATATTATGCCACTTGCTTGAAAATTTAAACCTATGTTTTACATTGCATTTTAGAATTTTAACTTGCACTAGCTAAGTGGTTTTGAACAACAAGACAATACTTTAGATTTTGAGCCATTCATCTGCAAGGTTAAGAGTGTTTTGCTAGCAAATAGTTCATAGAATCATAGAGTTGGAAGGGACCTTATTGACCATCTAGTTCAACACGCCTAATGCAGGAACAGCCTAAAGCACCCCTGACAAGTATTTGTCCAGAGGCTCCTTGAAGAATGCCAATGAGAGAGACTTCACCACATCCTTAGGCAGCTGATTCCACTGCTGAATTACTCTTAATATGAATAAGTTTCTTAACATCCAACCAGTACCTTCCATCCTATAGTTTAAACTTACTGTTTAGAGTCCTATCCTCCGTTGCCAACAGGAACAGCTTCCTTCCCTCCCCTAAGTGGCAGTCTTTTAAATACTTAAAGAGAACAATCATGTCTCCCCTCAACCTCCTCCTCCAAACTGAACATTCCCAGGTCCCTCAGTCTTTCCTTGTAGGGCTTGGTTTCCAGGCCCCTGATCATCCTGGTTGTTCTCCTCTGCACCCGTTCCAATTTGTCCACATCCTTTTTTAAGTGAGGCCTCTAGGTGGGACCTGACCAATGTGGTATACAGTGGGACAATGACATCCTGTAATCTGGATGTTATGCCTTTGTTAATATACACCCCAGGATTGTGTTTGCCTTTTTTGCTGCTGCATCACTGACTGCTCATATCCACCCATATCCCAAGATCTTGTTCACACACACTGCTACCCAGAAGTGTATCCCTCATACAATATGCGTGCTTTGCATTTTTGTTACCCAGGTGAAGAACCTAGCACCTATTAATGTTAAACTGTATCTTATTCAAATCTGTCCTCTTTTCCAGTGTATTCAGATCTTATTGAATTCTATCCCTGTCTTCAAGGGTGTATGCTACTCCTCTCAGTTTGGTGTCACCTGCAAAAGTAATGACTCTGAATAACCCTTTCACACTCTCATCCAGATCATTTATTTAAAAAGTAGTCTATCACAGGAGCAGTTTGAAAAGAAGCATTATTGCTGCTCAAGTGCAGCTACATAATAAGATTGCCATTTCAAATTTCCAGCTGTTAAGGACTTAAATAGGAAGCTCCTAACCTTTTCTTTTTCTATTTTTAGTCGTTCTCTCTCTTCTTTCTTCTTGAGCCTTTCTTCTTCCACAATCTTCTTAAGTTCTTCTCTCCTCTTCTCTTTATCTTCCTTCTCCCTCTTCTTGGATTCTACTACATTTGCTTTCTCTCTTTTTAATTTTTCTTTTTCAAAAGGTACAGAGAAGTAAAGTTGTTTTAAAAGAGGTTACAGAAAGAAACTATATACCCTGATCAAGTTTTCAAATAAAGACAAACAAGTGCATGTTAGTTTAATCACCCAATTCAAATCTATAAAATAAAATGTTAAGCAAATAGTTTCAAAAATGATTCATGTAAAAACCAGCAAAAAATATACTGTTTTACTTTGCATCTTTACTTCTCACCTTTACCTGGCTGCTGAGGTGGGGGGAATAAACAAGAATTAACCACAGATCACTGGACAAATCCCAATTCTCCCTTTTAAAGAGAGTTACTGGCCCTTTATGTTTAAAAGTAGCTCAAGACACATTGTTTAACACAGAGCACCATTCTAGAGGTTACTTAATAGATCCTGCCACATGTAGAATGTAACCCTGAATTAAAAAGGGGTGTGTGCTTGATTCTGCATGACAGAATGAATGCCACAAACACTATATTGTAGAAATATTGCACTAGAAAGATGGAGAGTAAAAATAGCAATCCTGTCCTGTTAGTAGTAGATAACCAGCCTCTGAATTTGCTTGTACTTTGGGTACAAGCACACTAGGCACCCAAGTTTTCTGGCTGACTTCACTGTCAGAAACAGCTTGGAATACAAGAATATATGCACAAAGTTGCCTTGAGCTTAACGGGAAAGGCATGCAAACAGTATCTGTACTTCAGCAGACTGACTAATGCATCAGTCAAATTTTGCCTGATTTAGGGGAGGGACTGTGTCTATGTCTTTGTATGCAAAAGGTCCCAGGTTCAGTCCCTGGCATCTCCAGTTAAATAGATCAATCAGGTATTTGGTGAGTGAAAGACATTCAGGTATTTTTTAACCTGAAAGACGTTTGCTGGAGACTCTGGACAGCTGCAGTTAGTCAGAGTAGACAATACAGACTTTGATAGACCAATGGTCTAACTCTGTACAAGTCACCTTTATGTGTTCATAAACACAATAAACCAAAGTGTTCTGATCACATTCATGATAGACATAAATGTAATCAGCTAATCACACCCAAAGGTCAGCATCAGTTCCTTTTAAGCAAAGCAGTGCTAGAAAATATTTTATATCCTTGAACACCAACTGGCCATGCATAATGCCTGGGATTTAAAAAACAACATTGGCTATAATATATTTTTTACATTGCTAGAATTTTTAAAACACAAAAACACACAATGGCCACTGTTCTAATTGTTATTAACTGGTAGCAAAGCTCAATGACACTGGTGCCTTAATTTCCAAATAAATATGGTTAAGACTGAGCCGTACTAGTCTCCAAAGATAATGCACAAAACTACTCATGGTACTACTCTGCAGAAGTAAACATGATTTTAGATCATGTTGTGCATCATCTTACCTATGATCTTCATTTCTTCTTTTTCTTTTTGGAGTCTTGCTCTCTCTTTTGCTGTGCTTCTCATGTTACTAGAACTAAGTGGTTCATCTACAACTCCATCCACCTTAATGGGGGTTGCAAGTGGGAAGAGAGGTACACACAATTACAAATAGGCAATTAATTGAAAACTCAAATCTTTCCACAGTGTTGCAAATTAAAGGCACTGTATTTATTTATTTAAATTTTTTATAAAACACCCTTACTGCATATATTACTGAAGGCAGTATATAAATAAAAACATGGCAATGGGTAAAACTCATTAACCTGAGGGGCGGGGGGAACAATCTCAGAAACCTAACCCACATACAGCATTCATAAGCCCCCAAATGTTCTCCTGAATAGGGCAGTTTAACAGCTCCTTCTGA
This sequence comes from Eublepharis macularius, assembly GCF_028583425.1. Classification (NCBI taxonomy): domain Eukaryota; kingdom Metazoa; phylum Chordata; class Lepidosauria; order Squamata; family Eublepharidae; genus Eublepharis; species Eublepharis macularius. The sequence goes on along the minus strand of NC_072791.1, from coordinate 50,254,397 downwards.
AGATGGGTAACATGAACATCCAACAGAAATCCATTCCAGAGAGTTTGAACAATGACAGAAAGCTTTGAAAAGGGCTGCTGTTGAATGTATTCTCTATAATTAAGAAGACAGTCAGCAAAAGTTGTTGGAAGAAATTTAGACTGCACATAGACAAATACTAGGAGAGGAACAGCTTCACATCTGTAGGTCCCAGTTCATGAAGAATTTCTAGGTCAAAATCAGCATTTTAAATGGAACCCAAAATTCAGAATTATATTGGAAGCCAATTCTTTAGAATAGGTGAGATGTAAGTAAAACTACTGGACCATAGCCAAACTTCAGAAATGACAATGAATACAAAATGCTGAGTTGTCATTAAAGAAAGCCCCACATAAAATGCATTATAATACTCTAGCCTTGAGTTTTGCTACTCTGTGATAATGGCCTGCTTTAAAGTTTCTAACAACTCCCTCAAAGATCTCTGTTTTTCCAAGCATCATCATTTCAGTGAAAGAACAGAACTCTAGGGCACCTCATGTCATATCCCACTTTCTGCCTCCAATCATACAAAAATGAGTGACACCACTAAAGTGCCACTCCCAAATGCCCACCTCACAAGCCAATCAAGCTAACAAAATTGAATGATCCACATTAACAAAGAACAATCATATCCAACATCTGAAGGCAGAGATTTCCCATCAAAGCAATCAAAGCTATAGCCATTTCAAAACAAAGTCTGAAATCACTCTGAAATGGATCAAGGGCAAATGTATCATTCAAGAAATTCAAGAGCTGCTTAGCCAGCACCCCACTCAACAGTGCGGACCAGAAATGGCAGAACTGAAGCTGGTCTACAACTTGCTGCAACTCTCTTTATCAACGACTTTTTTCAGTAAAGGCCTAATTATAGCCTCTTTTCAGTTCTTGGAAAAGTTCTTTAGCTAAAAATAGCAAGATGGCTACTTAATTTCTCTCTGCAAAAGTTTAACAGCCAAGAGAAACAGAGTTCTAAAATATAAATGGTGGCCTTACCATCTAGCAGAATCCCTCAGACAGAACAATCTTGAACTATCCACATTTCTGATACTCCCTGATATAGGAACTACATATAATCTGGCATCCAAGTTAGAACAGATCTGAGAGACAAGGCTGCTTTAGCATAGATGTTGAAGACTCCAGAAGAATAAGACGCTAGATCCTCAACACCATGGTGAAGTCTACCTCTGCCAACTTGGCCATGTCACAAACTGGAAAGCTAAATGGGCAGTAAATTAATAAAATCCTAATCCATCCTTGCACTCAACAAGTACACAAATCAATGCCAGATTCCATTTGCAGCAGGAACCCATTAATGAAGAAAGACCTGCGGACCATGACTGATGTCCTATCCTCCAACCCAGCCGGAGCTATGACAAAATGTTATTATCAGGAACTTTCAGACACATTTATACTACAACTACAACAACAGCAGCTTAACACCCACTCAGAGCAGTTTACAAAGTATGTCATTATTATCCCCACAACAATCACCCTGTGAGGTGGGTGGGGCTGAGAGAGCTCCAGAGAGCTGTGACTGACCCAAGGTCACCCAGCTGCCTTCAAGCAGAAGAGTGGGGAATCAAACCCGGTTCTCCAGATTACCGTCCCGCCACTCTTAACCACTACACCAAACTGGCTCTCTATAGTAGGTCAATTCCTCCCAGAACATCTCATATATAGTTTGGATCTTATTTTTATTCAACCAGGCTTTAAGGGCATCACGTCTCCGCAGTGTGTAACTCTGATTTTTGAGGCACATTTCTCTGTGTTTGTAATTTGCCCAGTAAGTAGATCCGGTGCAGTTGGGGTTTTGTTAGGGTGTTGAGAAGGTGGGAGGGATGCAAAGGTTTTGGTGTTTGCATTTTTGTGGTTTGATGAAATGTTTGCCATCGTCTAGTGTATTATCGTTCAGTGGTTTCTGCAAGGGAACATAACCCTCATAATGCACAGATGAGGGGTATGGTATTTGGAGATGGTGTGTTGTGTGTGCAATCTCTGTACCATCCAGAAAGATATAGGTGAAGAGATTCTAAGTATTACCCCTTTGACCGTGATGATGATTAACAGTGATCCCAAAAGTCAGACCCAACACAGAAGCATCAGGCAGCCAAGCCAGTCAAGATGCTTCAGTTCTGGGGTTGGGTCCTGTCTTCCTCACATGATGATCCAAACAATACACAGTCCCATTCCATGGAGGGCTCAACTTGAGGGGAGAAGGTCTGGTCAAGGGGAGTATCGGTCTTCCAAACCACCCAACAAATGGCTGAGCAGTAATCTTTAACACACAGGGGAAAGCATTTCCAAGTTAGCAGTAATATAGTAAGTGACTGGAAGAGTAATTTTATCACTAGAAAAATCATCTGACCAGGACCTTTGCGGTGACAGTCAGATTTGACCATTTTTTTTTTTGCAAATTCCAAGTATGAATACTATGTTGATCTATATAGTCAGCCTGAATCTGTGAGGCATGGTTGCAAGCTGTACTTCTGCCCATAGATTCTGACAGGTTAGCATATCTCAGCATCATATTCCCCTTTGCAGTGACTTACCTCCAAGAATTATTATGAAAGTAGAAAAAATTACAAAGTCTAACTCAAGAAATTGGAAGAACTTACCTGATCCTCAGATACCACCTTTGGAGGCCTCCTTCGTTGCCTGCTTGAAGGACTGAAGACAAAAGTGGGTGGATCATCAGGAAAATAGTAGGAAAAATTCTGTTCTGCTATCTTGTACTTTGCAACTGATATTGCCTTAATAGACAAAAAAGAAAAAAAATAATTTGTTGAGACAGTCTATGAAGGTACTGTTTTAGAAGGACAAAGCAGCAGCTACTCCTAATGCCAATGTTTTCTAGTCCATTGCACAAGAATGACGTATCTGTACTAAACAGAAGCACTAAACAGAACTACTAAATAGAACCACTCTTGAGTCAGCACCATTGAGAGAAACTGCCCAAGAACTGTACTCTTTATTTATAAAAAGCAATTTAGAACAGAAAAAATTATACCACCAATGAAACTTCAAATCTAATTCTAATTTATATTAAACATAATAGTACTACACACAACTCTTAGAACAATCTGGGGCAAATAAGCAAAGCAATGTAAGATACAATTTCCTACTGAAGTGTTTTCTTTTTTTCTTAAATGGGTTAGATCTTAACATCATCAACAGAATGAATGGGCTCCTTTGGCATGTTTTCCTCTGCTTCTATAGTCCCTTCCACAGAAGTAGATTCCTGGGGCTGTGGAGTCCACATAGATTAACAGCCACACACTGGGGAAAAGGGGGCAAAAATTGCCGCCTCTCCTGTCAACCCATGCAAATTCTACATGGGCATCCTGAAGTTATAAATCTTACAGAAAACTAAAGTCTAAGCCAAATAAATTAAGTTTACAGTCCTGTGCTCACTTAAAGCAAAGGGGAACCTGTTTAACTGAGGAGAGCAGGTACTAATGAACTCAGTAGGCCTTACTTCACAGTAGGATTTGGCTGCCGTTCTGCCAAGTTTACTATTAAACAAGAAAGTACAGGTCAAAATACTAAATTGTGTATAGCCTACTTCAGACTAATTAAATATTTTCAATTATCTATTTAAATTTTAACTTGCTTACACACTTTGATTACCTTAATTCTAACAAGACCATCATGCGATTCACAGTGTTGCTTCAAAAAAAGCTTAAGTCTGTCACGAGAAAAGAGATGCTTCCTCCGACTACAGTACAGGCCAAAAAGAAAAGGAGTACAACTTCACTATCAAAGATCATATTACCAATATTAGCACTAAAATATCAAACATGCATTGAAGTTTTACAGGTTTAAAAAAAGAAATTTAAATTTAGTAGTAATAAGCAACTACTGAGCACTTCTAATGGGAAATACAGATACCAAGTGACCCACTCCAAAGCTGGCTCAGTCTACCATTTTATTGCAAGAAAAAGCAGAAGCTATATTCATTCTCACGCAGCAAATAAACAGAGGGTTTGCACTACACAGAAAAAGGAAGATAACCCCCAGCACATGTCAGACAGCTATACATCATACCATTTTGCTTAGCACCCAGGGCCAGATCTCTGCCCAGGTAACCAAGACACTGAAGTACTGAGCGGGCCAGTGGCACCGGAGGAGACAATGGGCATGCCTTATGCCAGTCATCACCTGCCAGATCTGCACAGCCTCCAGCTGAGTCCCAGGCAACCCTCTGAGAAGCTGGCAACTCTGCTGAGGCTTGCTTGCCCTAAGCATGTGCAAGCACAACCCTCTGAGTCCCCTCCACCCCATATCTTCACAGCTAGATACATTTTTTTCCCAGCACTTGGGCTAAAAAAGGCTGCCTACCCTTCATATAGAACAAAGTTCCAACACTGTATTGAAAAGCTACTCTATGCACTTAGAAGTTATCCTAAGTAACGATGTTAGAGAGAAACCTTAAAAGTGCTGCTTGTTCATTAAAATATTTTTTAGGAGACATAACCACAGAGAACTTTTGAAACACAGCCATTGAGGAAGACACACATTACCAGAAAGCAAATGAACAATACTGTTAGCTTTTGAATTTCTTTGTTGTTATGCTCATATTATTCTTAAAATGTCTAACAAGTTTTGCTATCCCACGACCCAGTGCTAGGCAGTCAAGAGTGATTTGGTCAACTGACGTGTATTTTTAAAGCACCAACTTTATAAGGACAAAAAAACCCTATTTCAGTCAACAGATCTGGTGCTTATGCTAATTCCAAAAAGCGAATTAGTAATAATTATTGTGAAACAAAGTTATATTATTTTTTAAATTAACAACATTAGGTAAAGTTTACAGAAGTGTGAACAAATGGCTGAACACTTTAGTGTTAACTGGTACAATGATTTAGAAATCTAAGTAAAACAAATAAAATGCCATTACATTTTTTTAGTTAGTTTTAAAGGCTGTAGTGCAAAGCAGACAGCAGGATAATCAATTATTTGGGGTCTCCAGAAAAATCTGGATGAGAAAAAGTTTTCAGTGTCCTAAATAGAGTGTGATCTGATCTAGCATGTTTGACTTTTAATTAGTAAGCAAATTTTTAAAAAGTGTCCCACATTTATTTTATGTCCCAATAGTAACAAATACTTGATTAGGAAAAAATCAAGTATGGTTTAAATGTTATAATCAAACAAACCCAAAGTTTCATGTACAAATTATTTTTCACTGGAATACTTATAAACATGTAAAGCGGACATAGTATGTATAAATTATTTTAAAAGGCTGACACATGAATTTTAGCACAAAGAACTGTACATGATATGTTGTGGACATGGTTCTCTAGTAACAATATTTGACTTGTATGCCAACCTTATCAAAAATCTTTATATTCAGCCCACAAACTCAGTACAGCCATCTTTAGGAAAGGAAGCAGCCCAGCTTCAGAACTGACGGTAGTCTCATGTACAAAAAGACATAGTATGACCATGACCAGTAAGGCTCACCATATCTGAGATGCTTTCACTGTAACAGATTCATACAGCTGTTTCTTTAAAGGCTTCACTTTGTATCTGAACAAAGATGAATCAATTACAGCTTTTCCCTTCCTAAAAACAAAAAAAAAAAATTTTATTCCTCAATAATAAACACTGAGTATCATTTATTGTACAAGTTAAGTTATATTTGAACCAACAGGATTTCTGGAAAGTACAAAGTGCTGTCTCATTGGTTTTAAAATTCAAATGGTCACCTAGAATACAATTAGGAGGTGGAAAGTTGTTTATAATCAGGGCTTTTTTTCAGGGGGAACACGGTGGAAAGGAGTTCCGGAACCTCTTGAAAATACTTGGCAACAGTGCTTGAAAATAATTTTATTTCAAAGAAACCCATGTGTTTCTTTCTCATTTACCTCGAGAGTTCTGCCACCTCTTTTCCCAGGAAAAAAAACCTTTATGATTATGTATATTTACTTACATACATACAGCATACCCAGGTATATGTATTAACATGTTCCAGGATATGCAAACAAAAGCATAAAAAGTGAGGTATTTATCAGATTTGTGAAAGCTGCAATACTTTTATTACTTAAGACAAAATTCTTCTACAGGATTGTATGAAGACATTTTGCACCAAGCATTAAATAACCACACTAAGGTAAGTTTTTGAAAACTTTAAAAAAAATGTATCCATGCTTCTCAAGTACAAAATCAGACTTCACCCATTTTGTGCAGGACTGGCATCCAGGTCTGAATCATCACTATCACTAATGACGATAGTGTCTCCATCTCTATTGCTGACATGGCCATTAGCCATTCCATTGTGATGCAATGGTGTTTTAACTTCCAAAATCTTACAGTGCAATCTGAAATAAAGCAGATTCAATACTTTTAGAGTGCAGACAGATTTAGTTAGAGTATGTAACTTAAATATTTTGCAATCCAGTAATTCAACCTAGCAAAAATAGATAAACAGAAGTGTGTTTCAGCAACAATTTGCTAATCCAATTTAACATCTTAACCTCTACAACCTTCACTTCATCACTATCTTACTTTCATTTCACCCATGCATACAATTCTATAATTTACTATGGGTAGGATCTAAACAAACATCTGCAAGCTAAGTATTGCAAATGCTTGAGCAAGCACAGGAAGAGCTTATGCAGTGCTTTAATAGGAGGACCTATAGTAGATTTTATGATTTTGGAAGCTCTTCTTTAAATTGAAAGAACTTCGCTTTATTTTCACTTTTCTTGCACAATGCTCTAGTACAAGACATCCATATGGAAGACGTCCAGTCCTTTGGATCCAGTACATTAAACATTTCAAGAGCACTGGAGAGTTTCCACATGTAAGCCTTTAGTGTGTTGCCAGTTTTAATGCACAAAGAATAAGCAATAATAAAATTTACCCTATTAACAATGTTCTATTAATGCAGCCAAGCCTTTAAGTGAGTCTTTATGGTTCTATATTATTCATTTTAGTTATTGATATTAACCCCAAACCTTTTTTAAAAAATATATTTTTATTTTCAATTCATAGGGGGGTACAGAAGAAAAAGGGAAAAGGGGGGACGAAAGTTAAAACAGATACATAACTTTGTTCTACAAAGATTATAAAATACAGAGTTTATAACCAAAAATTTTTCCCAATATTAAGATAGAAATTAATTAATTATTAAACTACGCTAGTATATATTTTCCAGCTATGCTACACAAGCATAGTTTGAGCCTATTCCTGCTTATTTTTAATATTAATAATACTACTAATAAAAAGAAATACCTCGTTATTTCATTGTTGCTCCTGACTATCTATTCCTTTTTAACAATTACAATTAATGGCAGAATCGCTAGTTATTTCTTAATACAACTGCTCACCATAACCTTTAATATAAATATGGGTTACTATAAAAAATGTTAACCTCTTTCTATCCCTTATCTTGTACAAAAGGGAATTCTCTTATCTCTTCTGCATCTCTTTACCTTGTGATAATTCTTTACTTTTCAATAAACATGTTACTTCTATACCAATATTTCCACATTATACAGTCTGTTTTACTGACTATTTACATAAACAATCAATTATCTTTGTGTAATTGACCATCTTAAAATCAAATTATGAAATACATCAATATACAATTGTTTCCCAGTTTCCAGAATTAAGACCTCATAAAATTTTATTTATTGTAAACAAAATATCTTCCCCATTTCTCTTTAAATTTGTCAATGGGCCTTCTATTGATATAGTTGATCAATTTTGCCATCACTTCATATTCTGACATTTTAGCCGTCCATACTTCTCTGGGGGGGCATTCTTCTTTCCATTTGCTTGCCATCACTACTCTTGCTGCTGTTAACAAATACTGAAATAGTTCATGTAATGTTCTATCAATATTGTCTGGTATCATTCCCAACAGCATAATCTGGGGTTTCAGGGCAAAATTAATTCTTAAAATCTTCTGAATCTCAGCATGTATATCTTTCCAATTTTTTTTTTGCTTTTTTTGCATGTCCACCATATATGAAAGAAGGAACCATCTGCTTCTTTACAATTCCAACATGATCCTACATATTTCTTGTCCATTTTTTCAATGTATTTTGGTGTAATATACCATCTATAAAACATCTTATACCAATTTTCCCTAAGTGATTGACATGCGGTAAATTTTGTTCCTTTAGTCCATAGATTTCCCCATTGTTGAAATGTTATGCTTTCTCCAAACTTCTGCATCCATTTTATCGTACAATTTTTAACTTGTTCTGTTTCTGTATCATATCGAACTAAGAGTTAGTAAATTTGACATAGTATATGATTCTTTTTCTGCGTAATTATCTTCTCAAAATCAGTGAGATCCCTCAGTTGGCCTCTGTAATCCATAAGGGCTTCTTTTAATCTGGAAGCTGCCTGAAAGTATATCAGCTATTGTATTTTCTTTCCCTCGTCCCAAATTTCTTGCCATGATTTTATCTTGCCTTGCAAATTTATCATATCTTGATAAGTTAAAAAGTAATGATCTTTTCTCTGATTCTTATCACAAAAGCCGTTGATTGGTGAAAATATTGGAGAAGTCATAGAGCTTATTCTCATTTTAACTGAATCCCAAATTTGGATCAAACTGTCCCTTATCACATGGGCATTTTGTTTTGTCCTTGCTCTTCTTTTCACCCCGAGGTGATTATGTAACTCATCAGGCAAATCAGCTGCTTCTGAACAAATTAATCTGTCCTTGTCAGATCTGTTACCCACAGCTCTTCCATATTGCTTGCCTGATGTATTTTTCCAGTACTGTTTATGTTCACAGGAGCAGCCTGGTTCCCGAGACAGCCTTATCTAGGATGGCTCACCACAGAGACCTTGAGAGACAACTCCTTTCGCTTTCCCATCTTCTGTACTAGTTGGGTAGACACCAAGGGTGGGGGCTGGACGAAAAGGGTGATATACTGTAGCAAGCACTTAACATGTCATTCTCAACAAGAGATCTGTGTACAGCCAAAGCTTCTTTTAGCCTTTGGATTATCTATGGGCACTTGTACTTTCTGAATATATATTCTCTCAATAAATAACCTTTGACTCAAGAGACCTTGGATTTCTTGCTGCAAGGGGTGGGAGATGAAATCAGAGTATCCTGCCTTCCACAGACTGACATATATGCCAATCCTCCCCTACTTCTTCCGTCTTGCAGTACCTTAAATCTTACCCTTGGCTTTTTGCCATTCCAAATAAATTGGTTTATCTGTCTCTGCCAGTCTTTCAGTGTCTTATATTTAATACTAATCGGCAACATTTGAAACAAGAAATTAATTTTTGGTAGAATGTTCATTTTAATTGTGGAAATTCCTCCTAGCCAGGACAATTTTAGCTTAGACCTTCGTTCTAAGTCTTTTTTAATTGTCTTCCATAATGCTTCATAATTAGCTTTAAACAGTGTTTCTTTTTTCCTGTTAAATTTATACCCAGATATTTTACTGGATTTGCTGCTATTTCACATCCCGATAATTTCTGAAGTTCCTCCTCTTCATGTCTTGTTAGAAACTTGGAGATTTTAGTTTTTTCCCTGTTAACTTTAAATCCAGAGTATTTTCCAAAACTCATGAGTAGAGGTGGGCATGATCCCCAAAAAAATACCAATCAAGCCGTTTGTGGATCCGGGCCGCCGCCAAACCCAGGTCACTGATTCTAACCGATCAAGTCCCTGAGGGGAGGCCAAAGCGGGAGGCACCCTGCTGTTTCCAGCGACATAGAAATGGTGGCTGGTGGCAGCTGCCGCCAGGCCCGGCGGGCACGGGGAGGGAGGGGACGTTCACACACACACACACACACACACACATACTTAGAGCAGGGGGGGGAGTTTTTAACCCAGCAACGAGCAGCCTCCCCTCAGGGAGGGGACATTCACACCAGGGCCAGATCTACGGTTGCCAGTGCCCAGGGCAACCGTAGTCAGGCTCTTGTGTGTGCGCGCACGCGCGCACAAACACACGCTCCCCCCCCCCACGCAGCAAGCTGGCTGTTCCGGTGAGCTGTGGAGCTGGCGGCAGCACGAGTGGCTCGGAGGCTACCCGCGCCATTCACCTGCCCCGCAAGACAAGGGGTGGCCGGCTTGCCTGCACACCCCTTGTCCTGGGGAAAGGGGGTGTTCTGAAGCCATGCGCGCCATTCAACTTTCCCCAGGCGCGCTCCTGGGGCTGGCAACCCTCTATGGCAGCACTCGGGGCAGACTACCCCCTTGCCGATCTGGCCCTGATTTTTTTCTCACTCTCTCACACACTCTTAGAGCAGAGGGGGGGATCTATCCCTGCCTCTCCAAATAGAGAGAGACACCCCGTCAACATGTTTCAGCCAGCTTTTTAAAAAAAGCAGGGACAGAATCCTCCGTTCCTCCCCACCTGATTTTAAAAGCAAGCAGCCAGTCTTCAAAAAGCATATTTTAAACACACACACAGAACCGTGAATGAGGTTTTCCCACAAAATACAGTGTTTTAAAAGCAGGTTAAAAACAGAGAGTGACAGACAGAAAAACACCCATTCCTCCTACAAAGCCCCGTTTTTTAAAAAAAAAAAGCAAAAAACCTTTGCGCGCATGGCTTCAGAACACCCCCTTCCCCCTCCCTCCCCCGGGTTACTGCTCCGTGGTTGGAAGGAAGCCTGCTAATCAAGAAAAGCTGGGCTTCCATTTGGTTTTCCAGGGTGACAGAACAGAAGGAGGGCAAACACAGCTCAGGCATTCCCCTGGCTCCGTTGCTAGGGGAATAGATTATTGGCGCCTGAGTGTCTGGCTCTCCGATTAGATCACGATGGCCCCCCGATCAAGCCCCCCCCGAACGCTGGATCGGTCACCGTGGACGGAACCGATTAGCTGAGTCAAGATGGCGCAAACGCCATTATCGGGGTTTTTTCCACATCGTGGAAAGCCAGTTTGGTGTAGTGGTTAAGAGCACGGGACTCTAATCTGGAGAGCCGGGTTTGAGTCCCCACTCCTCCACGAAGCCAGCTGGGTGACCTTGGGCGAGTCACAGTTCTCTGGAGCTCTCTCAGCCCCACCCACCTCACAGGGTGATTGTTGTGGGGTAATAATAACACTTTGTAAACCTCTCTGAGTGGGCATTAAGTTGTCCTGAAGGGCAGTATATAAATCGAATGTTATTATTATTCTTATTCTGATCGTGCCCATCTCTACTCACGAGGTGTTCCATAACATGTTGTAGTGTCTCCTACGGGTTCAAAATTGTCAAAACCACATCATCTGCATAACATTTTAGTTTAAATTCTTCATCGTCAACTTTCAAACCTTTAATTTTAGGTTCTTGCCTTAACCTTGAAGCAAAACTTTCTATTGCTAGGATAAATAGTTGTGGTGACAGTGGACAGCCTTGCCTGGTGCCCTTTTCAATCTGTGATTCATCAGTTAATACTCAATTAACTAAAATCTTCGCCTTTTGCTTTCTATAAATACTTTGTATCCAATTCTTGAATTTTGGGCCGCAATTTAGATTTTGTATTACTCTACGCAGAAAGGTCCAAGAGAGATTATCAAATGCTTTTTCAGCATCCAGGAAGATAAATGCTGACTTATGGGGGTTTTTTTCCTACTAACTCCATGGCATCAATTACAAATCAAACATTTTCTTTCGTATGTCTCTTGGGAACAAAGACCGTCTGAGCAGAATATATATTTGTTATACATCTCTTAAGTCTCTCTGCCAAAATAGAAGTAAATAATTTATAGTCCACATTCAATAACGAAATAGGTCTATATGACTGGGGTAACATTGGGTCATTCCCCTCTTTATAAATCAGTGTTATATGTGCCTCCTGCCATGTTGGAGGTAGACTCTTATCTTTACTTATCTTGTTCATCACTTTTTGAAGCAGCAATGTCAGTTCTTCTTCAAAACATTTGTAATATGTGGCTGTTAGTCCATCTGGGCCTGGTGCTTTATCTTTTTTCAATTTCCTTATGGCTTGTGAAATCTCTTGCACTGTAATGTTATGATTCAACACCTCTTTGTCTTAACATGTCTTTGATGTATTCTTCCATTCCTTGTTCTATAAGAGTTTCTTATACAATTTGGAGACGAAGGAAATAGTTGATGTATTTCTTTTTCTATGTATGTTATTCCATCCGACTTTTTAATGGCAGTGATCCTTTTTTCATCTTCTTTCCTTAAAAAATAAGCCAAAAAACAACCTGATTTATTTGCGTGTTCAAAATATTTCGGCTTCATGAAGGTCAATTTCTGCAGATCTTCAACTTGTAACAAATTCAATTGATTTCTTAGTTGCTTAATTTCAGTTAATGTTGACTTCTTTAGGGATTTCTTATGTTATCCTTCCAGATGTTGAATTTTGATTGTAATTTCATTGATGAATTATGCTTTTTCTTTCTTTTTCTTTGAGGTCAAGGCTATTAGGTTCCCTCTCATGAAAACTTTTCTTGCTTCCCAAACCGTGGTAATGGAGACATCGTTACAATTCAGTTGGAAGAACTCTTCTAGATCCTCCCTATGCTTCTTTATAATGTCTTCATGTAGTAATATATTGTTGTTCAGCCTCCATCTTCCTTTCTTAAATTTTTCTTTCTATTCTATCAGCAGAGGATTATGATCTGCATATATTTTCAGTTGTATCTCTACTTTCTTTAAATTCAATAACGCAGATTTGGATAACCAGCACATATCTATCCTCGCGTTCATTTGATGCCTATCTGAAAAGAAAGTGTAATCCTTAACTTTAGGGTTTGTAATTCTCCAAGTATCTACCAGGTGTAGCAGCTTCATGTAATGCAAGATGTTCGGGTAATTTCCCTCCTCTTGTTCTTTTGGAGCAGCCCAATCTTTAAATCCAATACTCCATTCATATCCCTGCAAATAATAATTTCTCCTTTTCGAAAATCTAGCAATTTATCAAAAAAAATTCTCATAGAATTTTTCTTTAGCATTATTTGGAGCATATATTATAGCTAAGGTACAGATTCTCCCTTCTGGACATTTAATTTTCAACAATACATATCTTCTTCCTCCTGAATCCTTCAGTTCCTCACATAAACTGCCACTCCTCTTTTCTTCTCCTCTGCTGATGATGTATAGGCCTTGCCTAATTTTTTATTCTCCAAAATATGTTCAAATTTTTTCTTGATGTAGGTTTCTTGAAGACATTATATCCACTTTTTGCTTTTTTAACAGATTAAATGTTTTAGATTGTTTTGTTGGGGGGTTTAAACCATTAATATTTACTGAAAGAAAACTAAAATTTCCCATTTAGTCAAAATGCTGCTACTTGATCCAGTTTTCCTTTCTCACTTTCTGGTTTTCCTCTATCCACTCTCTCCAATTGACTTTCCAATGAGTTTTCGGCTGTTAGTTCCTCAAACAGTTGTTTAGCCTGCTCTGTAGTTGATATCAGCTTTCTTCCCTTTGGTAGTAGAACTTCAAGAGCAAACGGGATTCTCCAGTAATATCTTCTCTCTTTTCTGCATAGAAGTTGCCTCAAGAAGTCTAGATCTTTCCTCTTTTTCAATAGGCTTTGTGGAAGGTCCTGGAAGCTTCTATTTCTGACCCAGACAGTTTAAGTGGATTTTCTCTCTGCTTCTTCAGTATCAGGTCTCTGGTTTTCTTACATGTAAATTTTACCAGTATATCACGTGGTTTTTTAATCTTGGCCGCAAACCTTGAGTAAATCCTGTATATTTGATCTATGCCTAAATAGTCTTCCTCAATTTTAAAATGGTCTTGTAATTGTGCTCTAAATTCCTCTTCCAGATCTTTCCCCCCCAAAATCTTCTGGAATAAACCAAAATCGTAAATTGGAGTTTTTTGCATTCCCAGGGTTTCTAATTTTTGTTCTGCTAGTTCTAGTTGTTGAGCTAAGACTTCTTGACATTGTTAAAGTTCGTTATATTGTTTCTTGACAGTCTCAATTTCCTGTGTATTCTTCTGTGCTGTTTTTTGAACTTCACCCAATCCAGCAGCAAATTCTTGTTTCAAGGCTGAGATGTCCCTTATCTTATCATAAGTATTATGACCTTCTAGTTTAATATTTTGACCCCAAAAACTTTGTTTTATCCAACTGATAAGTAAACAGCTTAAATGGAAAGCACAGTTCGTTGCTTGAACACTTGATTTTTAAAGAGGAATTAGGAAAAATACAAAGGATGTATGCTGCTTAACTACCTACACTGGCAATTCACCCTCCTTTATAATAGCTGATGACCTAAATAAGCAAGGATAATATGACTATTTTTCTAATCTGATCTTGATAATGGCCCATTTACTTCCCAATACATTTAAGTCTCCATCTGGTATGTACGCATATCACTCAAGCATAAGAATACAAAAAATATGTGACAGAGGATAGGTTCAGCCAAATGACATCTAGTTCAAGTAATTTCTCTTTTATTTAGAAGCTGCAGTTCCAGTATAAAAGGGAAAACACTTAAACAGGGGCCCAGGGCAAAGGTCAAAAAATGGTAGACTGGCTAACAGAGGCACTCCTCCAAATGGCTCACAGGCCAATTAAGCTCCTTGAACTTAGGCGATTGGAAGCCAACCACCCTTTAAAATTTGATGTATAGTTTTTGGTGGAGGATTTCACCCGTATGGCTAGGAACTTGAATTTGGTCATTGGGATGGAGGACATCATTCAAAAGAAAACAGATAAGGAAGTTAGGGAGGGCAGAGTAGCAGGCCCTTTTGATGCCCTACCCTAGGAGAACGTGTGCATCTCATCATCAGGAATAGTTCCAAAGAAGGAACCAGGGGAATTTTGCCTGATCATCTCTCATATCCAAAGGGACAATCAGTCAATGATGTCATTTTCCTGAAGCTCTGCTTGGTCAACTCATCCATCAATAGTACGGTGCGGATGGTATGGGTCTGTGGAAGGGATGCCCTGTTAGGGAAGTGAAATATCAGATAAGCATTCCACTTCTTACCCATGCACCCAAGCAACTTCTGTCTCCTGGACTTCGTGTTAAATGGCACGTTTTATTTAAACAAGGCTCTGCCAATGGCAGAGTATTTGAGAAATCCAACACTATGTTGGAACGGGCAGTTAGGGAGAGATTTCCACAGTGCTGCACAGTGCACTACCTAGATGATTTCCCTTTGTCCTCCAATGCTTTAAATTTAACACAGTGCAGCGTGTTCCAGGGATCATCAACACTATTGCTAATTCACTACCTTCAGTCATAGATGCAGCACTTCAGACTCCTAGCCCCATGGCGCAGTAATCACCAGAAGAGATGTCCAGGACACTGAGGATCCTTGAAGGAGTAAGGCTTGGCGGGTCATAGAAAACTCCTTGATCCCAAGGATCAGGCATAGTTATGCTGGGATCTATAGGGCCTTTGAGGAATTATTACTAACAACATTATTTATATAGTCTGCTTTTCTCACTGAGACTCAAGGCAGATTACATAGTGTGTGTCAGTACAGTCAATTTCAATGCAGTACAGTCAATTTCAAAGACACTTCAATAAACAATGTAATAGGGTATATAAATGAAAATTTGAAGAGATTTAAAAACCAGCAGAAATCCAATACAGAGCTGAAGAAATGCTGTAACAGAGCATAAGCATTTCTAAGCCTGACATCAACATAGGATCTAAGATCAAACTAAGGATCATAAATAGAGCTAAAAAGCAGTTGAAGCAATCTTGTTCAATCTCAATGGACCATCTCATGCAACACTGTATCCAGTTGAATGCATGCATTAGCTTATTCAGTCACCACTATAGCTGACCATCTGTCAACCTCAGCCTTTTATTTATTTATTATTATTTATACCCACTTTTCTCCCCAATGGGCTTACATCATTCTCCTCTCCTCCATTTCTCCCTCACAACAACCCTGTGAGGTAGGTTAGGCTAAGAATGTGCGACTAGCACAAGGTCACCCAGCAAGCTTCCATGGCAGAGTTTTCCTTCTGTGCAAAGGCCAATGGGAAAACTGATACTACAGGCAACTTTGGGGTAAGGAGGATGCTGGAGTGGTTCATCAAAAGCAGCCAAAGAGGAAGAATGGTACAATCCCAATCTCCCTAGAGATTCTTTTAAATATGTCCCTTTGATACAAGTCATACTGCACCTCAAGCTTCAGTCTGGAAAGGTGCAACAGATACAGGATGCTACCTTCATCAGTACAGGGATAGCAATTAGGCTTTGGTCTTCAAAGATAGAAGTAGTGGAAGGAGGTCATCAACCTGTACACCCATGCAAAGATCACCGTCTGCCTAGTGAGAACTCTGAGGGAATTTCTTGGGCTCCAAGTAGGGATTGCATGATTAGACAATAGGTAGGTGGTGCTCCTTGACTTTCAGAACCTGTGTGCTTGGCAGGGTAAATGTGAGCTACAGGAGCAATGCAAGAGTTCTCCGTGGACAAGCATCAATCGTCTGACTTTACAGGTGTAATAGGGCATGGCACACAGAAGAGAGTTGTCATCTGTAGCCACAGCATTATCTTCTAGACCAGCCACAAGGTGACTGTTGGAAGCTTCAGCTTAAAACTAGGCTTGAGCAACACAGTCCAGACTGTGTTGTTGGGGATGAGGGACATGCTGTGAGGCTAGCTTTTTCTGACCCTCTAACAACACCTGAAGGTTTCTCCCCCCACCCCACATTTACTAAGTCACCAGGGAAAGAATTTCAAGGGGTAACATGCAGGAAAGTCCACTGTTTGACAGACCTTGGCAAATATGGTGCACCTAAAGGCAGCTGTGCTAATTGTGTGGTTGGATATGCTCCAAGAACAGTATAGAAGAGCAGGATGGACCTGGAGCTACTGGAGAGGGAGCAGGCTAAGGTGAATGGTGAAGTGCAGCATGGGGTAGCAGGTATGGGTGAAAGGTATATTGAACATCTTGGTATTAGGCATTGTTTTCTACACCTGTACAGGGCCAATAATGTCCCTCTTTCAGATGAGGGCAATGACATCTTCTTGGGAGATCTACAGCAGTGCCTTACAGAAAGCCAGGTGGGGTGACGAGGACCAAGCAATGAGGTGATCACCCCTTGTGGCGGTAGTAGTTTTGGAAAATGAGTCATACATGGCATAACTTAGGTGAGCACTCTGAGCCATCTGAGGTAATCCTCAGACCAGAGACCTTGGTGCCTTCAGGGACCTGGGACAGGACCCTCTTGAGGGGTATCATTGTTGTTGACCTATAGACCTTGCAGCTAAGTTACTACATATGGCATACCTCCCTTGATCATTAAAAGCAGCTTTGGCAAGAAGGAGCATGAGCCATACATCCAGGTGACAGCTCAGAGCCAGAGTGTCCTCACCTGCATCCCAACTGCCTGTACTGCAGCCAGGTCTGGAAATGGATGATGTTCTGTGTACACTGCAGATCCTCTTGAGCAATGAAAATAAAGTTGGCCCTTTTGATTATCCCAGTTCATGGTTTTGGCTTTCCTTAATCTGAATCTGTTCCTAACAGATCTTGCCAGACCAACCTGGTTTCCTTCTTTGATCAAGTGACCAGCTTACTGGATTGGGGGATTTACTGGATTGACGTGATTTATCTGGATTTCAGTAAAGCTTTTGATAAGGTCCCCCATGACATTCTGATTGGCAAACTGGAAGACTGTGGACTGGACTATAGGACAGTTCGGTGGATAAGGAACTGGTTAGAGGGCCGCACTCAAAGAGTGGTGGTCAACAGTGTTTCATCAGATTGGAGGGAGGTGTCCAGTGGGGTGCCGCAGGGCTCGGTTTTGGGCCCAGTACTTTTCAATATTTTTATCAATGATCTGGATGAAGGAGTGGAAGGGCTGCTCATTAAATTTGCTGATGACAGCAAATTTGGAGGAGTAGCAAACACCCAAGAAGATAGAATTAAAATTCAACAAGACCTGAATACTCTGGAGAAGTGGGCAGCTGTGAATAGGATGCAATTCAACAAAGACAAGTGCACAGTAGTACATCTGGGCCACAAAAATGGGAAGCACAAATACTGGATGGGGGATACACTTCTGGGCAGTAGTATATGTGAAAGTGATCTTGGGGTAAGAGTGGACTGTAAACTAAATATGAGCAGTCAGTGTGACGCGGTGGCAAAAAAGGCTAATTCAGTCTTCGGTTGTATCAAAGGAGCCATAGCGTCGAAATCGGAGATCATAGCCCCACTCTATACTGCCTTGGTCAGGCCGCAACTGGAGTATTGTGTGCAGTTCTGGAGGCCTCACTTCAAAAAGGATGTGGACAAAATCGAGAGGGTGCAGAGGAGAGCGACAAGGATGATCAGGGGTCTGGAGACTGAGCTCTACAAGGAAAGGCTGAGGGCCTTGGGAATGTTTAGTTTGGAGAAGAGGAGGTTGAGGGGGGAAATGATTGCTCTCTTTAAATATTTGAAAGGCTGTCATTTGGAGGAGGGCAAGGAGCTGTTCCAGTTGGCAGCAGAGGGTAGGACCCGAAGCAATGGGCTTTAATTACATGCACAAAGGTACCGGCTGGATATTAGGAAAAACTTTTTCACCGTCAGAGTAGTTCAAAAGTAGAATCAGCTGCCTCAGGAGGTGGCAAGCTCCCCCTCACTGGCAGTTTTCAAGAAGAGGCCGGATGAATACTTGTCAGAGATGCTTTAGGCTGATCCTGCACTGGGAAGGGGGTTGGACTAGATGGTCTGTATGGCCCCTTCAAACTCTTTGATTCTATGAATCCACGGGCAAATATGCATAATCAAATGCCCAATTTATAATTTATTTATAATATTTATTATTTATTTATATACCACCCTTCCCATTGACTATGGCAGCTCGAAGCAGCTTTTAAAAAAACTGACCTGCTACAATTAACCTTGGTTTACACTAAATTGGTTTCTGCTCTTCACGTGAGTTTAAAACAAATAATTTTGAATTACAATTCTATATCCTGGTTACACAAGAATTAAGTTAGCATTAACTTAAGTTAGTGTCAAAGCACACATAATACTAGATCCCAGGCTTAAAGTTAATGCTTGAAAGTAGAATGAAAACTGTCACTCACTATTGTTTTTATTTAGATTTATAATCCAGTCTTCCTATAGGTTTAGTAAAACAACCTGAAGAACTATATTCTATACTGACTAGGATAATACAGTCAATGAACTAGTGAATCTGCTAAAGTCATCTTAAGTCAGGAAACAAGGAGTTGAATCAACAGCAGCTTTAACTACCCCCAAATAACTGTTCACAAGTTTAACTCTGTCAAGCACAGCCATCAAGACAAGCACATATCAAAGATGCCTACCTTTCACCATTATTCCTAAGTACTTCCACAGTTTCACCAACAAAGTAACGGTCTTTGATATAAGCAAAGATGTCATCACAAACTTCATGCAGCCGTGAACGATGGGTGAGGGTAACCAAGTACAGAACAGGAATAACAAGTGGCTCTGGAAAGTTTTGAAGATTTTGTCTGGCTTTCTTTTCTGATTCTAATGCTTCCTGATACGTGAGTCCAGGCTTGCCTGTAACAGCACAACTCCACACAAGGCTGTTACACAGAATTGTTCGTTCAAAAAAGTCACTGAAATGAAAGAAGTTAAAATAAGTGAACTATGGAATTTAAAGTATTTACTTATGGTTGGATAAAACACACATTTTTAAAAAAAACAGACTAAGAAAAAATTCTATCTAGACACTGTTTACACTATTGTGGTCAGCTGTTCGTTATAACAATATACTATTAGCTATATCTCCTTCCATAATGATGGCATGTCTAAGCATCAATAAGAACTGTATTTTTCAGTGACTTTAACCATACTTATCTTGTATTACATATGTGACAATGCTGAACACTTCCGAAGCAAGTTTTCAGTAAGATTTATGGACCAGTTTGCAATTAAACACTTACATGATTCTTGAGCCCCATGACATGAACTCCAGAAGAAAAAACTATTAAATACAAAGATGTCAAATACCATTTCTAAAATCTGATCACTCATGGTTTGTTCTGCTTTTATTAGAGTAGTATTTCTGGAAATTTTGAAGCTACAGAAAATAAAGCTTTTTCTTCCTGAAAAAAATGTACATTTAGGGAGAAATTGAAATCTATGCAATACCTACTCTCATGTCAAATTCAAACTTTTCCTGATTTAACATCACAAATGCATCGTATGTAACTCAGAAAATGAACTGTAGTATTTGGCATATTTATGGTATTTAAAAGTATAATATCATACAGTCACAATCACCACAATCTGGTTATCAACTTTTAACCCTGAAAACACTGAACTCTTTAATGTGTTATCATTAAAAGTATTAGAGCATATTAACTGTTGCCCCATTTTTACATTTGAACAGTAAAAACATTCTTTAAGATATTGTATATGTCTACAGGATACACAGGAATTATTATATGATGCTGAACATTGGTTTACACAGGACTGTTCATACTATGCATTTAGAGTAAACATTAGCCTTAAAAAACATTTTACTCATTCCAAAAGGGAAGAAGTCTTAGGAGTTATTTTTAGCACTCCCCAAAATTCGCAGGATTTTTTTTTAAGCACTTCCAAAAAATCTCAATTTTCCTTCAGAAAAACTGGAAAAGCCTTCAAAAATTGGGGGGGGGGGCTGTTTCCACCTGCATCCAATTTTTCAAGACCTTCACAACTGCAGCTCTTAGAGAAGCAAAACATATTCTCTCACTAATTATTGAAAGCAGGGATCAGAACTTGAGCATTTCTTACTTCTTTCTCCAGGCTTCATGGAAGCTGCGTGAGACTTGGTTGCATATTTAGCAGGGCTTCTAAAATGCTTATAATGTTTAAGTCAAAAGGGGTGTTTTTTATGCATTATGAATTATACCACTGAAGAACAGTAACTATTTAGCTGCTACTTGCAAACTAATTCTCTCTTTTTGGTTCTGCTTTTCTTGGGTTGGGCAGGAACTGCACTGGGAATGCCATGACATCACCTCACATAGTCAATCAGCCAATCGATATGTCACACTTAGGACTCATGAAGGCAAACCTGTGCCTCAGTTTAAATTGGTATGGGGACAGCAAGTGAACATCACCAGGGAAACCACTGTGCCTCAGCAACAGAGTTGTTGTTGTTTATTCCCACACTACACTGTGATGATTTCATTGCAGCACATAAGGCAGAGCAAGCTCACACAAGAACTACCTGTTCCAACCACGACCCTTCATAAAACAGTTTGGGCCTCTCAAAACATACACAAGTCCTTTTCAGGAGACAGAAATATTTGCAAACTTCAGCTCCCTAAATTCCACTCTGTTCTTCTCAGGTTTCAGTTGTGATACAAAGAGGGCTATACCATATCCATATACCTCATTTCAAGGATTTTGAGATTCAGAAATGTTTGATGGGTTTTCCCAAGTACCTAAAAAAGTTATTTCAAGTTGACTACAGGTTTATGGCATTAAGAATGTTCATTTACGACAGGAAAAAATATAGCTTATAGGAGGAGGATAGTCTGAGGTAGTCTAAAGGGATGTTGATTCTACCATTTCTTTAAAGTGTAAATCAATACTCTGCATTTATATAACGCTTTCAGTGTTCAAAGCCCCTCACAATGTTATGTTGTAATCTTGATATCATTCTGCAAGTTAGCCCAGTATGATATTCATATTGCAAATAAGGTGAGCTACAAAGAGAGGGTTTACCTAAGGCCAGCTAGTAAGTTTATGGTAGACAGAAGATTTGAACTGGGGACCTCACTGTTTCCCATAAACATTACAACAGCTATTGTTTTAACAAAGTTCCTAATGCAGCACTGTTAATTTAAAAGTTTAAACTTAAAAATGAATTTACAGCATGAAAGAACAGCCTAAGATAACCCCTAAAGGATTGGCAGAATTTTTTTTTAAAAAGCTTACACATTATTTTTAAAAGAAATAAAAAAGGAGCATAAATTGATCTATCCAAAAGAAGGGCATTCTGCATCTCTAGATTCAAAACCCCAAAATGTTCTGCTTCTAGTGTTCTCAGTTCTCTAAAAATAACTGGCGTACGGCCTTGTTGACTGTTTTCAAAGCCATGAGAGACTCCTATGTGATAATATCTCCAAAAGAACTGGGTCCAAGTCATGTAGCAAACTTGTAATCAATGCTGATGTTCTAGACAGACATGTTCATGTCAACCTGCACTTATCAGACAGATAACAGTATTTTTTAAACTATTAAAGCTTTCATTCTCCTGGGTTACTTAAGTCAGGGTGCAAGGATAAAACACAGGATGGGAATACCCGATGGAAGTGCAGAATAAAAATATGACACATCAATGGTAGGATCCATCTACTGCAGCCATAGCTGACTCAGTGCATTTTCTGTACCCGCTGATTCGTCCAGATGAACCAGCAGCCATCTCCTTACCACCACTTTTGTTCTACTGCCTTTACACTCCATTTCCACTATGACCCCAATTTTTTGTTTTGTTTCCAGCTTGTTCCCTTTGTGGCTTCACCCTCATGCTGAGAAGTCA
The DNA here is from genome assembly GCF_028583425.1 of Eublepharis macularius. NCBI lineage: Eukaryota > Metazoa > Chordata > Lepidosauria > Squamata > Eublepharidae > Eublepharis > Eublepharis macularius. Next base: position 50,232,002 of record NC_072791.1, on the reverse strand, counting down.
CTTCCTCTTCCTACAGCAAACACTTCCTGAACACACAGCTAGCTTACATGCACATATTATTGATGGACTGCACAAACTCTAGCAAAAGGAACCCATCAATTCTCCATAGATTAAGAAGCTGGCCATCCTTAACCAAAATGATTAATTTTAGAATGAACATCCTTGATCACAATACAATAACTGACACTTCATCACCACTGACCCACTCATACTAACATCTGAAAAACTAAAATAAACAACTCAACAACTTGCTGTCTACTGCCTTTTTGGATTAGCTGTAGTACATCTTCCTCACAGAGATTCAAGGCAAATTATCATTGGGCTTCAGACTTTGCCTGGCAAGAATAGGATTCACACTATCATCCTTTGGTGTGTTTTTTTTCAAATGTGATCTTTACTTGGGATGCAGGTGTTAGAGATGTAGCTTGGTGTATACGTATTGGAACTGCCCTAAAAGATTTCACTTTCAGTAAGAAATGGAATATTCTATTCCTTTCAAATTTGTCTTAATCTATTTAACTTTCCTTCAATGATTTCGTTCTGAGTTATATTTCATCAGGGGCATTTTCTAAATATGCTATTTTTTAGGATTCCACAAGCATTGTAAGACGTTAATAGTTCAGACACTACAAGTCTTGTCATTCTCCTGCTATTGGAAGAGAATACAAGTATTGGATAGCCTCAGGAAAGTTGCCATTTCTTCACTAGAAAAGGTATCTTATAATAACAGATTCCTGAAGCTTGTTTAAATAGTGACATTCATACTCTTCCATTACTTCTGAATTAGCATCAGAACTGGCATGGGTAGTAGTTACAGTAGCAGACTAGAAGCTGGGACAACCAGGTTTGAATCATTTAAGCTTGCCAGATGACTTTGGTACTATCACAATCTCTCTTCCTAACCTACCTCAGAAGATTGTTGTTGGAAGGCTAAGGTAGAGGAAGGAAGAACAATGTAAAACTACTTTGGGTCCCCTTGAGAGATAAAAAAGGGAAATAAATTTAAAGAGGAGATAAAATATGTTAACTTGCCCCTTTTCTTTATACATTTGGTATTCACTTTTGGAGAAGGTTATAGGTTGAAGGTTATAGGTTATGGTTGGTTACACTAGTAATTCAAATGATTCAACAAAAACTGATATTCTATATTTTATGCTTACAGTATTTGTGATACTCTCTTATGCTGCAGTTAGTCAATATAGTGCCTAATACACAGAACTAAATGGAAGTTCTCTTTTGATTTGCTTGCTGTTCTCCTTGCTTTATTGAAACATAACTCTCTGACACTGGAATATAACTATAAATACAGTTGATTATTAATAAATGTGCACTTATTCTCCAATTAGTCACAATGAGACCCTGCTCCAGAAATCCTAGCTTCCTTGATTATATTTGCTTAAGAGTTGTGGAGCTTAGTATTGTGAAAAAACGAAGTTCTAAATATCTGTCTCAAAGACATAGCATCTCTGAGCTTCCTATTAGCAAATTTTTTTGGCCCAGGAAAGGTTTGTGATTAACAGAGTATGTAACATAGGAAATCATATTTCAGACTCATGATCACAGAAAAGGACGAATTTCCAAACTTTAGTGTATGTGTGCTATAGTAGACAAGGACTGGACTTGACTTAAGAGATCTGGGTCCATGTTTACTGGATAACCATGGCCCAGTCATGATCTCTTGACTTTACATAGTTTTTAATGAAAATAAAACTGAACAATATATATGCCATCATGAGCTTCTTGGAAGAATGCATGAGCACAGAACTATTTGCTCATCTCTTTAAAAAAATACATATGACTTGCAACCAACTGTTGAAACAGTCAAATATCTACCATTAAAATAGAGAACTGGCAGCTTTACTGATCCTCGCACAAGTCTCCTAAAGTCTTTTTTTAAAAAAACTTTTATGAAGTGGCAATAAAACATTAATCAGAATGAATTCATATTTTTGTCACTAAGCAGTACTTTAAAACCCAAATTACAGATTTAAAAAGCAAGTAAGCAAATATTCTGTGAAGATACTTGAACTCTTAAAAGCTTATTGTACTTTGTAACATTATATATCCATAGTACACATGTATACAGTTGAATCTTTAAAGAAATTTTTAAGACTTCTTTTCTTACCATGTCATTTCTACTTAACAGAATCGAATTGTGTCTTCTTGGAGCTCACACAGTATGCTCTAAGACTTACCTCACTCTATAAGAGAATCTGGCAATGACTTCTCAGTGCTGAGGGGGGGGGGGAAATGTGTGTGTGATTTGAGGTATTATCTATCCCTGGGATGACCTCTGACACTGACAGGTTCTGCGATCTCTTTCACTGAAACAAGTCTACACTGAATCAAGAGATCACAAGTTTTTTTCCTCCAGGTCATTACTTTGATACTTTGTACTGACAGCAAAGTCACTCAATATTATTTAATCTCATCCTTATGGTTTTACTACATAAAGCCTGTTTGAATTACAGACAAGTCTAAGCATGAAAACAGCAAGGTGTGTTCTGAATTTATAAACTGCCAAAAAAAATCAGATTAAAGATTCATATATTTTAAAAATGCAGCATCACAACCTAACCAGCAAGTCCACTTGTATCAATGGGGAAAACCAACCACACACTTAAATCTCTTGCAATAAAAGGAATAGAACTTCAAAGTATTGTGTCTCAAGTCTTTTGTGGGCAAAAGGAGGGAGGGATGAAAAAGGAATCCCATTTTTTCTCTGTGAGAAAGAGTTCTAGATTAGAACTATGCAGAACCACGGCAAAGCTGTGAAGAAATCTTCTTTCGGGCTACAAAAATATTAAGAAATACAATTTTCCTACAAGCAGGTGCTGAAGCCTGCCCGCACCAGTAGAAATAACGACATAGAAAGCTGCCTAAAATCTCTAATGGGGCAAAAGCGGTGAGACGAACGTCAATAAACTAGGTGACGGTTAGCTTGGGGTTTTGTTGTTGTTGACGCCCCCTGTATCGAGATTTTGAATCCAAAAGAGACGGACTGCGCAGCAGGAAGCCCCGCCAGGGCTGCTAAGGAGGCGGCGAGTTTTGGTCCCCGTCCGCCCAGCTGCTGGGAAAACAATAGCATGAGGCTGCTGGCACCCGTCAAGCAGGCAGGCAGCCCCCGCCGTCTCAGCCCCAAGCCCCGGCCTATAGGGCGCGCTCAACCGTTGGTCTCGTGACGGTTTCCGCGCCCTGTCTCCGCGGGGGAAGCTCAAGGGAGCTGCGCGCTCAGAAACCAAGCTCCGACACTCGCCCCGAGGCCTAGTAAGAGCCCCTCTGACATGCGACGCAGTCCTTGAAGCCCAGCGAGCGCCAGGCTGAGGGCAGCGGCCGGCCACTCTAGCTCGCCGCAAAAACTTTCCCTCCTCCCGCCCAGAGGAGAAGTGGAAGGGGAGGGGAGGCAGAAAGAGCGTGGAAGGCGGGCGGGCGGGCAGCCAGCCCCGAAACCCCGCTCCTCCCCCCTCCCTGCCGCCTGCCCAAGAGAAGAGGGGCGGTCAGGGCTTTCCCGGACCTCTTGCAGGGGATTCCCCCCCCCCCTCGCCAGGTGTCAGCCGTTTGCCGCCGCGCGCTCCCCTTTCAAACCAGCCCGCCAGAGCCCACGAGGAGACGGGGGGGGGGGGGGAGAAAAGAAAGAGAAAGAAGTGGAAGCGCCTCTTACTCGTAGTCCCTGAAGATCTCGTTGGTGACCTTGTAGTAGAAGACGTGCTCGTCGGGTCGCAAATCCTCGGGAGGCTTCTCCCTCACGAAAGGCTTGCGGTGTAACAGCGGCATCGCTCGGGACCTAACTCCGTTGGGGAGCGGGGATTGGGAGGTGGGGAACGTGATAAGTTTTTTAAAAAATCCCCAGTAGCTGCAGACTCTCTTTTGTGTGCGCCTGACACGCCGCTTTCCTGCCCGAGACCGAGAGAGCTCGGCGTGCGTGTGAATCCTTCCTTCGCTCCCCCCCTCCCCCGCTCCCCCCCCTCCCCTAGGCCGCCTCACAATGGGGCCATGACGCCAAACAGCAGGCGGCGGCGGCCACAACGATTGCTCGAACGCGCCCCGCACAACGTGCTCAACAACCCCCGGTAGGGAGGGGGTGGAATCTTCCCCGAGCACGCTTTGGCGGCCCCCCGCTGGCTCCTGACCTGGCTGCGCTCGGGTTGGCCACCCCGCCGCGCTCCCTCCCTAAACACTTAGCAAACGAGAGCAAAGGGAGAGGAGGAAGCAGCGATTTGATCCTTTATCTGCCCAGCTTCTGTAGGGACTTAGCCCCTTCAACCCCGCGTTTCCTCCCACCAGTGCTGAGGGTTAATGAGGGATTCACCTCCACCCTCCAGCTGGGACGAGCTTCCTCCTGTCAGGATGTTCCGAGAGTGCCCTTTTCGGTCTTCCCCGATTGGTCTGGAAGGCAGATTCGACCCTCTCCAGACGGGCTTAAAGGTTGCACCTTCCCCTCCTACCTGATTTGTAACGCGATTGTCCCTTCCGCCTGGGTGTATTTAATAAGGCTCCCTTCTGTTCCCCACCCCTGCCGTGGCCCTTTCTTGCTCTTCCCCGGCTCCTCGGAAGTTTTTGATCTACTTCAGCTCTCAATGAGGAAGAGCTGTAGGGAGGAGCTTTCGACTTCTTTCCCCTACATCTTTATTGGCCGCTTGCTGCCTTTCCAGCTTATGACACACAGGAAGACAAGAGAGCTACATTATTAATTAATGGATGAGAAGCTCATCCTCCATTTTTGAATTAGTGGCGGAGAAGATGCGGGGAGTGTGTCGGGGCTCTAATCTATACAAGACCCTTCCTCATCAAGTGTGGTACCCAGGGAGGAGGATGCCTTGTTGGTTTCCGAATAAATGGCTAGTTGGATGCTCAGAAATGTGCAAGGTGTGTGTACAAAGAAGAATGTGCATTTTTGAAAAATTATAAGAAAAGGGAGGAGGGGTATATTTAGCACTGAGTTCTTGTTTATTAAAACACACCCAACTAGTTACTACATTCACAGAGATTATTCTGTGGAAATGCTGTATCACTTCAAAAATGGAACACCAAGACTGTGTCCAAATGATTTAATCTTCTATTCCAGAGTTTCCTGTGCTATCACAAGACCAATCTACAAAAAGATACTTCTGTTTAGAAAGCCCATAGAATGCTTATTTATTATTTTCTCTCCCCCCCTCAAAAGTTGGGTGAGATACGTACTTCCTTATGCAGAGGAGCAAGTATCCTTAAATATTGTTTGTCAGCCCATTTTCAGTATTCCTTTCCTTACCATAGAACAAACTGACTACTAAAACTGATATATCTTTTCTAAATAAATTTTTCTTCCATGGAGGAACATCTTCCATGATATTGCACCCTTCTAAATAATACTAAACTACAGAAATACTTAATTTCTCATGTGAAAACAGATGGTGTTGCATATTTTAAAATATCAGCTGATTGAAACCCTAAGGCTACAAGCCTAAGAACACTTTCCTAGAAGTAAGCCACATCAACTAAAATGGTACTTCTGAGTAGACCAGGTTAGGATTGTTTTCTAAATATATCTACCTGAAAGTAAGGCTGATTAAACTTAGACCAGAAAGACCTGATTGGGGAGTTGAGTTAATACTGTTTCAAGTTACTAGTTTTTCCAAGTAGGAAATTCCATGGAAACTTTAGTCTCAATTTTCTTGTGAGGACAAAAACACAACAGGTTTGTGATTTTCTCCTTTTAAAAAGATTACAAGCTATACAGATTAAGCAGGAAAGAAGCATGTAGTCCTACACACCCTGCGAATCCCACAACTTCATCAATTCTTGCAAGAGTTAGCAATCTACCTGGACTCCCACCTCCTCCCCCTGACTACTTCTCTAGCCGGTTCCAAAACTTTAAACTGTTTTGTTCTGTTGTTGAAATGCAAGACTGTCCTATCAGCCTCTTCCTTACAGTTGGCTAAGGTTTTAAGAACCCTTTTAGATAAAGACTAACCTGATGGCCTATTAGTCTTACTGTATGGTTCAACAGAATAACACAATCAATTACAAGGGTGTTGTCTTCTGCAATTTAAATCCACTACTTAATTAGCAAACAATTAACTTCTATTGCTGCATATGCATAAAAAAGCACAGTCTCATGGCCCTTTTTGTCCATCCCCTTGAAACTGAGATTCGAAGTGAATGGGCTCCCATGACACAGTCTTGAGAATTCATTTACATTAATCATCATCTTGTGTTTATTTGGCACCAGTCATACACTCCACACTGATTGGATTTTGTATTCATTCATGTTCAGCATAGTAGTATAACATATCTACCAGTGTCTTTTGCATTACTTAGCCTTTTGGCTTCATGTTGTAAAAATAGATAAAATGTGTTTTTTTTCTTTCTGTAATCAGGATACATATATATCCATCTGACAAAATGGGCTTTTTCAGCTCATGAAAGCCTCAAAAACATATTACATGGCCTTGAGTCTCAGTGAGCAAAACAGACCAAATATAACACATATAAAGTTGCCCTAAGATGCATTATTGTTTGCTCAGCCCCATTTGGAGTCCCTGGAATTCAAGAGTTCGAATTCTAAAATACTGTTTCTGCAAGTTCTTGTATAAATTCTTAGAGTAAAATCACTTACAAGAAGATTTAGTGGCACCATCCTGAACTTTCTAAGTCAATTGAAGTCAATTCTGTAACTTTCTTTAGAATGGCACTATAAACGAACACTTTCAGCCTCATCTTATTAAAGGCTAGGTACACTTAAAGGATAGGGCTATTAGTCTTGCTGCACAGCATAACATAAGACAGTTACTCTAAAACCCTGCTCCTTCAAACTGGTAAATGATACAAGTTTTATGGAGCTTCAGCAAAATCATGGTCTTGGAATTGCTTGCAAGTGATTTCAGGAGTGGATTACAATAGCAGATATCTAAGGGCGCAGTCCTGTACACATTTGCTTGAAAGTAATACATGCTTGAAGTGCTGGGGAAGTGGTTACAATGTCAGACTAGGATTTGGGAGACAGGTTCAAGTCCCCACTTTGCAATGGAAACATGTTGGGTGACCTTGGGCCAATCACGCACTCTCTCATCCTTATCTCCTTCACAGGGCAGTTGTTGCAAGAACGAGAGAGAGGAGGAAAATAACAAAGTAAGGCACTTTGGGAAGAAAAGCAGAGTATAAATAAAAAGATAGTGTTTATAGAATTGATTTATAGGTTGATTGATTTTATATTATTCAGAAGTACAAATAGCTGTTTTGTGTTGCTTGTATATATGAGTTGCAAAGCAACCAAAATAAGAGAGTTGCATTTGTCCTTGGCAAGAAAGTAAATTAAGACATTCTTGTTCAGATGATGTAAACTTTTACTGAGCTGAAAAAGTAGTCCAGTATTTCACTGATGAAGGCTCTTTTCAGATACTATGGAAGAGTGTCACAAATCCAAACCAAGGGCAGAGCAACACTTGCACATATTCCCCCAATTTCTTGCTGGTTCATCATTGTGCTTGTCCATAGGTTTACAGGTTCAGTTAAACAGTCTAGTTATCTCTTACAAAGCCCTTAATATCCTTGGGCCACGGTCTATTGCAATGTTTATGATATTGTTACCTTGCTTTTATTGCATTGTCTTCTACAGTTGTAACCCACTTCCTGCATTATGGTATGCCATCTCTTACAGAGGTTTTCTTTTCTCTGCATTGTTTTCTAGTACTGTAATTCTACTTTTACTGCATTGTTTATTAGATATCTTATGCTGTGAGACTGGCCCTTTTAAAATATTCTGTAATTTATCTTAAATCTCAGTGAGAAAGGCCAGCTATGAATTAAACAAACAAATAAATGTAGAGGCATGAAAAGTGGTATTATAGCCAGAAGTCATTGCCCAAAGAACATTTCTATTTAACATCTACCACAAGAAGATTCTTGTATCCCTCATTTGAAACTATCACTGTGAACAAGGTAACAAGGAATGCGGACCGCACTCTGTAGATAGTATATGCCCTAACATCCTGGCAGTAAAACAGCCATTGAATAGCATATACACACCCAGTGACTAGTTTAAAAAACACAATCTTTTTGTATCAATATTACCTGGGAGATAAATGATCTGGGATCAGGTGAGCAGTGAAGTGTTCAAGTTTATATATATGGATGGTGAAAAGCAAAAGAGATGTTGAAGAGTTTCAAGTGTATCTCTGAAAGCAGGATGTAAAGCTGCTTGGGGAGGGGGGACAACTAGGATAATTTGCCCATGGCACCTCACAAAGCAAGGGCTCCAACCTTACCTCCTGTACCATCAGCCAAACCCTGCCACATTCCTCATCAGAATTTCTTTGTATTTTGTTGAAGAAGAAATGTTGTATTAGAGTATAAAATGACATTTAATCTCAACGTGTAATTGTGAAATAATGGGGGGACCCATCCCCAAGCATAATGAATTAAACATTGTACATAGGCATGTGTAAAACAAAATAATTGCTAATTTGAAGTTTAAGAGTTTGAAACCTTGATGTGCAAGATAATCTGAAACAGACTAAATGAATATTTTTCTCCTTTTGTCAAATTTAAGATGGCTCAAGTATATCTTAGAAGGCTGGCATCTGTTTATCTAGGTCTGCCGCACTCCAACTCTAGGGGGAGGCTTCACCAATGGTTCTTTCCTTTAAATTGCCCTCCCCCCATACTACAGAAATCAGTGGGGAAAGACCTAGGAGCAGGGCAAGGCCTGGCCTTAAGGAAAGAATCCTCCTTCACTGAGTAGTGGAGAAGAACAGCAAGCCACAACCAGAAAACCTATGCGGATGGGCACCAGGAAGCTGGTGAGAGAGAGAAACTCTGCCAGAAGAGATTTGGAATTTGGTAGAGGAAAAGCAAACACGGGATCAGTTTGGATGGGTGTTGGAAAAAAAAAAGGAAGTTGGAAGTGTTCATGTAGTGTTCAAGTGTTGGAAGTGTTCAAGTGTTCATAATGTTTGCTTGGGTTTATGAAACCATGACAAAACAAGCAGCAACACTGGATGAAAATGGCTCCAGTTTGGAGATGCAAGTTGAAGGGGTGAGAAAAGTGAGTCAACTGCTGTAGTTTCTGGATCTGCTCCTGAGTTTCAACAGGAAATGTGTGGGGTAGGAGTAGGGCCCCCAGTGGGTGTCATTACTGAGCAATCAAGTAGGTTAAGGTTAGTATTAGAAAGTATAAAGTGAAACTCACTGAGGCGAAAACCCCTCATTTGTCTTACATTAGGGTTGCTAACCAGCAGGTGGGGGCTGGAGATAAAAAATTACAACTGATCTCCAGACTACAGAGATCAGTTCCCCTGGAGGAAATGGCAGGTTTGAAGAGTGGCACTACCAGAGCAATCACTAACAATTGCAAGAAGACCCAGCACACTACCTGGTGTTAACCTATATACAGTTGTATTCTGAGAAAATTAATCGAGAATTACATGTACTAAATCAAACTTCATCCATTCCAACGGAATTTAACAAGCTGTTAAAAGTAATGTTCAAAAATTCAAGAATTCATAAATGATATAGTTCATATCTCTTTTCTTCCTTTTTGTTCTTTTTCAGGTGCTGATATAGTTCCGGTGCTGACCAAGGTGTCCTTGCGCTCCTGTCGGTTGGCAACGAGCCCGCCAGCTTGTGTTCTTGCTCATTTCGAGAATTCTTTGTCACAGCCAATTTTCTCTTTCTATAAACGTAATTCCATTCATCAAGCATTCTCAATACAAACATAAATAAAACATTCTTGCATTTTTCAATGTCGGACTTACAATACTCCTTTAGATTGTCACTTCCATACCGCATAGTAGCACTCCAATTTCCTGTTGGGTGCGTGCCACAACTGTTGCCTATTTAACAGACGCTGGTCAATTACAATTTAAAGGGAAAGGGTTACATACTGTTTAAAAAGTATTTACAATTTATATTTCACAGGAATACCACAAGGTCCATCTCATTATTGAGACCGTTAGGAGCAAGACTGTTCATCTTAAATATCCAATATACTTCAGACGGATGCAGTTTCTTGATACTATCTCCTGCTACTCTAATGACCTGCAGTACTGAGTATTTGAGCTCCCACTCGTTCTTATGGCAAGCCTCAAAATGCTGCGCCAATGGGTCTTCTATACTCCTTGTTCGAATTTTAGATGTGTTCTTGGATGCATGTCCTGATGGGGTGAATGGTGCTCCCTATGTAATTTAAATTGCATGGGCATTGAATAATATAGACCACATTAGAGGTAGTGCAGTTAGGAAAAGTCTTTGAGTACAAAGGTGAGCCCGTAGCTGGATCCTTAAAGTTATTTAAACCTATGCTTAACGAGCACACGTTACATCTGCCACATGCAAAATGCCCCCTCGGTAAGTTGTCTATGGATCGCTGCTTGTTTAAATCTGAATGGACCAAACTATCCTTTAAGCTTCTTCTTCTCCTGTAGCCTATTTTTGGAAATGTTTCACATCCTGGCAAGTCCTGCACAATATGCCAATTAGCTTTGATAATTTTCACAATATCTCCAGATAATGGTGGGAAATCAATTGCTCAAGAGAGTCCTGTGTCTTTACCTCCATTGCTACTCTTAGGCAATAATAACCTATTCCTGGGGATCCCATCTACTTTGATTAAGGCATTATGGACAATGTCATTAGGATAGCCTCTGGCAATAAAGGAATCTTTCAACTTCTCTAATTCTCTAACATAATCCGCTTGCTCGGTGGAATTACGTTTCAGCCGCAAAAATTGGCTGAATGGTATGTTACGCTTTAAGTTGTTCCTGTGAAAAAATGCGTATTCCAAATATGCACAGCGATCTGTGTTTTTACAAAAAGGTCTAACTCCTAACCATGTAGGGGATTTTTTATAGACTACCACATCCAAGAACGAGACACGCTGTAAATGTCCCTGGGAAGTAAATCTTATATTTGGGTCTACTGTATTCATCCACTCTACACATGCATTAGCACAGTCTTGCTGATAAAGGATCATGAACACATCAATAAAGTGTTTTATGCATACAATTTGATTGAAAAAAGGATTAAACCCGGGATTTAGAAAGTACTCACACTTAAGGTTTGCCAGCAGGTGGGGGATAGATATATAAAATTACAACTGATCTCCAAACTATAGAGATCAGTTCCCCTGGAGGAAATGGCAAGTTTGAAGGGTGGACAGTATTGCATTATATCCTTTTGAGGCCCTTTGCCAATTCAAACCGCACCCTCCTCAGGCTCCACCCCCAAATGAATACACAAGGAGAGGCACTCAAGGGAGAGAATGAAAAGCCAGAGCCAAAAAACTCTCCTCTTGTTTTAAATACTGTTAAGGTAACAATTTACTAAAGTGCTAAATGTGCAACAGTGCAATCTTTCATATACAAAGTATAATTCAATAAATATTGAAAGTTTTTTGACTCCACCCCCAAATGTCCAGGAATTTCCCAACCTGGAGTTGGCAACCATAATATGCACTGATAGGGTCTGAATTAGCAGTAACTGAACACGAAGATTTTAAAGTTGTGCGTTACTCAGTGAAAATGTCAGTGACGATGAAAAAGCAAAATTCTGTGCTAGGGATTATTAGGAAAGTTACTGAAAATAAAACTTGTGTATAGATCCATAGACATGGTGCAGCTTCATTGGGAATACTAAGTAAAGTTCTTTTTATTCCATCTCAGAAAGAATATGAACCAGAAAGCATGCAGAAAAGAGCAATCTGAATGATCAGGGAGTTGGAGTGCTTTCCAACAAGGAAAGGCTAAAGAGCTTGGAGCTTTAAAGAAAAAAATAGATTGCTAAGACTGGGCAAGTTTATAAAATGATGCATAGTGTGGAGAAAGCAAATAGAACTTTTTTCTCTTCTCCCATAACATTAACATTTGGGGCACTCAATGGACACTACATTCAGGACAGACAAAAGAAAGCATGTCATCACATAACGTAATTAAATTATGGAATTCACTGCCATAAGATGTAGGGATGGCTGCTAGCTTGAAATGGCTTTAAAATAGGATTCACATACTCGTAGAGATCCACCAGTGGCTGCTAGGAATTATGGCTAAGTGGAGCCTGTATGTATAAAGGAAACATGCCATTTGCTGAGGGCAACTGCAGCAGGGAGCTTGGGCATCTATGCTCTGCTTGTAGGCCTTTGTGAGCATATGATTGACTGTTGTGGGAAACAGGATATGGACTAGATGATCCAACAGGTATCTTGTGTTCTTATTGGACATAAAATAAACATATGTGGGGTTTGAAGGAAAGCTATAACACCTGTCTGGGGTAAAAAAAAAAAAAAGACATGTTCAGACCGGTATCCAGGATACTCTTCTTATAGGATGGGCAAAGCAGATAAAGCAACAGAATACCACTGGTTACTTACAGCTGCCAGCTAAAGTTTCTCCAGTGCATGATCAAGGATCCACCGCATATCCTAGAAGATGATTCTTCCACCAACCTCAATATGCCTTGGGGGAGGGGGAGGCCTGTATTACTTACAGACAGCCCCCCTCCCCAACTGAAGACACTATTCAAAGCATTAATAGACCATCCAACCAGGACGTAAACTCAGAAACTATTCCCTGAAAGATTAAAGTCTAGTAGAACCTTAAAAGACCAAGATTTTCAGAGTACAAGCTTTCCAGAGTCAAAGTTCCCTTCATCAGGTATCTGAGGTGCTATGGGACTCAAATCTTGCTGTTCTCATGCCACTGGTGTAATATGAGAAAGGAGGTCTACTGGAAATATAGCTCCTGAATGAGAAACAGCAGAATCTTGTGGCTCTTAGAAGACTAACAAAATGTAGGATGCATGTCAAAGAAGGGTAATACTGGGGGGAAAACCCTCCTTCAAAGTGAAGCTAGAAGGTCCAGTGGTCTAACAAACAGGTATGTTTATTACTATGCAAAACACAATTGAAAATGAGATCCAATCACAATTCAATCAGAATGGGTGTGACCAGCTTCCACTGGTGGTGGTGTTTTGACAAAGCAAGATGAATAGAGTATCTCTGATAAAATTATTCTGTGATCTAAATGTGAATTCCAATTCAACAGCTTCATGCTGGACCCACCCTTTGAAACTTTTTTGGTTTGGTTTTCTTCTAGTATGCCAACATTTAAGTCTGTTGTTAAATATTCAGGGAGGTTGAATTTTTCTCCACTAGTTTTTAATGTCTGATTTGTGCCATGTTGCACAAATTTTAGATTTGTTATCTTGTAGAGAGGCAGTTCAGGCTGGCCAATATAAATGACAAGAGAGCATGGCAGGCTCATAAGACATATATCCTTTTAGAAGTTTTGCAGGTAAATTAAGTTTTGATAGTATGACTATCAATAGTATGTTGTGTCCTGTGATACTCATGAGGACAATTAAGAGTTTGTTGCAGAGAATTGTTTCATGTGGATAGCCATGTTGGTCTGCAGTAGAACTGCTTCCCGCTGTTCTGCAGTAAGCTTCTGTTCAGGACACCTTTGGTGTCAGTTTTACTGGTTTATATAGACAACTTTTACCTCATCTTTTTTTCTTTAGGGACTCAAAAGCATTTCCTACCTAATTGGCCAAGCCTACCCACAGTTTGCTCTGGTAGTTGCAAAAGTTTAGACATTGTCTCTGATCTACTCATTTCTCCAGCACATTTATTTCTGCCATTCCTTCAGGTAGCAAAAGGCTGGGTACACTGTTCTCCATCCCCATACATCTATTTTCTCCTCACAACCACTATTTAAAGTAGGTCAGGCTAAGAGAGAGTAACTGGTCACCAGGCAAGTCACCTTTCCCCAGGATGACGTAACCATTATGCCACATTAATGCAAAATGAAATGAACAGGCACTGTTATTCTAAGCACACACAACTAGTTAGAAAACAAAAAAGACAGGAACTAACAAACATGGTCTCTCTCATCAGACACCAGACCAATCAAAAAACAAACTCATAGTTTTCCAACTTGTTGCCTAGAAACACTTTCTGTACAATTTTTAAAATTAATATAGAGATTTATTTAAAAAGAAAAGATATAACATAGAAAGTGCATAAAAAACTTATACAAACACTACATTTGAAATTAGTTTGAAATTTAAACAAGCACTACATTTGAAATTAGGTTAAACAGACAAAATTCATAATAACAGTTTAATTGTGTAATAGCTTTCCTTCCTCTCCTTGGTTACTTATACAGTCTTTAATATCAACTGTTTTGGTAAATCATTTCCCTGTGTTTTATCTTCTTATCTTTGTACTGAGTAACCTTAATTAATCTTAATTTTAATCTAAGTAGTCAAAGAAATCCTTCCATTTTCCCCAAAATTCAGCTATTGGTTATGTACATAAGTAGTTAATTTGGCCACTGATGCATATTCATAGATCTTATCTATCCACTCTGACACATCAGGGCACATATCTACTTTCCATTTCGCTGCTGTCACCATGTCACGGAAAAGGTTTCCCTGTTCTTTTCTGACATTATTTGGTAAGATGTTTAATAGCATGCTTTTTGGATTTAGTTCAAATTTGAGCTTGAAAATCTTCTGTATCTCTTCATGTATCTTCATCCAATATTTTGCGCTTTCTTACAAGTCCACCACATATGATAAAATGTTGCATCCATGCATTGACATTTCCAGCACTGTCCACTATAACCCTTACTGATTCACGCAATGTCTTTGGGAGTAGTATACCATCTAAAAAACATATTGTACAAATTCTAAGTAACTGACAGCCTGTAAATTTTATATCCTTAGTCCATAGATCTTGTTCCATTTTAACTTGTTCCATTTCTGTATGGTATTGCAATATAATTTTATAAATTTTCCCTAACAGATGCTTCAGATGTCCAGATATTAATAATAGTTTTTTCTCTTAATCTACAGCCTTCTTTAAGAGTTTGTTCTTTTTACCTTGCTACTGTTTGGTGATACATCAGCCATGAGATATTTTTGCCCTGAGCTTGAATTTATTGCCAAGTTTTTACATTTCCTTTCTTATCAATCATTGATTCATAGCTGAGCTTCTCAATTATGTTTCTAGTAGCTGCGTCATAGTAAGCATTTATTGGGGAGATCAATGGGGAGACCAGTGGACTCATTCTATTTCTACATCTGAACCATGTTTTAAGTAGTCCATCTCTTAGTATACGGATCCCGTCCTGTTTTTGAATAGATTTCACTGATTTCTTAAACCATAAATAATTGTGAATGCCTTCTTTGGTGTCCGCAATCTCCAATTTGATGTGTCTGCTACTCAGATTTATAATCCATTTTGGTATCCAGACTAGTGCTGCTGTTTGGTAATACAATTTGCTATTCAGTACTGCCAATCTTCCTCAGTTTTTGTCATCCTGTAATACTTTAAATCTTATCCTTGGTTTTTTCCTTTTCCATATGAAGTCATTTATTACTTTCTGCCACTTATTTAGAATCTTTTGGTCTGTATGAGTTGGGATGATTTGAAATAAAAAAATTCAATTTTGGTAATATGTTCATTTTAACAGCAGAGATTCTTCCTAACCATGAAATAGTCAATTTTTCCCATCTCTGCAAATCTTCGGTAATTCTTGTCCAAACTTTTTGGTAATTGTCCTTATAAAGATTCTCATTTCATGCTGTTACATATATCCCTAAGTATTTTACTGGCAGTCCGTTATTTTTTCAATCTCATTCCTCTGCCCTTGTCAAAAGTAGCATTATCTTTGTTTTCTTTTTATTCAACTTATATCCAAAATACTGTCCAAATCTTGATATTTGTTCCATTACATATATCAGGGAATTGTTTGGGTTCATCACTGATATGATCACATCATCTGCATAGCTTTTCATTTTATATATCTCTTTCCCCTCTTTTTTCCCAGCCATTCTTCTATCTTGCCTTATTTTCACTGGCAAAATTTCCAATAAACAATAATGGTGATATTGGACATCCCTGCCATGTTCTTTTTGTTATTTCAATTTGTTTCGTAAATGAACCATTTACTAGGATTGGAGTTTGCTGGTTGGTGTAGATACTTTGAATCCAATTCACGCACTCAGTCTCATAATTCATTCTTTGCAGTGCTTTCATAAAAAACTTCCAAGACACATTATTAAACGCTTTTTCAGCATCTAGAAACATAAATGCGGGTTTTTTGCCTTTTCTTCTTGAGTATTCAATTGCATCTCCTCACTTTCTGTACAATTTTGACTGCCAATTAACCCCCAAATGATTGAAACAGAACCCCTGGATAGTACAGAGCATTCTGAGGCATGTCGTAGGGCACAAACTTCATGTAAGTGGGGCAGTTATCCCACATGAACTGTCTCTCTTAAAACACCATTACCAACCGGAGTCCTTCTCTTACAGCAGAAAAAAATCTGGTTAGAAGAGGCAAGACCCAACATCTTCTGAGGACAGACTAGTGAACATTCAAACTAGGAAGGGAAAAAAAATCACACCTCTTTCCGATGGTCCAGGGATTGGACAACTAGTATTACTAGAAACACCGGAAATACAATTTGCACCAGATTGGAGTCTTCCACCAAAAACCAAATTCAGTATAGATATGATACTTCTCATTCACTTCTCTTCTCTGGAACTTGAAAAGTACAAGAGCAATGCTACAGTGTAGCTCCTTTAGATGGGAGAGTGCATTGGAGACTCAGGATGTAACAGCTGCTTATTTACAAATATAGAAGCATTCTACTTTGGGTGTAGACTTCTAAGGAAGATAGTAAACAAGTATTACTCTTGTGTTGATTAGGATTCCTGAAGAAGGCAACTTAACAAGGATGCCCAAGTTTTAGCCAGCTCTCATTAAAACATCTCAATTGTTTCTGAATCCCAAATTCAAATACTGAAAACAGTTTCTCCGTTCCTCCCACAAGCTGAGCTGAAGGGCATCACCTACCAAGGCCAGAAGAGAGTTTTTCTAGCTGTCAGGGATCATTCAGACTTTTCAAGGAGTATTCATGTTAATCAAGACATGTAAATTCATGCATGTTCTTAAGTGGTCTTAAGGGTGAACGAGGTACAGCAAGGAGAAAGTTGGTTGTCAGTCTGAGTTGCCTACACACATGCAGGTTTGGGAAAGAACAAAAGGCCTCTTTTTAGATAATTAAAATTAATGATTCACCCTGCTCAAATGGTAATGCAATATGCCTGAGCAGTGTGTGCCCAGTACAGCATGTTACTTTCCTTTGCTCACAAGCCACGAGGGGCTTTCTACACCAATACACTGTTTGATATTATCTGCTGGGCAGCAACCTGTCTCAAACACTGTACCTTCAAAGTGCATCTCAGTATAATTTTCATTCAGGAACGAGAGTGCTGCCCTGCAAAAGTCATTGTGTGTCCAGCATTACTCGGACCTTTGAAAACCCTGAACATAATGTTTGGAATGCCCCCTTGTGGTAATTCCACTAAATATACCTGTTGAAAGTCTAATCTGGAAAATAGAGGGTTTGGGGAATACAAAATAGTAACAATGACTTGTGGAGACTTTCTTAGATTTAGTTATCGAGGTTTATCATTTAATACTAAAATAATATATATAAAACACTACACAAGTTTATCCCTTATTTGTCATTTATTATGCAATCTGTTCAATAATAATTGTGCTTATATACTGTTCTTCTAGACAGATTAGAGCCCCACTCAGAGCAGTGAACAAAGTCAGTGTTATCATTATCATCACAATACAGCTGGGGAGCTGGGGCTGAGAGGGGTGGGCTTACCCAAGGCCACCTATTGAGCTCATGGCAGTAATGGTATTCAAACCAGCAGAGTGCTGATCATGGCACAAGCACTTAACCATTATACTACAGCAGCTCTCTATATACAGTCACCAATGCAAAATTGACAGTGCAGTGGCAGACAAATTGTGTAAAAGAAGCTGCAAATGGTCTGGACTTTAGGGACAACATCTGCCAGTAGTAATGCTACCTTACATGCAGGGCTTTTTTTCTGGGGAAAGAGGTGGTGGAACTCAGTGGGTTGCCCTCGGAGAAAATGGTCACATGGCTGGTGGCCCCACCCCCTGATCTCTATACAGAGGGGCGTTTAGATTGCCCTCTGCGCCGCTTGGCGGTGTGGAGGGCAATCTAAACTCCCCTCTGCCTGAAAATCAGGGGGCAGGGCCACCAGCCATGTGACCATTTTCAAGAGGTTCCGGAACTCCGTTCCACCGCATTCCAGCTGAAAAAAAGCCCTGCTTACATGACAATAAAAGTTCTCATTGCAACCACAGACAAGAATTGCTTGACACATTTTTCATCTTTTGGTACAGCCTTCCCTTTTTTAATTTATTTACATTATTTATAGTCTGCTTTTCTCACTGAGACTTAGGACAGATTACAGTCAATACAATCAACAGATGAGACAATCCAACAATAAAATAAGAGTACTGATTTTGAGAACAACAGAAATCTAATTTGAGAACAACAGAATTTGAGAAATTTGAGAACAACAGAAATCTAATACAGAGCTGAAACAAAACATAAGCAATTTAATATGACATATTAAATGACGCAGGAACTACCCAGTAGGAGTGCACTTGCAGCAACAGACAGTACACAAAAATATACTCTACAGTCCCTATCCCTTTACTAATGCATCTCTCTGAACCATTTCCTTACAGCACAGCCCTAAAAATATATTTAGGTTTTACATAATATGTGGAAAGCCAGGAGAGTGGGAGCTTTCTTGATCTTTTCAGATAGGGCATTCCACAAGGTGGGGGCCACCACAGAGAACGCGCATGTACAGGCAGCTTTTGAATTTGTCCATTTGCAGTGTGGTGCCTACAGAAGGCCCTGTTCAGATGAGCAAAGATGCCATGGTAGAGCATAGGGGGAGAAGTGGTGCTGTAGATATGAGGGACCAAGGCCTTGAAAGGCTTTGTATGCGATAGCCAAAACCTTGAATTGAGCTCAGTAACTGATGGGAATATTATGTATGCTCTGCCTAGCTTCTGATAATAATCAAGCCACTGCATTCTGCACCAACTAGAGTCTCTGAGTTGACTTTGACAGGAGGCCCAAGTAGAGTCATTACAGTAGTCTAGTTCAATGTTACTGTGGCATGCATCCAGGTGGTCATTTTGGCTGTGTCAAGGTATGGAGCTATCTTCCAGGCTAGACCGAGTTGGATGAAGGCTTTTTTGCAGCTGCATTAATTTGCTTCTCCAACAGCAATGCTGGATCCAGTATAAGCCCCTTAACCGAGTCTGCAAGGGTCAACTTAACCCCATTGACAGAATCCTTTAATATCTCTACCTTCCCAACCAGCATCACTTCTATCTTCTCTGGGTTCAGTTTCAATTTGTTAGTTTTCAACAACAGTCAGTCAATTACTCCAAAACTCTACTGCATCACCAGGGGATTTGGATAGAGAGATATAGAGCTAGGTGTCATCTGCATATTGATGACATCTATTATATTGTTACAGATGATTTCTCCTAAAGGCTTTACATAGAGGTTAAATAACACGGGGTATAAGAATCCCACAAGGTAATTCTGACACTGAAGATAGCTGGTCGCCAAGTGCAACTTTTTGAGCCTGTCCATGAAGAATGGTTTACATTAGTACATGGCACATTCCTCAATATCCACTTTTGCCTCCAGATGCCTTAGTAAGATGGCATGGTTGTAGTATCTTTCCTATGAGAAAAGCTGTCTTGTTTCAATTCAGGAATCTGGGATGTTTTAATTTAGAAAAAAAGGCAACAGAGGGGAAACACGATAGCTACCACTATGT
The DNA here is from genome assembly GCF_028583425.1 of Eublepharis macularius. Taxonomy (NCBI): domain Eukaryota; kingdom Metazoa; phylum Chordata; class Lepidosauria; order Squamata; family Eublepharidae; genus Eublepharis; species Eublepharis macularius. The sequence continues at coordinate 50,212,318 of NC_072791.1, read as the reverse complement.
CCACTGGCGTAGTTAATTGTAGTTAATTCTACAATTTAATTACTTGAGTACTGAAGTGTTTCCTTTTGTCTACTGGTTATCAGCTTCACTGGGCACCTCGTGTCTATTATTATGAGAGAGGGAGGAAAAGCTCTCTCTATCCACTTTCTTCACCCCTTGCATAATTTTATAGATCTCTATCATTGTCCCCCTTCCTTGTGCCAGATTCTTCAACCTTTCCTCACAGGAAAGGAGCTGCAAACCCCTAATTTTCTTGGCTGCCCTCTTCTGTACTTTTTCCAGCTCTACAATGTCCTTTTTCAAATGGTCCAATTAAGTGTCCCAACTGTGGCTAGACCCTTTTTAACGAAATGGTTGCCAAGGGTGAAATGAGTGCTGCTAGCAATCTGTCTTAAAGAGAAAAGAAAAAAAATGTTCCCCATGAGGTTTGATGGGATGTAGGGCCAGGGAGGGGCCTGCAGGAGTCTTGGTGTGGGACGCCCTTCTTCCTGGACTACAACTCCCAGCTGCCCCAGGCCAAGAAAGTGCAGGAAAAATAAGGGGTGGAGCCTGAATAGAGAGAGACAGCCGATCCTGAGGGGAAAGAGTTGCCTTCTTGGTTGAAGGAGAGGCTCCTGCTGCTGAGTGAAACCTGGTTGCCTAGGCCCTAAATGTGGATGGCCTGGGAGGCAGCAGAAAGGAAAGAAAGGGGGAACCTTCCCTCAGACCACCACCACCGTTAAGGTAGAGTAGGGAACAGTGTGGTAGGGAAAGCAGACAGCGGTTCTCTTCAGTTTGATTTTCTGCCCTATGAGTTCTGAACAGGGGGGTCTACCCCTATGTGTTGTGCCTTTACCTGCTTTGTATATAGTGCTCTGTATATAGTTATTAAATTATACTTTTTTGAATATAAAGAACCTTGTGGTGCTCTGACTACATAACCTCCCCTACTTGGCACGCTACAGGGAAGGAGGGAGCCCGGGAGAAACGGATCAGGCCAGACCTTGGTAGGTTGCCAATTCTCCAGGGCCCAACCAAAGACTGGGTAATTCATTTCCCAGTAAGGAAATTCAGCCAGAGGGGTCTCACTGCCCCTCAGTCAGGCAATGTACAAATCAGTGAGTGGTGGCAGCGACGAAGAGTGTGAACCATGCCCACCAGGGATGGTGGGAGGCGGATAGCGGGGCTAGGCCATTGACGGTGGCTCAGTTGCCTGGACTGAGAGCCAGCGCCCGTTCTGCCACACCCTTGATGAAGCAAAAATTACATGGAATTCTGGTCCAAATGCTTAGCACTGCAGTGCAAAAGAGACAGCAAACAAACGAGACAAGGCCTAGGGAAAAAAAGATATATGGTGCAGGGGAACTTTCACATTACATAAAAAAGTCATCTGTACTACTGGTTGTACGGAGCAGTATAAACAGCCAGGGAAAGGGAAAAATTCTTGCCAAAAAGTAAATGCATATTTTAGAATATACAATATTTATTTTGAAATCTCTACTATCAGGGGGCTTACAAAATGTAAACACAATTTGGTAACAAAAATAACTATATCTACATATTTAAAAGCCAGTAGAAATAAAAAAGCCAGTAGAAATTTTTTAAAAATCAGCAGCTGACATAAATATACATCAAAACGATACATTATCATATTCAGTACTCAAAAAAAGACAAAATCCATTAAAAAGTAGCACGGCAGCATTTTTTGCTCTTTAAGCATGGTCTTTTCATTAAGATGAACCAATCAGATGCTCTTTAACATAACCAAGTGCACATCTCTGCCTTTTCATTTTGTCCACTGGAAAGGGCACAGCCTCTACATAGTGCTCATAAAAAAAAGACGGCTATATGAACCACAATTCTACAGTTTGAATAAGTATTTATACTATAGAATCTTATATAAGTAAATTTGTTTAAGAGCTTCTATATCACCATCTTCTTCCAAAAATACATCATAGATTAACGGCACTGCTTCTACCCACTGGCTGAGCTGAATGTTCACCTGGAAAAAAATTGCAATACAAAATTAAGTTTTCCATACTCGAATTGTTAGGAGTCAGACCCCTCCTCCTGCTGAGGGGCAGTTTATAGATATGAAACCATAAACACCCTTGTAATGATTTTAAGGGTGTGTGTGTCTTTAAATGCTTGGTGTGGTTACAGATGAAGAACGGGGGTGAAAGAGGGATGAGTGAGTGAGATGACTGGTTGATGACTGAGAGTGAGGGCAGAGTGAATTGCAGTTTTTAGTTACTGCGGAGAGAGAAAAAGGATTTCTGGTTTAGACAGGCAAGCTGTGTGCAGCCAGAGAGTCTCTCTGTATTTCTAAGAGAAAACATTCTATCTAAAACAGGCAAACCGTGTGCGCGCCTGAAAGCAGGGCCAGCGCGTCCACAGAGATGGGTCCAGCAGCCGCCTTGAGCGCTGAGGCACCGGAGGGGGCACTGGGGGTGGGGGCACACGCTGCGGAGCTGGTGGCGGCAGCACTGGTGGCTGAGCGGGAGGGCAGGGAAGCCACCCACATGCCGCCCCAGCCACCTGCTGCACCTGGCTGGGAGCACGTGCTGGTGGTGGCAGTGCGGGGCAGTCTGAGCGGGCAGCCTCCCAGCCTCCCGCTCAGTTGCCCTGTGCTGCCGCCGCTGCCTACACACAGTTGCGGGCCAGGCATGGCAGGTGGCCGGGGCAGCACAGGGCAACTGAGCAGGAGGACTGGGAGGCCACCCGCGCGCCGTCCCAGCTGCCTGCCGTGCCAATGGGGCTGGCTTGCAGTGGCGTGATGACATCATCATGCAGTCCAGGTACACGTGCGTGCTTCACGTGCATGCGTGGGGGTGGCAACAGCCCTGAAGCTGCCCCTGGCCTCAGGCACCAGAAACTGGCATCAGCCCTGCCTGAGAGAGAAAAAGGGCTTTCTGGTTTAGACAGGCAAGCAATGTGCAGCCTGAGGGAGTCTCTGTATTTCTGAGAGAAATATTGATTCTAGTTTAGACAAGCAAACTGTGTGTGTGCCTGAGAGGAAGTCTATGTACATCTGAGTGAGTGATTTATCTATCTGAAGCAGGCAAACTGTGTGTGCGCCTAGGAGAGAAAGTTTTAAGTATGTCTGTGTGACTGCGCCTATGTAAAGAAACTTTAACAACTGAGAACTCTCTTTGAAACCATCAAGCTTAAGTAATAGTGTGAAACTGATATGCTTCTTGTAAAAATAGAAGTTTGGTTCCCCGCACCCCCACTTCCCAGAGTATATGTAATTCCTATATTCTACTCCTTTCCACAGGGCTACATAGTTCCATGAAGGAGCCTGACACTCGGGCACGTTATTAAAGGGGAAATTTAAACTATTTTGTAATATAATTCCTGGTGACAGAAATCTACCCAGAGGGTGTAAGAAGAGGGTTGATGCCAAATCTAACTGAGAAATAAAGAAGGTCGTAACAAATATCGTAAGTGCAAGGCACCACCTGGCCTAAAATGAAACAAAATAGATGCCAGCCACAAAAGAGCCTGGAATCTATTTTAGAAGGGGAGTCAGACTGGCTGAATGACTAATAGCCCCCTCTATGCCCCGGAGAGATACATAATTTAGGACAATGGGTCTTCCAAGAAGCTCCTGACTAATCTCATTCACACCCGATCTCACTTCCCCTCACACATTTACCCTAATTAAGCAAAACCTAACATTATTCACTAACCTGGTAGCTTTTCTCATCCGGTACTCACAAGGTCATCAAGCACCATTTACAACACCTATTATCCACCCATCAAGTTATTATTTTGGAGGTGAATATATAAGCTTGCCCCAGGGAGCAGTTTGCACTTATCTGGACTTCCTAGCCACCAGAGTGTGTGTGTGTGCGTGTGCGCGTGCGTGCGTGTGCGCGCACGGGCGGGCACAAGGGGGCGTGTGCATGTTCTGGGAACCGTACAACTGGTTGTTTCACTGCTGCCTCTGCAGACCTTCATCTTTGAGATTGGTAACTGTAGCCTTCTCCGAAATTGCTTTCTCTGATCTCCTCTTAGTTAGCCGCATATGTGTTCTGTGTGTGATTGTATGTTTGTCCTTTTATTTCTCTTTTAATAAAAACCTTTCAAGCTGAACATCTGGCTGGTTTATTTTGAGATTTCTCTCTAGGGACAAATCCCCTTAAACATTGGCGGAGAATCATTTTGTCTCCTTTAAGTTAATTTTTCCCAACCAATTAGGGTAACAGAACTATATGGGTAACCAAATCTGTTTCTGTGAACATACAGCCCTGTGCAGTAATGATGAAAGCATATTATAAAGAAAAATAAAATAAAATAATAAATTACATAGTGGAATCATTATAGGCAAAAGTCTTCAAAATATACACGGCTGCTTGAATATCTGATGAGGATTTGCAACTAACTATAGTAGCACTTAACCATGGAAATGCACACACAACCATGTAAAGCTGCAGAGTCAAACTAACGTCTCATCTAGCTCAACTAAGCTGCTCGCCAAGGTTAGGTAAAGGAAGAGTCCCTGTCCTTGCCCAAACTGTCAAATGCCTGCTCTGAAATGGAGATGCCAGGGACTGAACCTGAGACATTCTGCAAGCACTGGAATGGCTTGTAAGTTACAATACTGTGTAGCCAGTGAATCAATTTTTCTTCTTTCACTGACAAAACTAGCTTTTCCCCAGCCCCTCCTGCTAATACTAATGCTTTATGATGCAGCAAGAATCTACATAGTACATTAGGACTAATGTCACTCGTCATTTTATGTAGATGCCATTTTCTAGAAATTGTATCAATTTCCCATCACTGCCCCACCCCCACCCCAGATAATATTCAAGGTGTTAGCAGGTCACAGACAAACAAGAGTTTCCAGGGTATAAACTCATAGCTCTGAGTCTTTATATCCCAGTCAAATATAAAGTTCAGGATATAAGACAGATCTCAATTTCTACTTGTATCTGATGAAGAGAGCTGGATTCTTGAAAGCTTATGCCCTGGAAATACTTTTCAGTCTTTAAGGCGCTATTGGATTCTCAGTTAAAATTAAGTTTAAAATAAATAAAATAAACTCTAGAGTGTTATTCCATGGACTGTATATCTCCTCGTGTTGACCAACTATAATCCTATACATGATTACTCCAGTCTAAGCCTACTGATCCCAGTAATCTTAGACTAGAATAACTCTAGATAGGACTGCACTGCAGATATTACTCCTTCGACACACCTAGAAATGTTTTTTTCAATAGCTCTGCAAAAGTTATCATTAAGTGAGCTGGTTGAAGTCAGAATTATCTGCAACTGAAATATATTCTGCATGTCCCAACAGGAAAAAGTGCAAGACTTGTAAAAATACCAGCTCAGAGGGGAAAACAAGAAAGAAGAGAACTGGAATACCCAAGTTTGGATTTGCAATAAGCAAATACAACCCCCCTGCCCCCCCCCAGGTAGGATCCTTTTCTTTTTAAGGAGGAAAAGTGGCAGATATTCATGGCTGTTCTATGTGGAAGGCGCTTATTTTGACTATATACCTCATCTCCTTCACCTTCCTTATCTTGAAGTATCCTTTGGATTGTTTTACAGTTTTTAAAGGTGTCAAGTAATCCCTACTTGAGCTCAAATTTAGTTATTTGTTAAGTTCATGGTAAGAACAAATGTATGTCCCCTTTTAAACCTTCACAGCAACTTCCAAGACACTATAATCATCATCTATATAATCATCAACAAAAATAAATTTGTTTTATTTAAAACATTTCTGTCCCACCCTTCAACTCAAATAGGTCCCCAAGGTGGCATTTCAACCCTAAAGCATTTAAGACATTAAAATAACAACACACATAACACAACCAGGGAGGTGGGCCAATAAACATTACTGGAGGTACACTAAACAAAACAAAGAAGTTTTCACCTACTAGAGGAAGACAACAATTGAGGGAGACAAATGAGTCTCCCTGGGGAAGCAGTTCCACAGTTTTGGTGCCATGATTGAGAAAGCCCTTTCTTGGGTTGCCACCCATCTAGCCTCAGCCACTGGATCACCTGAAGCGGGGCCTCCGAAGATGACATATGTATGGATAGACTCAAATGGGAGAAGGCGGGCCCCAAGCCATATAGGTACGCTGGCTCCAAGCCATATAGGACTCTAAAGATCAATATCAGCATATTGGTGGCAACTCAGCCCAAGTCTCCAGATGAACTCTCCCAGCAGCTTTACATAGATATTTAAAATAGGATTGTGCACTAAAAAAAGAAGAAGTAGTATTTTTTGGATTCAGATATTAATCTTCCCAATATTCAGGTTAAAAAAATACTAGTTTAGTATTCGGATCCAGTTTTTGGTCTCCTTGTTAGCTTTTTCTCCTTTATACCATGTATCTGTAGAAGTGAACTCTGGTCCCTGAAAGCTTATGCCACAATAAATACAATTGTTTTTAAGGTGCCACAGGCTTCTTTGTTGCCTAAAAACTAGTGATCAATCTGAGATTAGAATAATAAAAGCAGATTCTAACTTATGGCTGAGAGTAAGACCACAACGCCTCCTCAAAGAGAAGCAAACTATTGATTACCAACAAAATCCTAGCATTTTACCTAGATGAAAAAGGCTCTTTACGTTAAAAGAAAGACAGCTAACAGGTTTCAAATAGACTTACTCACCTGAAGATTTGATAAAGATTCATCAAGACTTGGGACTGTGACCAATAACGATCCTTTCTTTTTTACATTTTGACTGATAAATTCCCAGGATCTAGGAAAAATTATTTTTAGATTTCATATAAAATTCCTCCTTCAGGAAGATATCAGCATATAGAACCCCAAACACATTCCAATGAAATGCGGCTGTCTAACACTTGGGCTTTATGAGGCTGTGTTTGATCATGTTAAAATTAAAAAATATATAATAATGTTGAGCACGACAATTCTAGACTCATGTAGAAACTTGAATGCTATTCCAAAGCCTTATTTCTATAGAACAAAGATTTTTTAGCGATCCAAGAATGTTGGCACTAAAAAGGAGCTGAAGTAATGCTAGCAAACTTCTTTGTCTTGGGGAAACAATTTCAAGAGACAGAAGAACCAATCTTTTCTTTCCAGTCCTGTTTTCCTATTGCATGCATGCACATATTCCAAAACATGTATATATCTACATTAAAGACCCACACTAATCCTAATGCTAGAAACGTAGCTTGGCCTGTAGGAACATTAAGACCTTTCTGAGGAACAAGACGTTGATCTTTCTAGTGTAACCATTTTCCTTACATATCTATGGACAAGATAATTAGAAAAATGAATTCTACTAGAGACATAGCAACACAACCATTTTTATAAAAATTAGAGAAATCTTTGAAAAAGCAAGACAAAAAAACAAGCCTTGCTTTACTGTAAATAATGCCCTAAATAAACTCCTTCATTAAGAAAAGCATGTTACTTAAAAGCACATTACTTATATTAATGAAGCCGCTTAAGATATGTTGGGATCACTAGATCAAGAGTCATAAGGTATCAGCTGTTTTTACTGATATTTCTCAATAGGAAACAAGATGCTATACCTAAAAACCCTTACAGGATTTGTTTGTTACAGCAAACCCCAGATTGCCCACCTCTTTGAAAGAAACCACAAAGTAAAGCTGTGAATTCACAGTACAGAGTGATCCCACAAATATATAAATCATGACCAGCCTATTCACATTAGAATAATATTACACATTACCAAGGCCTGTCATGCAAACTAGGCCAAAAAAAGATAACTGGATTTCAAAGGTTCCCGTTTGACAGCTTTGTGAGAACTGAAGCTGGTAAGCAAGTTTTTCCATTACAGCAATAACTCAGATCTTTGGGTATCATAACAGAGGGAAAATGACCTATGTCTATTTCAAGGCTATTTTCATAGCTGTGAATAGGAAATATAAACCAAAACTTGTGTTGATGGTCTTGGTTTTCTTTGTCCATTAAGTACAGAAACAAGATTTATTGCCTCCAATTAGAAAGATAATAGTTCATTCAAAAAATGAATATCCAACCTCTCAGCCTAAAAAACAAGAGACCTTTGAGACAGCTAATGCTTCTACTAATGTTCAAAATTTATTTTAATATACATTTCAGATCTCGTTTTTTGTTTTTTTGTTTTAAGAAAAAGGGGTGCAGAACAGGCAATCCAGTGCTAGCTAGCTGTGCTGCCAAATGCGTATTTCTCTAAAAATGTCTAGAATACGGAGCCTACCTGGCCTGTTCCTCTTTGTCAAGGAAATATTCAAAGACATTATTCATTACAACAACATCAGCATTCTGAAGCAGTGAGGCCTGGGTACAAATGTCTGCGTGAAGCACCTGAAGGAAGAGAATTTTACAGCTTATTAAGATGAAAGATTGTCATTGGACAGTCCTCATCACTAACACCTACAGATTAGAAAAGGGTTGCTCGCATCAATCTTTGCTGCAGGCTCTCCTCAGTGTTTGTGACTTGTCCCCAGACTAATCCATCACAGACACATACAGGGAGATGATGAGTTGCAATGGGATTAAAAGCTGAATACATGTTAAGAGAGCCCAAAGGAGACACTGGGTGCTATCAACATGAGCTGAAGATCAATTGAGGGCAAAAGAGGAAAGGATAGCATGTTTGCCTTATCCCAGGTACCCTTAATCAATTAACTGTTGCGACCCATTGACTGCTCTCTACTGAATAGGCACCACACCCAAAGTGAGTATATATCAATAGTGCATAAGGCACAAAATAGACAGAATGCAAGAATGGCAAAGCCTTAAAATAATCTCACTAGCAAATTTATCTTCAGCTGCAGTCCCTTGCTGATATTTTGAATCTATATTTTCCTCTGACCTCTTTTAAAATCCAAAATAGTAGAGATCAGGATTGGTGCTGTTATGCAGTTGCTCTGAACCAGCTGGCTGATCCTGCCATATTTCCTAGAAGAACTGTGTGAGATTTGTGTAACAGAAACTGGTGTGTATTTCCAATCAATCTGCTAACTTGCTGTCTCTCTGAAAATAAAGCAGTCACAGGAGCACTATTACCTTTATTCTTTCACTGAGTTGGTATTTGGCCACAATAATTCCTTGCAATTGGCAAAATTCTGCATTCATTTCAACACCATAGATTTGAGATGCTGAGCTGTAAAAGTAGGCCTAGAATAAAATTAAGAAGCCAGAAAGATTTTAAAAACCCAAGGCGAAATTAAAAAGCATTGGAAATTTGGTTTCATTTGCAAGTAAGATTTGCTTCAAAAACAGTGTGGTTCTAAAACTCTGGGCCTTCCTTATGTGCCAGGCTCAGTACTCAAAACAGAGCTTAGACCTATCATTGGAAGAGAATTTCTATAACAACAAATAAATAAACGTTTAATTTATAGGAATTTTTAACAAACATCCGTAGCATTAACTCTTACGAATGCTATTCACTGCCTTTAGCAATTGTCAGGACAAGTTAAACAAACCCCAAACCTATGAGATAAGACTCAGAAATCATACCCATCCATACTCTCATTATTATAACTTTCTGAAGCACTCTAACCCCTAGCAGAAAAACTGTCTGCAAATAAAATATGACCAATTGCCACTTTTTGTAACAGAAGCCAAAAATATGATGAAAAGAACTATTTTTAAAACTTTATGGGTGCTTCATCCTGAGGTTATCTTCCATTTTAGTGATATAACAAATGTTTTGATTCTAGGATGCATTACATGAAGCTGGCATGGCAGTAACTTTTTGTGAAAATGATGCTAGGAAGCCAGACCCAAAGATCTTTTACAACAGTTATTAGGTTACCTTATAGAGAGCTCACATGGAAGGGACAGAGTTGTCTGGAAAGATACAAATATCTTTTTTATCAAGGCTTCAGCTGTTGCAGAAAGCCTATTATTTTTCAGGAGCAGTGTACCTCCTTAAAGCCTTTTCAACCATAACCTGGATTCTAACCTATTTATTTGATCTACTTTATCTCTTGTTTTAAAAGAGGAAGAGTGTATTCAAGTAAACTACATTTCGTTTTCTTTTAGTAACAAAGAGTCAAAAATTAAAAATGTACAAAGCTGCCTTAAATAGACACTGTCTATATAATCCAGTATTGTCAGTTGTGTTTAAGATCATTCAACCTGAGATCATAGGGACTGAATCTGGAACCTTCTCCATACAAAGCAATGTGCCCTAATCCCTAACCTAAGGTCCTGCTGTAAAGCTTTCAGGAAAGGACACTGACAAAATTAGAGAGCTCCAGTTTTCAAAGATACTGGCCTAATTGTTTAAAAAACAGCCAAACTATAATTTTCTGATTTTTTTTTGGTATATGTATTGTTTATAATATTCCGAAACAGAAGTGAGTTTAACTATTGTAGAGGACAAGTATGTTTGACTCACATAACTGGATCTGCCCAAAACTCATCAAAATATATGGGTAGTACATCATCCTGGCAAGCTAATGGTCGGCTGAAGTGATACTGCCCTGTAACAATACCATGTACCACAAAGTAGCATCAGTGCCTGTTTGCACAGAGAAAAGAATGCATAATGTCAAAGTAATTTCTCTGAGCTTGGAGCATAAAGTCCACTACTGCTTGAGTCAAAACTGCAGACAAAATTCTGAGCCAGAGAGATCAATAGAACACATCAAATTGGTAGGCCAACAAATGAGTAGATGAATGAAAACACTTGGAAAAGATCAGATACAAAATAAATTTTTAAAAACAAATTGCCAGGTAAGGTTTTACCCCAAACAGTACTGCACCAAGCCTGGAGCCAACGTCAATCACAACCTTCCCTGTCAAATCAGGTAGAACATGCTGGTAGAGAAATTTCAGTTCTGAGACGGAAAAGGAATGGGAAATGAACTCTGTGGAATAAGCACAAAATAAAGGTATTGTTAGAATGCTGATCAATCCACTATAAAATATGGATTTAAACCAGTCTTCCATTGAGAATTCTCATTTCATACGTTGAGAATATGACAAGAATATTCTTAATACCAGCCATGTGCAAATATTTTTCAAGATCTCCATAGCAATATGCTGTGATTTCAGATAAACTGTTAGAAAGTCAATGGAAGTGATTCCATACTACTTTTAGGGACTCAGATTGAAATTAAGACCATGTGAGGTGGGGAGAAGTTTAATTCTTCCACCACTGCACAATTTCAATGGGAAGATCCACTCAAAATACCATTTCATCTGTTTTAGTCTTCTCTGAAGATTATTTTCTCAGCTTGTAGGTCAAACAAATGGTTTGGAGCCATTTTTTCACAGTTCCAACATGGAAGTAAGAGTGAGCAGAATGAGATACAGATTAAGGGCTGATACCTTGTGGCTTCTTGACTTAGGATCTTGGTCCTTAAGGGGAAACACCTTGGGTGGTTTTCAGATGTCAAGCAAAAGCATTAATTAAACTGCCATTTGGAAATTGGAAACAGTTGCTGCCCTACTTGATAGTTTTTTTTCTATTAGTGTTATGGAGGTGTCATTTCATTATTTTACTGTGTCATTGTTTTATTGCTGATATGAGCATAGAAAGGTTCTCAGGGAGTTTCAGTGGCCTGGCGATTTTGCAGCCCCCAATTTGGATGCTTTTTTGTTTGTTAATTTCCTGTACCACTGAATGAAAAGGGTCCACAGGCCCAATAACGGGAAATAAGTTTCAGAGCACATTCAGAATAGTAAGTCATTTGGCTCTGAAGAATATAGCCCCTACTTGAGTACACCACGGAACTGGCAATTATTGTATTTTAAGGCAGTGGAAACTCCAGCTTCACTTTATTTTCTATCACATTCAGGAGCCCTCCAGGATCTACTATGCAGACACATATTCTTGAGTGCATCACATGCTTACCTAATGGTGCTGTCTGATGAGAACCACAAATTAGACAGTAGTTTCTGCTCATCTTTCCTTCTTCACATAAAGAATCAATACTTTCATCATCATAAAGGAATGCATCAACATGCACGGTAGGTTTTGGTTGCTGATGCAGCTGAAGAAAAACCATAAACACTGAATAAGTATTTTAATTTGCTATTTCAGAATTTTGCATACGGTTCCTAAATGCTTAATGTTGGAAATTTGCATATTTGCAGTGATGTGTGATATGGTGCAATCCTATGCCCTTTTAATCCAACTGACTTTAAAGGACTTAGAAGGGGGTAACTCTGTTTAGGAATACACTGTTAGTATATCATGGTTCACCAAACTTCAGGACTTAAACAGATGATACTTGGCAATAAATTTAGTCATAAAAAGTAAGTGTGCCACTTATCTGGTGATCCTGAACCAAGTTTATAAAAATATATACAACAATCCATATCCATTGATTACTATTCACATGAAACTTTTTTCTACAAAGATTTCTAATATGTGTTGTCTACTTTTCCAAAGTCAAAAACTGGAAACAAATACTGTTGTAATGCTGTTGTGGGGGTGGGAGAACCTTCTCCAAAAAACCCTGCTTCCACCTGGCTAGATCTTTGTCAGTTGCAGGCTATGAACTCTGAAGTTCTAAAGTGAAAGGTATCTCCAGAGGCTGTAGAATAGGTGGCTGTTAGCGCCCCAGGAAAACTTGAGGGGGGCAGGATGACTCTAGACCCCTCTTCTCCAGGCACTGTCTGGCACCAAATGCAGCATTCACCAGGCCCAGCAGGGTCACAGCCACACTCTAAAAAGCCATGCACACCAAGCAGCTGATCAATGGTGGCTGGCCCTTTAAGAGTCAGTTAGTCAGTGACAGCCTGCCCTTTGACAATCAAACTGTCTAATGGCTCCAGCTCTAATGGTAGGAGTGACCAGAAAGGGATTGGTCTCAGCTCTCATGGGTGTGGCCACACCTCCACAGAGCTTCTGGGTAAAGGAGGTTTGCTGGGCATGACGTAAAAAGACATGGTTAGGGCCTTAAAAAGCTTGAGGGAAGAAGCTGAGGACACACCTGCTCTGGCTTTCTGCTCAGAAGGTACTGACGGCCATGGCCCAGAACCTGACAAAGGCATTTCAGTTGTTCAGGAGCAGATCACATCTCCATCCCCACTTCTTGGCTCTCTTGAACCCACCTCAGAGTAGTAGCTCAGAGTGTTCACTAAAAGACTTTCCAGGACTCCCTCACGTAGCCTTGGTATTGCAAAGATCCCTAAAAGAAGGAAAATCTCGAGATTGCTTGCTGTTAACTGAAGGCTAACTTTCTGGTACTTCTCCCCCCAAAATGGTTTTTTTTAAAATAAGCTGCTTGCTATTTTTATGTGTGAGGCATCTCATTTCTGCAGAATTTAATCTCTTCCCCATTTCCCTTTGGGCATTGGCTCTGCCTTTACCACTATTTTGTATTTCAGAAACTGCAACACAGTGCAATGAATTTCAATAAAATGTTACTGAGTTTAACATGGTGTAAGGAAAATGGATTACAACATACAATAAACAAAGGATTAATTGGGTGAGAGGGAAATAAGAGGAGGTAATGCAGAGGAGCAGCTCTGCTAATCACTTGCAGCTGAAATAAAGAAGAGTCTGATGGCACTTCAGACTAAAAGTTCCATTCCAGCATAAACTTTTGTGGACTAGAACTCACTTTTCCAGATGCATTGAATCTATGAAAGCTTTCAATATACTCTAAGGATCTAATAACAAAACTGTTACTAGCCAATTATTAAAGATAAAATTGTCAAGCATATATAAGGGCAAGCCCTGATAAATAAAAATCAACATGGCTTCTGTCTCTAACCTATTAGAGTTGTTTGAAAGTGTCTATAAACATGTGGACAGGAATGTGAACATAATACTAGAACTCAGGGTCATTCACTTAAGCTGGGAGATTCAGGAAAGACAAAAGGAAACAAATACTTCACACTACATATAGTGCAATTGTAGAACTTGTTGCCACAGGATGTGGTGATGGCCAACTTTGAAGGCTTTAAAAGGGGAGTGGACAAATTCATAGAGGACGGGACTATCAATGGCTACTAGTCACGACGACTACCTACTCCCTCCAGTACCAGAGCAGCATACCTCGTTATATCAGTTGCTGGGGAGCATGGGCTGTTGCAATCATCCTGCTTGAGGACTTCTTAAAGGCAGCTGGTTGGCCACTATGTGAACAGCTGTACTGGATAGGCCTTTGGTCTGACCCAGCTCGGCTTTTCTTATGTTCTTCTTCTTAGTTCCTTCCCCATTTCCTTGGGATTTAAAAGCTTGGGAAACAGGTTACCCTCAAAAGTGCTAGGTCTCATTTGTTTGCCTCTAATCTGTCGGAGTATATGTAGGATCACCAAACCATCCTTTTGAAAGAAGTAGTTACCAATGATCACTACCAGTGGGGGCAGGGAGAGAAGCAAGAGAACAGCTCTTGAGGAATAGCGAAACATTTGCTTTGGGTATCAAAAATCTGAAAGGTTCAGTTATTCGGGAAAGGAGGAAAAGACCTCCTGAATGTAAACACCTGAATGTAAATAAAGTCATGTCTTTATGTTAGAGGGGGACTAGCGGCAGGGAGGGGAGGCATGCAATTTGCAAATAGTGATTTACTGATAAAGATATTGAAGATGCCAAAGGCAGCAGCTTGCCTTGAAGAACTGTGATAAAGCATTTTCTAGGAGGCAGGAGAGATACTTCTGCAGGTATTCCCATAAAATGCAGAAGTAGGAAACGGCATTCTGTATGATACTGCTGTCATACATGAGCAGTCTCCTAAAGAGCTTCAAGGTGCTTCCACATGGAAATTGGAAACCCACATATCAGAAAATGAACAAGTCCTCAGTAACCCAACAGGAAAAAGAAAGAATCACAAAGAGTATCCATGACGTGTGAAAGCTCATCAAAGAAGGGAAAGAGGATAGCTACACAATACCAAACACACAATCAGTTACAAACTGCATAATGATTTTACAACCCAACCCCAGATTCAAATTCCCATGCCAAACTAAACCACCATAGAATTGTCTATTCTACACTCTAGGCTATTGTGTATTAAGGTGACTGTATATGAGAATCAAGAGGATCTATTCATTCTACATATACAGTAAGACAGTAGGATAACTGAGAATACATTTCAACTGCTTAGAGATTCACCTGAGATTTCATTGGGAACATATGCATCCAATACAGACAAAGAACCACTTTCACAATATGGCACGTATTACTAGCTGTTATGCATGCCCGTCTGAACTACCATATATGTCCAGGGATTAATGAAAATGAGGCCTGGTTCATACATGCAGAATAAGATGACAGAATGAATTGAACCATTTGAGGCTGCAAGTGCCACATTCCAGTACTGAATGTTCCTTTGCTTACAAAACCCTCCATGCAGGTAGAAAACTAGTACAGCAGGGAGAAAGTTTCAACCTCATCTCTTTGTTTGTCCGTCTTTGTTTTCTGTTTTCAGGGAGTTTTTCCTAAAGGGAACATTCCAAAATATGACCTTGCATGGTATTCCACCTACAGACTGAAAGTGATCCTATCCATTCTGTCACCTCAATGCCCTACATGCACAGAGTGAACCACCACAAAGTGAACTAGTCTTTCTCTCTCACTAAATAATGAAATTGTCCATACATGACTAACAGTTCAATTCTAACCAAAGTTACACTCCTGTGAGTCCATTGAAGCCAACACATTTAGAAGGGTGTAACTCTATTTAGGATTTCACTGTAAGATATGACAGTGATGTGCATGCTTGGCCACCCCCATACACCTGCTTAAAATGTCAGAAGAGCCTGAATACCAGACTACAATATATTTTACATGATTGTCAGACCTGCTCCTACATAGCTAAGAGTGGGGCAAAATAAACACAAGTCAGCAGACATTAAGAACTGGTCTAATTTACCAAGACTGATCAACAGGCCTGGCTTGAACTAAATGGGTCTGGCGAATATCACACAGCAGCAATGCAAAGAGGCTTCCTTGACTGGTAAAGCTTATTCTTTGTAGTTCTCTCTATTGGCTAGGCTTGGAAAATGAAACACAAGCCAAGTGATTCACTGAGGTCATTCACATTAGAACAAAGCTTTAAGTAGCCCAAATAGCAAAATCACCAGCTACTATTACCTCTGCATGAAAAGAACAGAACTTACTTTTTGAATGGCAAAGGGCTCAGAAGCAAGCATTGCCTCAGTGGGCAAAAAACGCCGAAGATCTTCAGCAATACTTCTGAGAAGAACATCATCATTAGTGGATCTAAATTCATCAAAGTCATCTATAAAACAAAGACGATTAAATGATCATGTGGGTTGTAAGGCAATAGACTTATTTAATACAGCTGTGATTTGTACTTGGTTCCAGATGGTGCATTTTTATTTGAAGGGCCAATTTCCAACTTGGCAACTGCCAATTTTCCAACTGGGAGAGGCTGTTATTCAATGGCAGAGTGCATGCTATAGATGCAGGAGACCCCGAGTTCAACATCAAAAATGCTTTTGAAGGATAAGAATTACAAAAACTTGCAGGTGCTTGCCGAACACATTTTTGACACACAACTTTTCTTTACATGTTGTTCAAACAAAACACGTTGGAATAGTAATTGAGAAGATCACAGTAGAACAGAAAGAAAGCATATATCAGTAGCAACATTTACAAGGCATCTATAATCATGAAATATTAATGTAATTAAAACTCCAAAAGTCAGCGTTCGCTCTGTAGGTGGTTATATCTTGAATTCAGTATCATCTATGGCATCTTCAGCTTGCTTCTGGCACACGACACTCAGGTACAGCACAAATTCCTAAGTTAAAGAACTAATTTTAAGCTCATTGCTATTACTATGGGAAATTTCCAAACTGGTTCCAAGAACTATTTGTTGTTTTTATGGAAGGTATTGTTTGTATTCCATAGCAAGACTAGTCCTACAGGGCCATCCAGTTTTCCATTTAAATTAATGTTGGGGGAAGGGAGGAAGAGACCTTGTGACTGCCTAGAGCTAACATAGCAAACAAAACCCAGAAACCTTGTAAATGGAATCCAGCAGGCTTAAATTAAGTGCACCTCTGTCAATGGTAATAATTGTAAGTGTGGCTATAGAAAATATTATGGCTTGGATCCTACAGAGTGTGTGTGTGTGTCTGCCAGGATACTCAGGAAGTGGTTCCTTCCCATATATAAAATATCCCCATGATGCTGAAGGTTGTCCTATGGACAAAAAGCACAAGGCCTGGAGGAGGGGGGCTGTTATGACCTGTACTTTCTCTTGGGTAGATTTTTCTTTTAATCTTCCCCTTACACCCTCTGGGTAGTTTGCTGTCACCAGGAATATATTATTCCAAAATATTTTATTCAAATTTCCCCTTTGGTAACGTGTTTAAGCGTCAGGCTCCTTCGTGGTTCTCTGTGGCCCTGAGGATATGAATGGGATATAGCAATGACAGCTACACTGGGATATAACAAAACAAAATAAATGTTTATTTTTCAAGAAGCATATTGGTTTCATAAAAGTAGTTCTTAGTTCTTAAAGTTACTTCCTATAAACTCATTCACACAGATCTCTTCTAAGGCTTCACACACAGCCTCCTTCACTAGACTCAATAGTTCTCTCACAAATACTTCAAATATAGGCAGCACACAGCTAGCCTCTTTTTCTCTGACTCTCATTCACAGAAATATTAAACCTGCTCAGGCAGCACACAGCTGGCCTCCCTTTCCCTGACTGAGTGTCCTTTCACAAACATGCTCAGTTCAGGTTCCACACAGGTTATATTTCTCTCATAAAACACTTCAACATATTCAGGCAGCACACAGCTAGCCTGGCTTTCTTCTGACTGAAACCTTTCTCTCTGCCCTGTCAGTCTCAAACTGCATTCACTCCGCCCACACTCTGTCATCAACCAATCATATCACTCACTCTTCCCTCTCTCACCCCCACTCTTCACCTACCTCAAACCACGCATTTAAAGATACATGCACACATTTACTTGGAATCATTACAGGGGCATAGTAAGAAAATGGAACCAGACCAAAACAAATCACCCTACCTTTCCCATTTTGATGTTTTGTTGAAACAAGGCATTTTACTGGTATCCCTGCAGTCCCCTGGATTATATAGCTATTTGTCCCCAAGAGTCCTGCAATCTCCAACATCAGTATTTTGGAGGTCTCAGGGGGCTGCTGTGGGAAGGCAGGAAAGCATGGTGTCACTCCATATGATGCTTATCTTGTCTGTTTGTAATTGTCACTTCCTGACATAGCCAACCCTTTCAGCTATGTAGGGACAGCCTATCTTGCTGCTTAAAGGGTTTATGGTTTGGGAAGTAGAGTTCTAAGGATATGTTTCATTCTTAAAAGTCAATTGTCTTCTTCACTTTTCGAGTCGCAAGCCTGCAGGGAAAAAAGCCACTTCAGCCTATGGTCTACAAAATCCGGTCGCCTGACACTGCTCTCTACTTGTGAATGTGTGCTGGCAGCATGACGGTAGCATGCATGCACGTGCATGTATGCACCCCCCCCCCACAACATCTCCCGGTTCCCATGGGTTTTGTTTGAAAGGGGTGGATATATAGTTTTTTAAAAAAAATCCCTCAGGGTCCTCCGTTTATATAGAAAGCCTTTCTGTGTCACTTTCCCCCATAACATCCACATGCAAGACACCTACTTTATTAACAGGGGAGCGACACGACAAAGGTTCAATCTCCTGTCCTTTCTCTCAGTGACCAAGCAAATGGTATGAAAATATTGAGATCCTGGTTTCAGCATAAAACTGTTCTGTTCTCAAAGTTTTTCTCAGCAAAGATCTCAATATTTCTTGAGGCACAGCAAATCTCACTCACATTGTCCATCCCCATTTGTAAAAACTGAATGTAGCACACATGTTTCTTAAAAGGGTAAAAACAAGATAAAGAAATAACCTGCCCTATTCTCAGAGGCAGGGAGACAGTGGGCTACACATCTAAAAGAGAAATTGCTAGCTGACAAAGACACAATTGTGGAAGTGATGCATTCTATGCTATACTTAACTTCTTCAACAAACTACAGTAAAAGGAAAAATAAGTTTAAGCTATCAAATACAGTAATTTTACATGTCACCCTGTGTTGAAAGAACACTCCAATTATGCAATAGTTAAAGCAGCTGATTCAAGATAGCAGAGTATACTTCTATAATCATATTAAAATGTGTAACAGTAGGATTTGAGTCCAGTGGCAGCTTAGAGAGTATAAACTCCCTGAAGAAGGGAGCTCTTACTCTCAAAAGTTTACATGCTAAAAATCTTGTTGGTCTCTACAGTGTCACTGGACTCACATCCTGCTGTTCTACTGCAGACCAACAATGCTACCCACCTAAACTATATTAAAATGCAGATATGATATAGTTTGCTAAAAGCCCTAATAGTACCCCAATTTTATTTCATATGAGGAAAAAGGAAGAATCTCTACCTTCTTGCAGCAACTAACCATATATATGAATTGTAATTTACAGATCAATCCTAACTGTAATTTACAGCTCAATCCTAAACAGAGTTACTTCAGTCTAAACCCATTATAGGTTTAGACTGGAGTAACTCTTCTTAGGATTGCACTGATAATCTTGCTTCAAAGAGGCATAAGAGGGAGGGCAGGAAGCAGCTAGGAAACCTTCATCATACCTGGATCTAGCTAAGAATTCTTGCCCCCCAGAATATCTGTTTATACCACTGGGCTGCAATGGGAATCAATTTTTGCCCCAAAGGAGAGAAGTTACAGTGTTCATTGCAGGCCACCAGCAGTACCACACAACTGTACAGTAACTTTGGGACTAGCCAGGTTTGTTTTCAAACTTAATGCACAATTGGGAGCCAGGCACATGTCCTAAGCCAGACTAGAAAGTTACTCTTTAGATATAGAGATATTCTTGAAAGAAACTTTATGCAGGGATGGCCAGAAGTAAATTCCATATGCTGTGAAAGTCGGTCTAGTGATGAAGTAGACATGATAGGTAAAAATTCTACACTGCTTTAAGAATCTAAACGCTTCAGAAGATTCACTTCTCACCTCACAGAATGATTAGAAAGTACAAGATACAGCTACTTGGCTGAAGCTGAACAGGTATAGCTCTGATCAGGGCCTGGACAGAACCCCTCTAAGAAATCTATGCACATCACCTTATGTTCCATGGTAGAAGAGATTTAAAATGTGAGAAAATTTCTATCAATATACCTGTTGACAACTGACATTCTGTTTTGATTTTTCCATGCAATATTGGTACCTTGGACTTTAAAGGAGTTATAATATAAAATATACACATACATAGAAGTATATCCATATTAAGTATCTATTCATAGATCAAATTGCCTAAGGGTTACGTCAGCTCAGCACTTGATGGATTCATACTCAGCATACAGCAAAAAGGAAAAAAAGCATGTGCTGATTTTCCAGCTTCACCTGTAGTCCAGCATTTGCCATCCCAGCTATGATAAACAATGAGCTACGAGTCCGAACAGGCTCCTAATGCCATAACTGACAGTTAAACTTTTGCCTTGTGTGTTGGTCTGAGGAGGGATTTGGGCAAAAGATAGGTGGTTATGAGAGTTTACTTAGATGACAATACAGAGAAGACGGAGAGTAATTTCTTTAAACTTGTTCTAAAAACTTATTTCAGGAACAGAAAGAAGTGGAAGAGTGGGCTATGATAATACTTAAAAAAAAATATCCCTCCTGTTTTTTGAAGCACAGGCTAAAAGGCTTTGCCATACTGTTAGTTTTCTGTTTGTAAGGAGTTTACAGTATCGCAAAATGTTGTTTCCCCTAGTTGACCATTCGATGAACTCGTTTTCTTCTTATTTTGCTGCATGTGCAGTCCAGACTAAGATCCAGTCTGTTATTTGAGACTTAGACCGGGGTAGGGAATGATAGGAGCAATAGACAAATACAGTGACCCAGGCACTGACCACACAGCAGCAGGCAGCGAAGTGATGCACTGGCCCACATATCCCACCTCAACAGGGCAATCAAGGGTGGCAGTTGTGAAGACGTCCTTCTCAGCAACCATTAGAAGGTGGCAGCAGAGATAGGGATAAATCAGTCAGTATTCTAAAGCTGCTGACTGGTGAGCAATCCCTGGCCCAGGTGCAAGCTGCTGACATCAGCAAAGGCTGACAGCTATTCAGAAGCTGGGAGTTTGCAGTATAGCAAGGTAAGGGCTTACTCCCCCCACAGAAGCCCTATAGACATGGTGGGATATAACTGCCAGCCAACCACTCCACAGTCACTGCTGCACATACGTAAGCTTGCCTATAGAGAAGTTAGGTTATTGGTAGGTCTGCCAAATCTAAGGTGGTGAAACTAGTGAAGCCAATGTTTTTCTTTAAATACAGAGAAAGGTGCACATGAGATGGTGGAAAATACCAGCATTAAGTCATAGACAACTCCAGAAGTACTTATTATAGATGGAGCTGTGCTTGTTAATACTGGATTTATCAGCAGCCTTTGATGTGACAGAACATGCCATTTGTTTGAGATGTTTGGAGGCAGAAGTAGGTATCAAGAGATGTGCTTTGGAATGTTTTAAATAACTCCTTAGGGATCAAAAGTGCATGTACTATCACCAGCTCAATCAAAACCATGTGGCAGATCTCAAAACTGAGAGGGAAACAAGAAGAGGGAAACTTGAGGGGGAAATGAGAGTCAGTTTAGTGTAGTGATTAAGAGTGGTGGGACTCTAATCTGGAGAACCGGGTCTGATTCCCCACTCCTCTGCTTGAAGCCAGCTAGGTGACCTTGGGTCAGTCACAGCTTCTAGGAGCTCTCTCAACCCCACCCACCTCACAGGGTGATTGTCCTGAGCATAATAATAACATACTTTGTAAATCTCTCTGAGTGGGCATTAAGTTGTCCTGAAAGGCGGTATATAAATCAAATGTTATTGTTGTTGTTATACAGATGGTGACCATAGTGGGAAAATGTTTTAATAGTGGGTAACTTCAACTACCCTCACACTGACTAGGCAAATATATTCTCAAGTCACTTCACAGAAACAGGATCCCCAGGTACAATAAATGACTGTGTGTTTGAACAGCTAGTCACAGAGCTGACTAGAGAGTAGCGATCCCAGACTTGGTTACAAGTGGTGCTTGAGACCACGTACAAGATGCAGATGTTGTTGCACTAATTGTGAGCCATTACCACAATGCTATTCAACATATATGTTGATGGAAAATTGCTCCAAAGTCCAAAACAATGGCAACTATTTCATAAAAGAAAATTTCACAAAAATTATGCGACTAGTCAGAAGGAAGTTAGAAGGGAGAACTAAGGGAATAAAATCTCTTCAGGATACCTGAAAACTATTTAAAACCATACTAATTGAGGGCATAGATAGTATGCATACCTCAAGTAAGGAACCACCAAGCCTAATGGAAAATTTTCCTCAATGAGGTGAACAGAAAGGAACAGGGTAGTAGTATAACAGAATGGTTTAGGAGAGTGCTTTCATCAAAAGGTCTGAGGCCATTTAATTTGTTCATGAATGAATTGGAATTGGAGGGTGAGCAGCATAGTAGCCAAGTCTGTAGATGATATTAAATTACTGAAGATGGTGAAAGCCAAGGCAAACTGTAAATGAAGAAAATAAGAGGATGTTTCTAAACTGAGTGGGCAGCTATGCGGCAAATGAAGTTCAATGTTCAATGATTTTCTACCCCAATAAAAACCAGCACATATACTTCATTGAAACAATTTAAAACCAGAGGTTAAAATAAATACAAAACATAAAAGCAACAGGAGGGATCACTGAGGAAATGCCAAGAGGAGCAAAGAACTCTTCCTGTGCTGGTGGAAGAGGGCAACAGAAGGGGACAATATTGTAATACCCCTGCATTGATCTATGCTGCAACCTCATTTGGAATACTGTGTACAGTTCTGGTTGCCTCATCTCAAAAAAGGTATTACAGGGCTGGAAAAAGTGCAGAAGGCAACCAAAATGATGAAAGCCTATGAGAAAAGGCCAAGAATCTGGGGATTTCTGAGTTTTTAAAAAAACCAAATAAAAAGGGACATTACAGAGGCTTATAAAATTTTGCAAGAGACAGAGAAAGTGGACAGAGAACTTTTTTTTCTTTTCCCAAAATAGTAAAACTTGGGGAGCAACCAATGAAGCTGATAGGCAATTTAGGATAGACAAAAGAAATTCTTTTTTTTAATGCAAAAATTTTTTTTTGCTCAGTGATTAAATCAAGGGATTCGTTGCCAGAGAATGTTGTGATGGCCACAAGCATGAATGGCTTTAAATAGGAAACAGAAAGATTCGGGGAAGATTGGTCCGTCAGTGATTACAAGCCATACTGAGTAAAGGGAGCAAGCGAATACAGAGACACCAAACCTCCACATTCCAGCATTAAAAGGGGAAGTCTCTATTCCCTTTTTTTTGGCCTTCCAGGGCAACTGGGCCACTCGTCTGATGAAGCAGCATTCTTCTTATATTCTTGTTTTATGAGCTGCCAGGCTAATAACAGTTGTCCAATGTTTCCCACTTAGATCTACTCACTATTATAGGCAGCAGCTTTAAATATACTAGGAGTAAGCTCCATTAAATAAAATGGGACTTGCTTCTGGGTAGACCTGCTTAGAATTGGTCTCTAAAGCATGCATTACCCAGCCTACAAAGAAGTGTGCAGCTGGCAAACTACATACCCTCTACATTAAAACAAAATGCATTAGAAAATCCACCAGCAAATATAAATGCAACATAAAGTACCACATAATAGGTATAAAATAACACTGTAGCAATAAAAGATAATTATACATGAATCCCTAAGTCAGTAGCTGGAAACCGTTATTGCAGATAAGTCCTGAACCAAGAAAGAAGTCACGTGGCTTACTACTCGATTTTATCCAATGCAACAGGCGGGGCACCTCCTCCGCGTGCGCAGCCCTCAGCACCTTCAAAATCGCCAAGCGTGCAGAAGCAAAGTCCATGCTTATCGGGCTGAGCCTATTACGCATGCGTCTGAACTTCGTCCGTCTTGCGCAATCCTCCCAGGGACTGGAGATGAGTTTCGGAATCAGTCACCATCTTCCCCTGTCTCTGTACGCATGCGCGGAGGTCTCGCCTCTCGGAGGAAGACCGTGAAAAAATGAACTTGTGCACCTTTCTGAGGGGAATGAGCTAACAAAGTCGTCATATGCTGGGGCATCCTGTTCCTAAAGCGTAGAAAAATGGAAAGAAACCCCCAAATTCTCAAATAAAATAGGCGAGGTTAGAGACGTCTTTTCATTGCAGGACTTCGTATAATAGAATTTTCATGTTTCAGCATTTCTTCAACTCTATATAGGCTTAAATCCTTGCAAGTTTGTACCCTATTACATCGGTTATTGAAATGCCTTTGAAATTGACTGTACTGATTCACACTGTATTTCACTTTGTGTCTCAGCGAGAAAGGTGGACTATAAATAATGTAAATAAATAAAACGACAGTTCTATGAAATAATACTGTCGTTGCTAAAATAAGTACAAAAAGCAGAGCCCAATTACTTTTTTCCTTAGCAAGGTTCACAAGCACCCTCCATCGTTCTGCTTGATTTACAGGCTATTTTTTCTTCAGGACCTGGAAACTCTCACATTTTGTCCAAGGAAAATAATCACTGATAGGAGTTGGGGTCAGGGACCCCATAGTTTTTAAAAAGTTCCAAAACAACCAGAAATGCAGCAGCAAGGCCAGGAGAACTCCCCAACTGAACTTCAACACTGAACTTGTAATATTGAAGTATAATCCAATAAACTCTCAACTGATCCTCATATTAAAAACAACGATCCCCCCACTTAAATTTGGAAAAGGAACCGTATCACGCGTCCGCTTTAACCTGCAATCCCACGCCTACGTAACCGGGAATAACGCCCACTGACTTTACTTTTAGGTGGGTGACCGCATTGGTCAGTACTAGAAGAGCAAGATTTGGGCACTTTAAAGACCAACTAGATTACCAAGATATGGGCTTTCGAGAGTCAGAGCACCTTTCGTCAGTTACTTTCGGACCTTGTTTACCTTCCCTTTCAATGGACCCGTTCGACTGATAACCTAACGTGTTGGCTGCCCACCACTATTGTTTCCTCTTTCTTGGCTCCTAACACGGAGTAGGCGGCACCACGGAGGTGCCCCGGAAGCGGAACTTGGTTTTTAAAGGAAAATGGTGACTCCGTAGGCTCCGTGCAGTGGTGACGTGACACTCGCCTCGGTTCCTTGGCTGGGGGAATGGAGATGAGGGAGCTGGTGGGACCGGCTGGGCTCTAGTCAGCGGCTTCCGAGGGCGGCTCTGAGGGTCGAGACTAGCCGTTGCGCGGCCCTCGCAGTAGAGCCAGGGCGCCGCTGCAGAGGCGAAACTCTTCTGTTCCCGGTGAGTTCCTGTGCGGGGTGGTGGGAGAGTTGCTGGACGCTCTTCCTTCCCCCAGGGTCACCACTCGGCTGTGTTTTCCCCGCTTTGGGTCCAGGTGACTCCTGTCGTCTTGGCCAGCTTGTAACGGCTGGACTTGAAAGGAGCGCCTCTGCTGTCGTGACACCATAATGTGCCCCAGTGAACTAGCAACGGCGCAGTAGCGTTTGCGCGGTGTCGGTGCTCAAGTCCTCGGATCAGCTGGGATGCTATGATTTCTCTTCTAACCCGTGTGGATAGTGCCTTCCCCTTCATTTTTCCTTCGCAATTCGGGGATGAGAGATGGCATTGAAAACAGATTTTTTGGAATTCAGCCTTGCTGGGCTGTAAGCACTGGTTGCTGATAGGGTTTCTCACGATGGCTTTTTTCTTAATATCTCCATGAACTTTGCCATGTCACTTGCAACGTACAATGCAGTTTTCTTCTAGCTGAACTTGGACAGGAAACTAGTGTGTATGGGAGCTTCCCAACTTGTGGGGTTTGGGGCGGATTTTTGTAATTATCCTGCAACTCAGTTCGTAGCTATTGGCTCTTTTAGAGGAATTCAGGATGTTTGATAATTCAAACCTTTGGGCCAGAGACTAGAGTCAGACCTGTTTTTTCTTGATACCTATGTAATATGTGCCTTGATCATTTAAGCAGAGCCCCATATTAAGCTTTCAGTTTCTCCTTCTACTGCTTCAACTATGGGAGAATACTCACCAGCTATTTAAAGTTAGTGGACAATTGTATCAGTTCTTTCATATTCACTGGTATACCAAATATAAAGGGAAGAAAACATGTCAACAGAAGTGTTAGTCAGCAGGGAAGTAAGTCACAAAGAATGTGGTTTACTGGCCTTGTTCGCTCTTTTAACTAGAAGGAAAACTGAATGGATCCTAAAGCAGTTTCCTGCTTGGTAGAAGCTGAGATGGAATGGGAGTTTTGCTTACCTCTTTGTTGATGTTGCTTGCTATTTCTACTGTGTTTTTTTAAAATGTGGAGATACCCATATGATCATGTTAAAACGACCTGTTGAATGCACATGTTATTCTCCCATAGTGATTGATTTCTGTTTTCCCTCTTCTTTTTTTGTTATAGTTCATAATTAATGAAAAAAATTATCATTCATGTTAAAATTCCTTTGTGCTTTGAAGAGTCATATTTTTGCTTTTAATGATTTTAAGCAAGTCATTATAATGTTGCACACCAAATTATACTTAGTGTTAAATTTTCTTTTAAAATTTACCTAAGTTCCTAGAAATATTTGTGAAACTTCTTTAAATGTTGATTTATTGCTAGTGTTCTCATACCTTTGAGTCTAATTTATACTGCACTTGAATTCGCTTGCTTGTTATGTTTATCTTTTTCAGTCAGCCCTGTGATGTAGAATCTAGAGACTCTCTTTAGAAAGAGAATCAACATTATTAAAAATACTAGATAATACTAAAAAATCTAAAACCAGAGTTATTCATTCTGTATGTACAGCACTTATATTTCACCCTTCCTCCAAATTTCTTCAGGTGAGATGTGACTGGCCCAAGGGCACACAGGAAACTTAAATCATGAGCAGAGACTTGGCTTTCAGATTATATGGCAAAGTTGAACAAGGGTCTAAATAGGAGTGCCAGTTGTGATCAGAATTTTGATTTGGTTTATCTGTAAGGAAAACCGCCAGTATGCTCCATCACAGGAGTAATCTGTTGAATAATTTCATTTATATCTTGAGGCGTCATTGATTTATGATATTTGATAGAAGAATAGAATGGGTTCTGGAAAATTGCTTTCTGGTATTTCTGATTAAATATTCCTGTCATTGTGCAGTGATTATAGAGGGAGGGAAGCTTTCTGGGTCATGTATAGAATTCAAGCCAAAGTAGGATTGGGGGGAAGTAAAGCTTTGATATCATATTGAACACAAGTAATAATGACCCTCTCAAGTTCTTATTTCAAGCATGAATTTTGACTGCATCTTTAGGTATGTTAGCTTCTCTTGCCAGTGAAAAACGGCAGTATCAGTAGGAACAGCTTCCAGGGCATATATTTCACTGTTACTCTTGTTGAGTAGTTTCATGTGGAATAAAAAGCCATGTACTAATTCTGAAAACAGTTTCATGTTCTTAGAACTAACATGTCAACTCACGTATGAGAAGGAGCATAAGGTACAACTAATGTTCTTCTAATGTTTTTACAGATTGCATTTGAATTGTTGTCACAGCTGCCAAAATGGTTTTAGCAGATCTTGGGAGAAAAATAACCTCAGCGTTGCGCTCTCTGAGCAATGCTACAATTATCAATGAAGAGGTATGTAACCATCATCCATGTGATATATTTATAATAGCTGACTAGGAGGCAAAAATTGCCAGAAGGGCACTGTCATGATTAATTTGGTCTTCAAAAAAGTTGGTGATATGGAAGTAATAAAGTTGAAATTGAGCAAATTATTTATAAGGTCAAAATTTCTTAAAAACTGACTTTGTGGAAGTTCTTGTTGTATTGAAAAACTGACTTCGTGGAAGTTCTTGTTGCATGAAGCCATTCCATAAGTCACACAGTCACATGCTTCCATACTCTAACATCCAGAGAAGAGAAATGTATAATAGCACTTTGTTTGTTTGTTAGTTGCAGGTGATGTGTTGATGCAGTTCAGCACTGTGACTGTATGACCTGTGCTTACATTCCTCCCAATCCTGTGCATATGTCTTGTTGTTGGAGACATCAACCTAATAATTGTGCCTATTTTTCTAGCAATGTGTGATCCTGTTATCTAGTTCCATTTACTAATTGGTTAGGCTTGCATCCTCTTGTTGGGATAGTCTAAAAAATGTTTGTTTTGTTTTCCATCTTGCCTCTTTTCAGCTGTTTCTCAGTCTGCTTGGCTGAACAATAGTAAACTGATAATTTTCTACAGCATTTTCTGTCTAATAAATGTTATCACTTTGAAAACTCAGTGGAATATCATCATCATCTAATTTCCAAGTGGCCATGACATGCAGATACTTTGAATCAGGCCTGCTTGGAGACAAAATAGATGCTTTTACAAACTAGAGGGACCCTCCAGGTTTACAGAAAAATCTGAAAATCAAGAAAAAATACACCAGGGGTTTAACACCCCCCCCCCCAAGAAAACAATAATGTGTGGTGTGTGCATGCACAAATTACCTCCTCACAATTCATTGTGATGGAGGCCAGGACTTGTGCACGGTCCGGTAAAGGTGGTGATGGGAGGAGGAAAAAAATGAGCAGCAAGGCTGGGGTTGGTGGAGGGAACACCAGCTGTACAGAAGATGAGGTTAGGCCAGAGTGATGACCTATTGCCTCAGCAAAGCTAGGGCACTCCCCGCCCCTTTTACTTTGACTGGGCCTTCCGTGGCTTGCAGGCTGCTCTTACAACTGCTGCCTCTTCTGGAAGATGAAAAGACAGTCCTCTTACCTTGTGCTTGGGCTGCCAGGCTCCTTCCCCACTAGAAAGCTGGGATGGATGGATAAAGCTGTCATGTGGGGTGCAGGCAGCAGAAGCACAGAAAAGTGTGTTTGTCTTTAGTCCTGCTCCTTTGGGTGTCTCACCTCTGACCCATCTTGTCCTGGCTGGCCCTTCCCTGGCAGTGGAAGTAGCCTGCAGGCCACTCTTGCAACCATTGCTGCCTCTTCTGGAAGGGCCAAAGAGGGAAAGGTGTTCGCTATGATGGCAGAGTAAAAGACTGTTGGGACTGCCATGCTCCTTCCCAACTGCAATGTGCCAAAGCACAAACATGGAAGGAAGAGCCCAGAGAGCCCTTCGCCCTTTCTCCTTTCACCCCCAGTGCTTAGTTTTCAAATGGTCCTGGCAGGTCCCCCCCACCCACAGTTCTCTCAGGGCTCCCTTGATGGTAAAGATGGTGATGCCACTATTGGTGTGTATGGTGCTTTATGGAGTGCAACAAGATGAGTCCTTGCCCCAAAGATACCGCAGTCTAAATTTTAAGATAGAGAATGAAGTAAGGGGAGGCAGAGATAAACGGGAAGAATAAACATTTAATTAAATGTGCTTGTTAGGTTCAGAAGGGGGAGTGGAGGCCTAACAGTGTAACCCTAAAAACACTTCCCTGGGAGTAAGCCCAAATGAATAGAACTTCTTAGTTTTGCATCATAAGTTGTTTTGCCAAAGGATTTGCAGAAATGCAGTGGTTTTTTTCTGAAATGTCTTTTTTTTCCTTACAAGGTTTTAAATGCTATGTTAAAAGAAGTATGTACGGCATTGTTGGAAGCTGATGTCAACATCAAGTTAGTAAAACAACTGAGAGAAAATGTCAAGTAAGTTAATTGAGCAATGAAGCATATTGGTAGGTTTACCTTAAAATATGTAATTAGAATGCTAAAGTGGTAGATTTATTTCTCTCTGTATGCTGGCTTATCTGCCCAGAGAGGTGGTGCATGCAGCTTTTTGCATTTCTTGATTTCATACCTAACTTAAAACAGTTATTTTGATATCTTTAAAGATTTGTGTATATTTATCAAAGAAGTGTTCCGTTGATCTAGAATGGATTTTCTCTGCAAAACTAAAATTTTGCTTACATGTTGCAATACAGCACTTATAAAAATGTAATGTATAACCCTACTAGAATTGATTTTAAAATATGGGTTCAAACCTCATCTCCTGTTGCTGGAACAGTAATTCTGTCAACTGGGATGAGATTTCTTTTTGCCAGTTTTCCCCAACATCACCACTAAACAAGCTCCCACAATAGGCCCAGCGCTGTTTCTAGGAAAGTTCAGTTCCTTAATTGTAGCTTCATAGACAGGAGTGTAGTTCCATCTCATAGTGTGTCATCCTCCTTTCTAACCCCGCTCCTGGGGAGTGAAAAGTATTTTTGATTGTACAACAGAGGTTCCTTGATTTTCAGCTGCAGCCTCTTGGAGCATTTCTGAGGGCCTTCTGGCTATCAGGAGTGGCTTTTCAGGTGGAAAGAGGAGGCAAGAAACATTCACTCTGTGCTTAGTGTCAAGGGAAACTTACTGGATGTAAAAAGTGCTGATAATGCACACATTAAAGGTATTAATCTGACTGTGTAATGTGAACGAGTATATTGTCTTTTGTCTATGAAATAAGTTGTGTAAAAATCTTTTGCCATAGAATGATTGTAAGCTGGCACTAAGTTCTCACAGTATACTTCGTTAACACAAATCAGCTTGTTTTCTGAAGCCCCTTGAATTTAGAGGTATTTTTAGGTCAGCATATGAAGGTTGTGACATGATCATATATTGATTTTTATGTATTTTGTAGATCTGCTATCGATCTTGAAGAGATGGCTTCTGGTCTCAACAAAAGGAAAATGATTCAGCATGCTGTCTTTAAAGAACTGGTTAAGGTAAAATGTATAGCATTTACAGTGGAATTTTAAGGATCCTTTTTCTGAGGAATAAGTTCCTATGAGTAGGATTCTGAGTAGACCAGTTTAAGATTACTTTACTAGTCTTATTTTTTTTTCTAATCCATATATATTTATTTAATTCTGACAAGCACTTTTTATTTTTCTTACCAGTTACAGTTAATTTTTTTCCGACTGTCTTTCAACAGTATAATCTTGGAGATAGCTTGAAGTAAAAAAGTATCCTGTTGTCTTCCTCATGCCCTTGTTCTGATATGAGCAATCATGGAAAAATCATGCTTAGATTATGGGTACTTGTATTTTTACTAAGGCATGATATTACAAAAAACTGGTTATTTTACATAATGATATAGCATTTGTTTTGATCCAGTTATTTTACATGTAAATGTATATTGATTACTGAAATGGTTTCCTTTAGTCTGGCTTGAGGAGTGGATAACTACAAAGTCTTCTGGCTTGGTCCCAAGTTGTACAAACTCAGTTGAGACATAATACCAAACCACAGTTGGTGAAGCTTAATTTTGGATGGTGTGATGGAATGGTATGAGAGATGGTGCCATGATTTTTAGTGTGTGGGATAGGGGCAGAGTTGGTGGGGGGGGGGAAGCAGGCCGGGTAAGGGGAAGGGACAGCAGATATCTGTATGCTGTTGCCCTTTCTGGCTCTTCTTCTCCAAAGTAATATTGGTAGCCATGTCTACAATCTGCCAGGCTATAAAATCCTGCTGCTAAATATCAGTTAAGTCACAGGAAAAACAGCAGCCATTCAGGTTTTAATCCTGGATGTCCTGGCATGTATCACTGAGACTCTGTTGGGGACTTGGGGAAGTGTTAACCTCTTCCAACTGGGTTGCCCAGGATACTCAGTGATACATTCGTATAGGTCTGGTGGGCAGGGAAGTGGAGTTGCTGTAGCCTATAAGGACACTCTCCCCATAGCATGGTGCCATACCCAGATTACTTCTAGTTTTGAAATTGTGTATCTAATGTTGGGATTGAGAGACAGGATTGGGATTTTGCAGAAGTACTGCTCACGATGCTGCCTAACAGACTTCGTGCCTGAGTCGACAGAGGTGGCCTTGGGCATGGTGTTGAAGACCTCTAGACTGGTTGTTCTGGGGGACTTCCAGCTGAGACTGTCTTGTCGGGAGTAGCTCTATTACAACTATGGGCCTGTCTCAGTCCTACACATTGTGCAGGTCATACTCTTGATTTGGTATTTTGCTCTGGGCAGAAACGATGAGGTCTGAGAGTGGAGGAATTGAATATGGTTCCTTTGTCATGAACAGAACACTATTTGCTCAAGGTTAGACTTACAGGGCTACCAACACTCTGCATGGTTGGGAGATGTATTAAAATGACCCCCACTCCAAAGCCAAATAGATCTGACTGGCCAGTTTGGTGTAGTGGTTAAGAGTGCTGGGACTCTAATCTGGAGAGCTGGGTTTGATTCCTCACTCTTCCACTTGAAGTCAGCTGGGTGACCTTGGGTCAGTCACAGCTCTTCTAGAGATCTCTCAGCCCCACCCACCTCACAAGGCGATTTTTGTGTGGATAATAGTAACATACTTTGTAAACCTCTCTGAGTAGGTGTTAAATTGTCCTGAAGGGCGGTATATAAATTGAATGTTGTTGTTGCTGATGGTTCTAGGTCTGAGAGGTAGTTAATGCCTTCTTGAGAGATGGGGTAATTGTCCAGACTTGAAATACTCTGTGATATGCCCATTACTTAAGAAGCCTTCCTTGGACCCAGGAGATCTCAACAACTATCGACAAGTCTCAGATGTTCCATTCTTGAGCAAGGTGATTGAGCAGGTGGTGTCTGGACAACTGCAAGCATTCCTTGATGAAGCAAATTGTTGAAACCTTTCCAATCTGGTTATGGGACTGAAACAGGCTTGGTTGCACTGGACAGAGGGAGTGTGACTCTTGATTCTCCTGGATCTCTCAGCTGCTTTCAGTACCAATGATCATGGTATCCTCCTGGACCACCTTTCCCTTCTGAAACTGGGATGCATTGTTTTGTGGTAGTTCTAGTCCTACCCTTGAGTATAGGTTTCAGAAGGTGGTGCAGGGGAACTGCTGTTTACCCCTTTGACCTGTGGGGTTCTGCAAGATTCCTCCTTATCCCCTGTGCTCTTTAGAATCAACATGAAGCCACTGGGTGAGGGCATCCAGAGATTTGGGCTGGGATGTCACCAATATGCAGATGACATTCAGCTCTATCTCATGCTTCTGGACAACCCCAGGGAGACTGTAGAAACCCTGAACTGCTGGATACAGTTTTAGAGTGGATGCATGCTAATAAACTGAAACTTAATTCTGGCAAGATGGAAGTGCTACTGGTGAGCAGAAAGTCTGACCTGGAATTTAAGGTGTCACGCATTCTGGATAGAGTTGAAGCAACAGATCCATAGTTTGGGTGTACTCTTGGATCAAGGTCTATAAGCAGGTAGCAGCTGTGGCTAGGAGTGTCTTTTACCAGCTTGGATTGGTTAGCCAGCTGCAGCCTTTCTTGGGCATGTCTGATCACTGTAATGCATGCCCTGGCTTCATCTAGATTAGATTATTGCAATGTACATAGGGCTACCCTTGAAAAGTGTTTGGAAACTTCAGTTGATGCAGAATGGTACATTCGGGATGTTGACTGGAGTGAGTCATAAGAACCATATCACTCCAGCCTTGAGCCAGCCACAGTGGTTCACATTTTATTTCCAGACATAATTCAAGGTGCTGATGTTGGCCTTTAAAGCCCTATATGGTTTAGGACCAACATACTTAAAGGGCTACCTACTGCTTTATGAACCTACCCTACCACTTCAGTCATCTTCCAAGGCCCTGCTTTGGGTGCCCTGCCTTCTGAGATTAGGCAGGTGGTAGTAGCCTGGGAGAGGGGCTTCTCTGCCATGGCACCAAAACTCTGGAAGTCTCTCCCCAGGGAGTTTAGTCTGTCCCCTTCTGTTGCCATCTTCTGCTAGTTGGTGAAGACTTTTTATTTTGTTTGGCATTTTCTTAGTGAGCCCTTCTCCCTCATCAATGTTTTATTTGTTGTTTTGTGTGTATTTTAGCTCTTGTTTTAATGATATGTTTTTGGGTTGGTTTTAATGGTTTTAAATTGTGATTTTATTATGTATGTTTTAATTTGTTAGCTGCCTTGGTGAGGGCAGAAAGCTGGGGTATACATTTTAATGATAAATAAAATAGAACTATAGTTTATCAGCCAGCATTAAGAGACTATGCTCTAACTCTTCTGATGAAATAATGATTTTGCTGCCATTGGCCTGGATCTGGCAATCCATCAACATATGGCACTGGTAGATTCAGACTTTTGCTGTGCACTCACCCCATCAATCCATTCCAACCCCTGAAGTGTTGATCTGTGGGGTTGCAAGAGCTGTATGGACAAACATCCACGTGAGTTGCGGGGAGGACACCTGCCCCCATGTAAATGCATTTCACAGAGGGGGGCTACTTTATGCCATTCCTTTCTGCATCTCTCCCCAATCTGCATGGATTGCTGGATCAGTCTGTATAGTCTGACATGTCTGAACTGTCTTAATAATAAACACTGTTATTGTTTTGTTTGTTGAGGTTCCTGGACCTAGAACCAGAGAGCTGAGCAGACAGAAAAGAATAACAGTAGTGTAAAACTGTGGATTGCCTAATTGTTTGGCTGATACAGTAAGTTCGGGTTCTAAGCTATGGTTAACGTTGCCCAAATCATAGCTTGTTTAAATTAATAAAACTGTTTGTGTTTTACTTCAGCTCTGTAATCCCAGTTCAAATGCCATGAAATGAACTGAGAGCTTACTGGGGCTTTATGCCCCATGTTTCAAAAGCAGCCACATGTGCGGATTAAAAAGCTCCCCCTAAAATTTACAGAGCTTTAGAAGATATCTCAAATGTGATGTGAGGAGGCAGTGGTAGAGTGAAAAGGCCCAGTGTTCAGGTGACAGTCTTTGTACATACCTTTCTGTATCACGTTCACAATATTTTTAGTGTTTAGTAAATGGGTGAAATGGGAGATTGCCAGTTCTCGCCCCATCTTGTTCATTTTTAAAAAAAACCATTCTGCTTCATGGCAGATGATCAAGGAGATCTTGATATACTTTGCAGACTAAATTTCTGATCCTTGTGTTTGTAGATAATGCTTGTCATAAATGTATTGGCTTCTCATGTTAGGCTGAATAATTTTTTTCAGACTGAGAAGCTGAGAACTCAGAGAATTCTTTTCTTTGCATAACAGGAGAACAGCACAACTTTATACATGTTGCTGTTAATACTGGTTGAAGGTCACCCCCTTCTGCTCTTCTGCTGTCAAGAGTGCAGACATTAGTATTAGTGTGCCTGTACTGGGGAAAGCATGCAGCTGTAGGGACTCTGAGGAGATGGGGCAAGGTTACCTACCAGTTCTAACACAGTATCTTAAGAGCTGTGGGAATGGCCTTGTTCAATTAGGGCTGGTACATAGTTGTGCCAGTGTAAAGACAAGATGGAAATGGCTTTAAGAGTCTAGCTGTCTCCTCATTGGCAGCTCCCTTTTTATTATCATCACAGGGTGCAAGTATACCGTGGGATAGGATTGAGATGAAAAAAAAACAAAGTAATGGACATCTCTTGTATACAAAACTGAAAATAAACTTGTTGCAAAAGTGATGATTGAAATCATTTGCATCTACAAAGTGAAGACTTTTCAAAACTTCTGGAATTACTTTGCATTCTTGGCAGCTGTTTTGCACTCCTGAAAATTGGCTATTCAGCATGCATGTACACTTTTGCTTTACAGCTTGTAGATCCAGGAGTCAAAGCCTGGACACCAACGAAAGGAAAACAAAACATCATAATGTTTGTAGGACTACAGGGAAGTGGTAAAACAACATCATGTTCTAAGGTAAAATGCTTTAGCACAGTGTATAATTCTGGCTTTTTTCAAGTATAATTTTGGGGCTATAAAGAGCACCAAGTAACATTTTATGATACATGATGAAAAGACTTGGTGTGTGAATGTGACAGAATGTGTGACATGGTTCATCAATAATGGCAGGACAATGCAGAGGCTTCAGTCTTGCTTGTATGAGCTCTACTCCCCTCTACTCCATGCTGAGAGATAATTACTTCCGCGCAAACCATAGCATCCTGTTAACATCCAAACTGGCAAGCTATGGTTTGTACTTGTCTGCAGACCTGGATTCCAAATTTTAGCCTGTTCTCAGGTTAGAATCGCACCTTGCAGGGTGGTGCAAATTAGAGTTTGCTGCAAATTGAAATAACTGTCTTGTTTGTGTAGGAAATGATCAAGCAAACCTTCATACTTCTTCATCAAATAGTGGCAAATCAGGATTTGCCATTGTCTGGGCCATGTCTCTGCCTGTCAATGAACACTCCATAATTGTTCATCGAGAACAATTGCAGTTATGCTTGTTTTGTTTTTGCTGTTGGAGCCTTCCATGGTGTTTGGAAAGTCTCCCAAGTTCTTCAGAGTAGCTCTTCAGGGCACTGTTATAGAAAGGCAGTAGCCAGAAAGCCCAGTTCTGCTTGTGGTTTGTTAAAATAGAGTCTTTAGTTTTAAACTCTTGTGTAAATATGCTTATGGAATCTCACAATATGATGATTGCATAATGTTTTCAATGGTTTTAATATTACATTGGTGTTATATTCTTTATTTTTCAAATTTACAGTTGGCATACTATTACCAGAGGAAAGGTTGGAAGACGTGTTTGATATGTGCAGACACTTACCGAGCAGGTAAATGAGAGCTTGAGTTTTAGCTGTTCACTTTTTGCAGATATACATTGTTCTTCATGACTAATCACCAATACTGCCATTCCACAGGTGCTTTTGACCAGTTAAAACAGAATGCAACAAAAGCAAGGATTCCATTTTATGGGAGGTATGTTTGTTTACTAAATTTTGTAAGGAAAAAAAATCTTATTGATGCATTTTAAGATGATACATGTAGAAGCTCAATGAGTTAAACCAACAAACTTCCATTCTTTAATCATTACATTATTAAGCATGATTTTTAAACCATCTCTTTGTGGTTGTACAGAGAAGCTTAATAACTTTAAATTGATGTCAGTAGGAATCAGGAGCCTGTTTGAGTTCCAGTAGGGCTCTGTGTCAGGATGCTACCTTGCTGCTTCTCTGCATTCCTCCTGCACTATGATACAGATTTTTGCAAGCCTGTCTACAAAAAGAAGTTCTTAAACTGTATATGAGTGAATATTATTTCATTCAGCTTGGCTAAATCTCTGTTCTCCTGACTAGGGCTCTTATGAGTTACTGCTTTGGTACATAGATGCAGAGGAGTTAGCTGTGTTAGTCTGTAGTAGCAAAATCAAAAAGAGTCCAGTAGCACCTTTAACCAATGGTTGTTGTGGGTTTTCCGGGCTGTATTGCCGTGGTCTTGGCATTGTAGTTCCTGACGTTTCGCCAGCAGCTGTGGCTGGCATCTTCAGAGGTGTAGCACCAAAAGACAGAGATCTCTCAGTGTCACAGTGTGGAAAAGATGTTGGCAGGTCATTTGTATCTACTCAGGAGGGGTGGGGTTGAGCTGAGTCATCCTGTAAGAGTTTCCCAGGGTGTGGAATGCTAGTGGCGGGAGGCTTCACTGTATCCTGAGGAGGTTCTTTTGCATATGGATTGGTGCTTGATGTGCTAATCTTCTCTGCAGGGCTATTGTCGAGTATAGGGTGTTTTGTTAGCCTGGTGTTTTTCAGAACTGGAAACCATGCTCTGTTCATTCTTAAGGTTTCTTCTTTCCTGTTGAAGTTTTGCTTATGCTTGTGAATTTCAATGGCTTCCCTGTGCAGTCTGACGAAGTAGTTGGAAGTGTTGTCCAGTATTTTGGTGTCGTGGAATAAGATACTGTGCCCTGTTTGAGTTAGGCTATGTTCAACCACTGCTGATTTTTCAGGTTGTCCAAGTCTGCAGTGTCTTTCATGTTCTTTTATTCTTTTCTGGATGCTACGCTTTGTGGTCCCGATGTAAACTTGTCCACAGCTGCAGGGTATACGGTATACTCCTGCAGAGGTGAGGGGGTCTCTACTGTCTTTTGCTGATCGTAGCATCTGTTGTATTTTTCGGGTGGGTCTGAATACTGCTTGAAGGTTATGCTTTTTCATATGCTTCAGGTTATGCTTCAAGCAGTATTCAGACCCACCCGAAAAATACAACAGATGCTACGACAACCTGAAAAACCTGGACAACCTGAAAAATCAGCAGTGGCTGAACATAGCCTAACTCAAACAGGGCACAGTATCTTATTCCAGGACACCAAAATACTGGACAACACTTCCAACTACTTTGTCAGACTGCACAGGGAAGCCATTGAAATTCACAAGCATAAGCAAAACTTCAACAGGAAAGAAGAAACCTTAAGAATGAACAGAGCATGGTTTCCAGTTCTGAAAAACACCAGGCTAACAAAACACTCTATACTCGACAATAGCCCTGCAGAGAAGATTAGCACATCAAGCACCAATCCATATGCAAAAGAACCTCCTCAGGATACAGTGAAGCCTCCCGCCATTAGCATTCCACACCCTGGGAAACTCTTACAGGATGACTCAGCTCAACCCCACCCCTCCTGAGTAGATACAAATGACCTGCCAACATCTTTTCCACACTGTGACACTGAGAGATCTCTGTCTTTTGGTGCTACACCTCTGAAGATGCCAGCCACAGCTGCTGGCGAAACGTCAGGAACTACAATGCCAAGACCACGGCAATACAGCCCGGAAAACCCACAACAACCATCGTTCTCCGGCCGTGAAAGCCTTCGACAATACACCTTTAACCAACTTTATTGTAGCATAAGCTTTCAAGAATCACAGTTCTCTTTGTCAGATGCATGGAGGGCAAGAAGAAACTGGTCAGATATATAGGTGGAGAGGGGAGGGCGGAGTAGATGCAAACAGTAGCTTCTGATATGGAGATCAGTTTGCTTCTGTTAAGGAAGTCAGTTACTTCTGATAATGAGATAACCATTCATAGTCTCTATTCAATCCCAGCTTGACTGAGTCAAATTTACATATGAATTCCAATTCAGCAGCTTCCCGTTGGATTTTGTTTTTGAAAGGTTTCTGTTGAACTACAGTGACCTTTAAGTCCTTGATGGAATGTCCTGGTAGATTGAAGTGTTCTCCCACTGGTTTCTGGATGTTGCCATTTTTAATGTCAGATTTGTGTCCATTTATTCTTTTGCGTAGAGGTTGGCTGGTTTGTCCAATGTACAGAGCAGATGGACAGTGTTGGCACATGAGGCATATATCACATTGGAGGATGAGCAGTTGTAAGAGACAGAGACAGTGTAGTTGACGCCATTGGGTCCTGTAATTGTATTTCCTGGGTAGATATAAGGGCAGAGCTGGCTTTGGTACACTAGCCCTAGAGTCAGTGCCAATCACTGTATGAGGAAGGAACCAACAACTGTACTTGATACATTGTGATTTGTATGTCTTATACAATGGCATCCTAGGCAGAGTCGCGCCCTTCTAATCTACTGATTTTAATGGACTTCGAAGGCTATAACTGAGCTTAGGGTGGCACTGTTAGAATCTCTGAAAGAGAATAGAACTCTCTCTCCATATTAAAATCCCATGTTTTGATGTATTAATGGTCCAGTGCTTCTGGTAAAATATTTGGTTCCTCTCTTCATTTCTGCTGGTTAACAGGATAGCAGGACTTTGGTATGACTTTGTCCCCAATTTCTTTTTCATTTTTAATGTGTGCATGCTATACTGATTGCAAGCATTACTTTAACTTTATTATTATAGGTTGGAATTCAAAGAGCATATCCTTATGTATCTCAGTGTTATAAAAAAATCCCTTTTTAAAAACTGGCTAGTGTCTGAGATGCCAAAATAAGTTGGCAAGTATCTGCTTATGTGCAAAGAAAACTAGCAGAATAATATCTTCATAGAAAGTAAATCTTTGAGCAGGAATTTAAAGGATGTTTCTCCATTGGAACAGTTACACAGAAATGGACCCTGTCATTATTGCATCAGAAGGTGTCGACAAGTTTAAGAATGAAAATTTTGAAATAATAATTGTTGATACAAGCGGCCGCCACAAGCAGGAAGACTCTCTTTTTGAAGAAATGTTGCAAGTTGCCAATGCCATAGTAAGTAAATACAAAGAATGTTCACTTTCTTAGATTTTGAGTAGCTGGTAGCATACCTGATTTATTGAACATCAGTAGCTCACTAATAAGGCAAACATTTGGAGCTATCATAAATGCTGCATACAGTTAAGTGTGAACAATTTGAAACTGTCCATGTTTTGCTTACTTGTGAAATATTTGTTAGATAGCCGTGCTGGTGTTCTAATTGCCTACTAGAAATGTTTTTTCCTTGAAACTGTTGTAATTTAAGCATGCTTACTCAGAAACAACATCTAACTTCCCTGATGCATGTACATAAGTGTTACACACTGTTAACATCTGTGCCTAAATGGGTCAAATAACCATGAACAGATCTACACACTGCTTGGATAAAGTCTTGCTGATTCATCTTGATGAGAATGAGCTCTGTCAGACTTGGTGGCTATCACTTAGCTTTCAGGCATGAAGGAAACAGGAGGTGGTAAGACATTGGTGCCCATGCCTGGCCATTGTCTGGTCAAAGTTACTAGAGAGTTTGGTGAAAAATACTTAAGCTGCAGCAGGTGGACAAAGTCTGGTCCATGGTGAACAGGGACTTACAGTGCTTTGATACCTGAGTGGGGGGATGCATCCTCTGCCACTGAACAGATTTTCCATGCTACAGCTGTACAAGGCTAACTACCTCTAGCGGTAGTAGTGTAGGTTTGGGCCAAAATATAAGAGACATCCCATAATGCAGGGAAGCATACCCAAGCTAGTGCTAATAGTTGACAAGATAAAAGGAATTGGTGAAAGAATTCCCTTGGAGTTGAGTTGCACCCAAGTGTTGTTGACCAGCTTGGGACACAGTCCTGAGGCTGAATTGGAGTCCAGAGGCTCCTTAGAGAGCAAAAAGATTTTCAGAGTATCAGCTTTCAAGAGTCAAAGATACCATCAGGTATCTGAAGGAGGAAACTTTTAGCTATTTACCTGAAACTGTTGTGAGGGTGCGCCTCTCTCAGCATAAAGTTTCAGTGTACCAGCTGTGAAAAATCAGGCAAGTCTATATAATCATTTTGGGACTTGAGCAAGGGTGGCTTTGCTTAAACAGTGGTATCCAGACAGTGTCTTAACTGGAGGCAGCTATCCCACATGGAAGAGAAACATTAAGTGGAATGAACTGTTCTTACAGACCAGCAATCAGTAAAATCTTGGTTTAATCAGTTTATTTATTCTAATGTCTTCATGATGGAGTGTGGGGAACAAATGGCCTGTTATATGGACCTTGGTATGCTGCTGCATAACTATGCTTATGTAAAGACTAGGGTAAGTTAGAAATGCCCATTTTAAATGGCAAAATGTTGTAAATGGTGCTTTGAAGGCACTTAAAATTACAGAAAACTAAATATAAAATGATATACCTTATACTTGAGGTTAAAGCCTTTGTAAAGAAAGGAGAGTTTAACCCCTTTCTTTCTGTCACTTATATAAACCTTTCTAGCAACCAGATAATATTGTTTATGTGATGGATGCCTCTATTGGTCAAGCCTGTGAAGCTCAAGCAAAGGCCTTCAAAGATAAAGTGGATGTTGCTTCTGTGATTGTGACAAAACTTGATGGTCATGCAAAGGGAGGTGGCGCACTCAGTGCGTAAGTATCATTTCACTTCATCACTGGGCTCTATAATGATCTGTGTAGTTTTTAAAAACCATCTTTATACATTTAAATAGATGCAGAGGAGTTAGCCGTGTTAGTCTGTGGTAGCAAAATCAAAAAGAGTCCAGTAGCACCTTTAAGACTAACCAATTTTATTGTAGCATAAGCTTTCGAGAATCAAGTTCTCTTCGTCAGATGCCTGATACAGATACAGATACAGTATCTGTATCAGGCATCTGATGAAGAGAACTTGATTCTCGAAAGCTTATGCTACAATAAAATTGGTTAGTCTTAAAGGTGCTACTGGACTCTTTTTGATTTTTATACATTTAAATGACTCTGAAAATGCTCACCTAATCTGTTTTCTGTTTTGAACTTTCCCCCTTATGGGGGAAAAAGTATTCAGGGACATTGGCCTGGGTCCTAAATCTTCTTGTTATGAGCACTCCTCTTTGTCCATTGCAGAAGTAGTCCTTTGATGTAGAGTGCATGTTCCTTGGGTGCTATGCATTTCTGCCCATGCAAGACCAATGCTTTCCAATGAGCCAAAAGGTGCCTATCACAAGATAAATGCACTCTTATAGAGGAGGATTTTTTCTGCAATTGGCAAAGTGGTGTACAATAGAAATAAAGTATAAGCCGCATGCCATTGCCTCATGTTTAGCTTTTCTTGCATGCGTAACCTGTTTTTCAACCACAGTTAACTCCCAAAGTAATAAAGAACAATTCAAATCAGATGTTAAGCATATGTTGCAATTCATGGCATGATCCTGTTTCTTTCCTCCAGAAGTAATGGGCTGAAGGAGCTGCAGGGACACTCGGGAGTCAGGACTAGTTGATGGCAAAGATGCCGACTTGCAGAAGTAGTGCTTCCACCTGCCTGTAGGCTCCTCTGGCCCGTGGCAGCTGCTGTCCATGTGTTTCCTTTTAATTTAGTTTCTTTACTGCTTGTTGCAATTGGGGGGAGGGGTGCCTCTCTTTTGTAAACGGAATGCATTTAATATTATCCCGTTTTTTTTCCGGATTAGCCACAGTGACACATTTGCACTGTGCAATTAGTATTAGATATGCAACACTAAAAGTAGCCATTATTTGATGTAAGACTATGAATTTAAGCAGGCATATTGTTGAGTTAGATTGTGTGATTTAATAATCTAAAAAATGAACAGATTAATGTGAAAACGGTATCTGGAAGTTTTCAGTTCCTAATTCTTTTATCATATACTCTGCTCCTGATTGACTTACTGTGTAACTTCTTCATTGTAGAGTTGCTGCCACTAAAAGTCCAATAATTTTTATTGGTACTGGAGAGCACATAGATGACTTCGAACCTTTTAAAACGCAACCTTTTATCAGCAAACTTCTTGGTATGTATTAACTGTTGATGACACGGTTGTTTGCGCCAAAATTGTGATTCTTCTGATTGCATGTCTTGTAAAATGATGATGTTTCTGTCCATTATTGAAGGCAGCTTTTTTGTTTTCCAGGCATGGGAGATATTGAAGGAT
Source organism: Eublepharis macularius (assembly GCF_028583425.1). NCBI lineage: Eukaryota > Metazoa > Chordata > Lepidosauria > Squamata > Eublepharidae > Eublepharis > Eublepharis macularius. The sequence continues at coordinate 50,169,466 of NC_072791.1, read as the reverse complement.
TGATAGATAAAGTAAATGAATTGAAATTAGATGACAATGAGGCACTCATAGAGAAATTAAAACATGGTAAGTTTCACCAAAAATGTACTAATATGCTGTTTAGCATTTTAACAGTCATCATCAAAAACAGATTTAGAAATAGTAGATGATAAGCAGCATAATGATGGTTAAATTATTACATGTGTAACCTGGTTTCCCATTTTTGTTGCATTTTAGGTCAATTTACATTGAGAGACATGTATGAACAGTTCCAAAACATCATGAAAATGGGACCCTTCAGTCAAATCTTGGTAACTTTGGCTGAAGATTTATTATCTTACCATTTTAGAAAACAATTTTAATATTTTGTTATTGTTGTATTGGACCTGTGACTTAGCTTCTGAATCAAAATACTCAAAAGAATAGGTTGTATTTAAAGGTTGCATAAAAACACTTGCAAAGCGCTTGAAAGTAATTTCAACAATGTCTTTTTTTTGGTAGGGTATGATCCCTGGTTTTGGAACAGATTTTATGAGTAAAGGCAATGAACAAGAATCTATGGCAAGACTAAAAAAATTGATGACTATAATGGACAGTATGAATGATCAAGGTAAAGTTTCTAGTAATTTAAAAAATGACAAAGCAGTGTTGGGCTGCATTAATTATAAAAGCTCTAAGTGAATAGAACTTTTTACTTATAGCTGAGCAAACATAAATCTTAAATGTTGTAGTTAACATATTAGAGATTGCATGTACATTTTGATAAAATATCAACCTGGTAATATTTTGTGGTATTTACTGTTTTAAAAAATGAGGTTTGTAGCTTTTATTATTGGAAATATAGTGGCAAAACGCAATGTTGATATTGCCTTGGATCCTAATACTTGCTTCTGTATGTGCTTTCCTTGTCTATAATGGAGCTGGTCCTCTACTGCTCAGTGCATTCCTCTGGAGGTGAGTGCTTTTGGGCTCATTGAAAGACGATGCCCTGGCATGAGTGGAAGCTCCTGGTGCTAGAGGAAGGTGCTTTGTAGTGGAGGACTGCTTCTGCAGTGGAAAAAAGTACAATGCAAAGTGGAAGCGAGGTTTAGGATCCAAGTCATTAATGTTAAATAGGTAATCTAGACACTAAATTGCTAGGAGAAAATTCTGATATATTTGAATAGTGTTGAATTAGTTGATCCTTCTTCACTTGCTTCTGATTGTAGAACTCGATAGTACAGATGGGGCCAAAGTGTTCAGTAAACAACCAGGAAGAATACAGAGAGTAGCAAGAGGTTCTGGTGTTTCAACTAGAGATGTTCAAGAACTCCTGACACAGTACACAAAATTTGCACAAATGGTGAAAAAGATGGGAGGCATCAAAGGACTCTTCAAAGGTAAGAATCTTATGTAACAACTGAATTATAATGAATCAGTAGCTTAGTTCTAGAAACATTTCTAGACTAATGTGAAAACCACTGATGCAGCTTGCTTTGTGTTTGTGGATTTGCTTTTGAAAAGGAATATCATGAACATCCTCATATAGAAACATGATATAGAAATTGGTAATTAGGTAAACTCTATAACTTAATTTACATGTAGAATCCTTGCTTGTCCTGCAAAAGTAGTGGGTAACATTTCTTCTTAGGATTCCTTCAGAAAGTCCTTTTATCACTGGCTCAGGTTGAACAAGGAGGTTGTGATGGTGATGAAAAGACTATGGTCATCTCTTCTTAAAAGAGAACATGAGACTGAAATTCATCACACACTATTTGTATTAAGCAGTATTTCTAGCTTTGGTTAAATGATCTAGTGGTCAAATTGATGTACAGCTCTTTAATCAGCACTGTGACTTGGATCCTGGGCAGTGCAAATGAAGTTCTGCTTGAGGAAGGCAATTTCCACATCTCCTCCCTCCCCACTGCAGCCTTTTGTGCCCTCTACCCAAAATTGTGCTCCTGTGAGTCAGTGAACCCCACAGAACAGTGGAGGAGCAAAGTGAGAGCCTGCAGCAGGAGGGGAAACCAGCAAAACATTTCCCTTGCCACAAATGAAATGGCACTTCATTGGAAGAATAGCTGTTTTTTTAAAAAAAAAAACGCAAATAGTTGTTAGCCACAGTTTTCTACAGCCTTTATAAACGTTAGTTTTTAATTTGTCAGTAAATTGTCTCTTTATCAGGTCGTGTGCCAGTGTTGTAGGTTAAAATTTCATATTTTCTTATACTAGCACAGGAAGTAGTTATTTCTTCAGTTTATTTTTTTGTTTACTCTCTTTGCCACAATTTAGAACAATTCAAAGGCTCCTCGAGAGTTTAATTGATTTCTAAATCAAAAAGAGTCCAGTAGCACCTTTAAGACTAACCAATTTTATTATAGCATAAGCTTTCGAGAATCAAGTTCTCTTCATCAGATGCCTGATCAAAACTTGGCAGATACAGAAGAGGAGGGGGAAAGAGAGAGAAAGAGAGGAAAGAAGGGGGCATAAATCACAAGAGGACAGAATGCAATTAGCATGGAGGCAATCAAAACATTCCTTTGCTTGGAAATGTAAACATCTCCTTTTGGTGTGCAGTCAGTTTGCTGTTTTAGTTTGTAGCAGTGAAAGTATCCAATTCCTATGTAGTATAAGCCTTTGGTAACCACAGCTCTCCCTGCCAGCTGCATCTGACAAAGAGAACTGTGGTCCCCGAAAGCTCACACCAGGCGTCATTGGGCTCCCCCAGATCACGCCTCTGTAAAGAGAATCTGTTACCTGTGATAATGTGATAACCATTCATAGTCTCTATTCAGTCCCAGCTTGACAGAGTCAAATTTGCATATGAATTCCAATTCAGCAGCCTCCCGTTGGATTTTGTTTTTGAAAGGTTTCTGTTGAACCACAGCGACCTTTAAGTCTTTGGTGGAATGTCCTGGTAGATTGAAGTGTTTTCCCACTGGTTTTTGGACGTTTCCATTTCTAATGTCAGATTTGTGTCCATTTATTCTTTTGCATAGAGGTTGGCTGGTTTGTCCAATGTACAGAGCAGAAGGACATTGTTGGCACATGAGGGCATATATCAGATTGGAGGATGAGCAGCTGTAAGAGCCAGAGACAGTATAGTTGATGCCATTGGGTCCTGTAATTGTATTCCCTGGGTAGATATAGGGGCAGAGCTGGCATCTGGGTCTGTTGCAGGGCCTGGTACCTGTGCTGGTGACTCTGCTGGCCGATTCATGATTGTAAGTGAGAAGTCGTTTAAGATTGGGGGGCTGTCTGTAGGCAAGGAAAGGTCTTCCACCCAGGGCTTCTGAGAGAGAGGTATCATTTTCCAGGATGGGTTGTAGCTCACTGATGATACGTTGGATGGGTTTGAGCTGGGAGCTATAGGTGACAACCAGTGGTGTTCTGTTGTTAGTTCCTTTAGGTTTGTCCTGGAGCAGACTGTTTCTGGGTACTAGTCTGGCCCTGTTGATTTGTTTCTTCACTTCATTTGGTTGGTACTGTAGTCTCAAAAATGCTTGTTGTAAATCTCTTAAGTGTGAGTCTCGGTCAAGAGCATTGGAGCAGATACGGTTGTAACGTAAGGCTTGGCTGTAGACAATAGACCGAGTGGTATGTTTAGGGTGGAAGCTGGAGGCATGTAGATATGAGTATCGGTCTGTTGGTTTCCGGTATAAGGTGGTATTTATTCGTCCATTATGTAGTTGTACAGTGGTGTCCAGGAAGTGTACCTGTTGTGTAGAGTGGTCCAGGCTTAGGTTGATAGTAGGGTGAAAGTTATTGAAGTCCTGATGAAATCTCTCAACGGCTTCCTTGATTTCTGTACAGCTTGTAGAAAATTGACAGTTCAGATCGCTTGTGGAAAAGAATGCAGCAATTGCAGGCGAAACTTAACGTTTTTCTAATCTGTGATTGCCAGTATGCTAATCTGACATTCAAAATTGGGCAGCGTTGGAAAAGCTAGAATTCTGTTATGTTTGCCGCTGCCACCATTCTGCCTTAATTGTTTTTTCTCCTTTTCAGGAGGCGATATGTCAAAGAACGTTAACCCATCCCAGATGGCAAAATTGAACCAACAGATGGCAAAGATGATGGATCCCAGAGTTCTTCATCACATGGGTAATTATTTTTTTCCACTGATCACAAGAGGCTGATGGAGAAGTATGCTCCATGAATTTAGCAGCTTGAACTTTTTTGTGATCATGTAATCTGCATGTTGTCTACCTCTGAAATAACAGAGGCTCAAAAAGAGTTTGTCAGAGTATTTTGTAATATGGCTTCAGTACATCGGGGAGATAATTCAGTCCTAGATGTGGACAGGTTTGCTAAAATAAAACTGTTTTCTCTATTCATCACAATGTTTAGTAGTAAACCAGTTGGTCCCATGTGGATAATGAAAGCCATAAAGCTGGGCCACCCACAAACAATGTAAGGAGTCGAGTAGCACCTTAAAGACTAACAAAATTTATTTCATCTTAAGTTTTCATGAGTCAGAGTTTTCATGAGTCAGAGCTGGCTTTTTCAGATGCAGATGAAAGTACTGGAGAATCAGCACAGTGCCCTGATTATCTCCCGGCACAGGATGTTCATCAGGATGGCCAGGTCTTTTTCAGTCCCAAAACAAGACCTCAAGGGGATAATAGCACCCCGACAAAAAAGGCATTTTTAAGGTTCAGGGAAGCTTTCTTTAGGAATACTCCGGCAACCACCATTTTCAAGGCAGCCAGGACTACTATTCACTGCCTCCCAGATACAATGATCCATTTTTCAACCCCTTCCTGCTAGGTGTTATCAGCCAGCACATATAAGGGCCAAGTATAAACATGGTAGCCACACCTGTCAGCATTCTCAGGCTGCAACAATGGAAAGTTATCCGAGGTAGAACGTTGCAGCAGCACTAATACTGCATTTACACTATAATCAACCTGCAGTCAAGCAGGAGTAGATGTAAGCAACTTTATTTGCTTAGTACACATTACACAGCAAGCATCCAAGGACTTTAAATGAATCATCTTGGAACTCTACATTTAAGAGCCTCTTTATGGTCTTGAAAAATATTGCAGGATGGAATTGAACGGACGTGGTGGTGGCGGCAGAGAAATAGTTTTACCACCACAGAGGAGACTCCAAATGGAGTTCTTGCCTGTGGTCAGATTTGTTCACTCTTCCTCCATTTGCGTTCAACCTGTCACTAGTATACCAGGGAGTCAATCTGGTTTTAGGTAGCGGGAGAAAATGTATAAAAGTGGTTGTGTCTACTGCCTGGGTCATCTTTGTTTTCTAGAGATGAACTAGGGCATCAAATAGAATTGCCAGTCATGTCAACAGAAAAGTTCTATAGGAGTGTCCTGGAATCTATCTGTATTCATTGGGCCTTGAGGGAGGGTCAACCAGACTGGTCCCCAACCCCTGAAGAGATTCTGTGCTAGAGTCTAAACTTTACTAGGTGGCAATTTTGACTTATGACAAAAACACTGTTGGGCTAACCAACTGGGCTAACCAAGAAAACCAAATCCAAAGTTTGACCTGCTGTATGCATAGTGGATATGGCACACCTGACTTCCTGAGTCATGTCAGTTAAGGCAGCCTCGATAAGTCCCCAGGATTATAACTTAAGACTCCTCAAAGCTAGGTCCAAGACTCCATAGACTCAGGTAGAGAGTCTGTTGGGCAATGAAGTTGAAGGTATGCCATCAATCTCCAGTCTATTGCAGATGCTTACCGCTAGATAACAAGCACACATTCAGTCTTTGTTGGACAAAGTGCATGGAGAAAAAGCTGGTATTCTAAGAGACTATGGCCCACATTTTATATTCTGTTCTTGACCACAAGCTGAATTGTTTTTTTTTCAGCTTAACGATTTATATGTACTTTCAAGGTAGTTAGATACTCCACTCCTGTGCCCTTAATACATCCACAAACCTCAGTTTTTATTTTAAGACTCTTATTTCCCAAGTTATTTGCATCTTGAAATCAGAACACACGGTAAAGTTGGGACCCAACATGAGTAACATCTCTGGTATGTTTTATGCACAGCCCCCATTCTGTTTGGAGATTTCACAGTATTTGGTGACTACATGATAAGAACATTGAGGGACAATCACTTGGCTCATTTGGATTGATATGGATCAGGATCCAAAGACCTGCTATAGATGGTATCCAAGGATTTGGGTATGCCCACTAGATAGTTTGATGTTGAAGAGAAGGCCTACCTGCCATTGTTGGAAACTGCTTTGCCATGTGGCATGGGAGGGTTATTGTGTATTATACTATAACGCTTTCTCAGAATGTTAGTATTGTTGTCACTAATTTGTGGTGTCCTATTTATTCTTCTGTTCTAGGTGGCATGGCAGGATTACAGTCAATGATGCGACAGTTTCAACAGGGTGCTGCTGGAAACATGAAAGGCATGATGGGATTCAATAATATGTAAAAAAAGCCTTAATAAACTGACTTGATTACCCATATTTGCTGGAACACCACTAAAAGAATGAATCTCCTTCTTGCAGTGGAGGAGAGTATTAATGCAGCAAGCGATACTTCTGAAACTTTAATTCTAAGAGTTTCTAGATTTGTTTCTAGAAAGTGGTTATATTTTTGCTTAAATTAGTTCCTTTCTGTTTAATTTTGATGTTACATGAAGAGTTCTTAAGTTAAAATTTAAATCATGTACAAAACTAATATTTAGAGGAACTTTTTAATTGCCTCAAATGGCAGCCGTTATATTTGTAAACAATCCAGATCTTTGGTTAATGCCAATATGTCACAAATATACTGTAAAATAAACTTGTGGTTGTAAATGAAGACTTTAAAAATCACATTACTGGATTTCAAGAATAAGCTTCTTGCAAGGAAATGAGCTTTTGACAATGCTCACACCTCCAAATGCCTTTGATTGGTTTTTCCTTCCTTCTTTCCTGGATGCAAGTTTTACAGTTGAGCCACTTCTGTCCTGTTGGGCACCACTAGACTTCAAGGGTTTGAGTCCAGTGACACCTTAGAGACCAACAAGATTTTCATCCAGATCTAGGCTGAGATTTGATGATTCCCACTGCATTTTATTCTAAAGCTCTTTGATGCTCTAACTTCCAGGATCCACTGTCTTGGTAATATAACTCTATGGGGGGAGGCTGCAAAGCTGATTTGTGGTCTTTTGAGTCTTGCATTGAATATATAGCTATGTAATGGGATGGGGGGGACATCGCATCATGTTTTCTTGGCAGACTTTTTGTTACAGGGTGGTTTGCCATTGTCTTCCCCAGTCATCTACATTTTACCCCCAGGAAATTGGGTACTCATTTTACCGACCTCAGAGGGATGGAAGGCTGAGTCAATCTTGAGCCAGCTATTTGAACCCGGCTTCCGCCAGGATCGAACTCAGGTTGTGAGCTGAGCTTGGGCTGCAGTACTGCAGCTTTTTTTACCTTTTAATGGGATAGATCAAATGGTAATTTCCAGAGATAGAAGTGATTGCTTCTCCCATGTCCACAAATGACCTCTGAAATGCTGCAGGGGTGGGGAGCATCCCTAGGAACAGCTTGTGGAGGGTGTGTATGTCAGAGGTATGCTGTAGGAGGGAAGAATCTGTTTTAAAAAATCATCCCCTTATATCTAGCAGAGCCCTCTGTTCCAACCCAGTATCTCCTACATAGCATTTCTCTTGAAGCCAATTATTGTGTTTATCTTCCATGTCCTGGATGAGCTTATTAATTTTTGTTTCCTCCATGTTCAAGGTGTTCAGCATTAATGTTCAGCATTAATCACAGTCAACAAAGTGGTGCTAACACAAATTGTCAAGTCCATTCAGGGTGTCTCATTTCTTTCCCCCTCCTCCAATGAATTGCTGTGTACATCAGTGTGAGCTACAGAATCTATCTGGTACTAGCCACTAGGCTATGGATAATGTATGAGGGATAGACAGTGAGCATTTCTTACTTTGTTTTAGATAAATTTTTCATAAATCAATACACTGTGACTGCAGAGACAGTTCCAAGCAACCCAAATACTTATATTTGGAAGTTCTCAGGGGTGGTTGAACCCAGTAGTCCCTGACCTTGTTGAAACTGTGGATACTTTTGGAATTTTGAAGTCAGATAGCAGCTATCACCCACAAAATGGCTGCCAAAGGGCTGGGGCTAGTCAAACAATTTTGGGAGGTTCTAAACCAAGCATCTTCCTGTTAATGGATGCAGCTGTTTCTGAATGGGTGTACCTTGTAGATACACCTCCTGGCTTGTTTTGAAATACTGCCTGCTCTAATGAGGTGGAAAAAAGCCAGGATTGTTTCTTGCTTTGAGGTAGAGATATTTTAGGGAAGAACAATGTGGCCTCCGCGGTGATCAGTGGTGTAAACTTCTCTTGCTTGAGTGTGTAAACTAGGTTTTTTATCCATCCAAATTTCATATTGATGTCATAGAATAGCTGCTGCTATCCAATTAAAACCAAGTTGAAAAGATTTTCTGTGATTCTACAACCTCATAATAGTAGGGATGAAATTCATGTTCTTTAATAATATATTTTAAGTAGCAGGCTGATTGTTGTGAATGCTTGCTGTTGATCAGAAGTTCTGAATAAGGCAGGGCAAAAAAATTAGGTAGCATATGCCATTCTATACGCTAACGTTCTAAAATATGCTTGTTTCCTTTTCCCAAACTGGAGATACTTTGTCCTGCCTGTTTTACCTGGTGTTTGAAAAAGCTAAATGCATGAAGCCTATTTCTTTTATTTTGTCACTAGGTGCCACCCTCAAACAATAAAAACATAAAAGTACTAGAATGCAGCTAGTTTGTCTGTAGTAGGTGAGGGGAAATAAAAAGATCATTCATATTTGCATCAGAGGTAACATATTAAAAAACAGTATCCAAAGATTTTTGTTCCCCAAACCAGATAATAAATAGCAGATGGTATGACTATATGGAGAGTTCAACTTTAGTGTGCACTAGGACCATAGAGGGATTCCAGTTATCTTTCCACAAAGGGACTTATTGTTGTTTCTGTGTCAGTCTCATGGGGGGGAGCACAGCTCAAATCTGCATAACACGCTTCCAGACCTCCAGTAGAAGGAAGACGTTTTCAGTTGATAGCCAGAAAGGCTTCTCCATCATGCCTAGTGTCAAATATTTTATGCTTTCCCTTGTCTTGCATTCCTCCTCATCAGGAGAAAGTAGAAAACTTGTTTGCTAATTTGTGACACTAGTCATAAAAATAGATTTTACTGGTAATGATGGTAAATAAGTTTTTACCATAGTTACTTGTTATATTGGAAGAGTGTTATAATTAATAAAACGTTGCCATTTTCCCACAACTAAAGTGTTAATTAGAGGAAACAGGTTTTGTCCCTGCATAATTTGTGGTCAAATATTGTACAAAAAAAATCACATCACCTACAAAGAGCCAGAAGTCACTATGTACATTTAATTAAGTAGACTATTGCTAAGATCCAACATTTTCTATAAGGTCTATTAAATATGTATATTTTCCTAGAAGCAAGCAGGACTTGAATGTTGTGGGACTGCTGAGTAAACATGTACAGGATTGTGTTGTCAATCTACATAATTCTAAACGTTGTGGAATGTGAATGTTGGAGAAGCATACTAGGTATAACCACAATACAAGTTAGCTCAAAGAGAATGACAAATACTGAATCAGTTTAAAGTTTACAGTTTAGATTCACACAGCAGGTTGTGAGGCCTTCCCACAAAACCGCATATAAACTGCTGCACCACACAGCGGTAGTTTGGCTGTGAATCAGCACTCTACTGGTTCGAATCTCACTACTGCCATGAGCATGGTGGCCTTGGGTAAGCCACTCCTCTCAGCCCCAGCTCCCCAGCTGTATTGTGGGGATAATCATAACACTAATTTGTTCACTGCTCTGGGTAAAGCACTAATCTGTCTAGATGAGCGGTATATAAGCACAGTTATTACTTGTCACCCCATCCTAAGGCAGACCGTTCTTTGAGACTTCCTCAAGAGACCTTTTACCCCTTCATAACGATTTTTTTCTCCTCTGGTACCGCCAGTGGGGAGAGGGTTTGCTAGCACGCACACTACACTGCCCCAACAAACCTTGGGAATGGTAGTTGACGCAAATGCTGTCGCTCGATTTCTAACCCCCGTTCCCAGAATTACAGTTCTCTGGGGATCCCCTGAGACAAGGCGACAAATACTGAACCAACTTAAAAGTTTACAGTTTAGATTCACACAGCAGGTTGTGAGGCCTTCCCACAAACCCGCATATAAACTGACACCCGAGAACGACCGCCTCCTTCTTGCACCCAAACCCACAAGAAGCTGGTAGAACCAGTTCCACAGGCTCGGAGATGGCGAGACCGGTTTGTACAGAAAGCTGGCGGGAGGCGCTGCTACGGTGACTCTCCGTCGTTCCCTTCTCTGCCTCAGGGGGGCTGCAGTGCACAGGCCCCGCCTGGTATCCTAGCAACCTTGAGGCGGGGCGTGAGTGGCGGGACGGCCTTTTTGTGAGCTCACTTCCCAGGCCGTCTGCCGTGGAGGAGGGTCCCGGCCTGCTGTGTTCTCTGCAGCCGCCGCCGGTTTCCCCTCAAGCTGGGCAGAGGGGAGCATGGAGCAGGGGCTGTCTGCTATCACCCTGTACTGCGCCCCAGCTGCTGTTGCCACCGCCGCCTGCGCCATGGATCAAGAGCAGGTGAGTCCTCGTGCCGGCTGTCTGCGCACCTGAGGTTCTCAGGAGGGAAGCCTGTCTGGTCTCCCCCGGCAAGCCAGGCTTTCGCTGTACCTTCGTCTGCATCTCCCCCAACCCTGTTTAGGTAGGGATCCCAGCCATCCCTTGCCTGCTGATCCTCCCGCTGTATATTGCGCATTTGCTGCTCACCAAGTGGCGTTTCGTTGTCTCCCTGCCGCGTTTGTATCTGTCCTGAGGTTCCCTGTCACATACGGGGGCTTGGGGCTGCTCAGCACACAGCCACTCTAACAATGTAATCCTGAGTACAGTTATGTCCTTCTAAGCCCATTGACGGCAGTAGTTTTGGAAGGGTGTAACTCTCATTAAGATTGCACTGTAAGCAATCTTACTTATATAGAGGGCTTCTTCTGTGGTAATACTGAATACTCACACCTTGGGAGGAGAGGGGCTTTCCCAAGTCTTGAGGAAATTGCTGGAAATCGGAGCAACCTTATATATGAGTATTGGCACTTTTTAAAACCAAAAAAGCACTGGTCATGCTCTGTTGTTTAACTATTCCTTAAAACCTATTAACATCCTTTCCTGTCAATGTGAAGTATGTATGTTGCCTCTGCAGTTCCTTTTAAAGGTTATTGAGAGTTGAGGTCCTAAAAGCAGATTCATACCATGGGCGGGGGGGGGGGGGGGAATTCTACTGCTTTCTTATGTTTCTTACCAACCCATAATTCCCAGAGGGTGGAGTTAAGAGACACCTTTGAGTAAGGGAAGGGTTGCCCACTGCTGTAAAATAATGATTTTAGCTGTGAGTGTACTTCCAGGTGATGATTCACCCTTTTAACACTTTGGACAAAGTTTTATGGCAATGCTGCAGGTGATTCTTTGACAGCACACTGTTGGTTGGTGGATGGGCACCTCTCTTCAAAGGTAGAAGGTGTCCTTCAGACGTTAAGCAAAGTTAATTTGAGTTTAAAAATAGAACAGTGTAAACTCAAAGCACTGCATTTACTAGTAACATAATTATTCTGTTCCTTAACCAGCAAATCAACTTAATTTTGTTGGACAAATTCATGAATGGATTTGTGCAGAACAGCTGGGTCATTGATAGACAAAATATAACACAAGTAGGAATTAGTGAATGGCCTCCCCTATACGCTGTTCATTCTTTTCACAAAGAGTCCAGTAGCACCTTTAAGACTAACCAACTTTATTGTAGCATAAGCTTTTGAGAATCACAGTTCTCTTCGTCAGATGCATGGAGGGCAAGAAGAAACTGGTCAGATATTTAGGTGGAGAGGGGAGGGAGGAGTAGATGCAAACAGTAGCTTCTGATATGGAGATCAGTTTGCTTCTGTTAAGGAAGTCAGTTACTTCTAATAACAAGATAACCATTCATAGTCTTTTCACAAATTCTGAGGTGGAGTCCTATTTTACATTACCCAATGACGCAGAAATGTCACTACTGATAATTAAAGTTTTACATCAAATTCATCAGTAGCCCCAGTTTTTCATGTAAGTATGAATGAATTTACAAATGCCATTTATTATTTCATCTCATTGTGCACGTGGGCTTCTCTTGTATCACGTTTTCACATCACAAGCATGTGTTCTGTCTTGATTACTTCTGGCTTATCTTGTAAGCAAACACTTGTTACAAATCAGTCTGTTCAATATTAAATGAAGGCAGGACTTTACTTTCAGCTAACTGAAAACTCAGAAAGGGTACTGACATACAGTTGTCCTACTACGTGTAAGTCTTTAATAAGGGCTATTAAAGCCAACACTAATTTATATCGGCTGACACATCACAGATGGTTAAATTGTTCAGACAGCTTTTGATGTTCTTGGCTCCAGGAGCATTGACAGATATTTAATAATATAAATGTTTAAGTTACAATTGTGATGAGGGAAAAAGAGATGAAAGTCTAAGTACAGACTATGGAGAAAGAAATTTAAACTGGTGTTATGCAATTTAATTTACAATCCCTTGTACTACGAGCAGATGTAGAAATCCCATGTTTGTATTTTTTAAAATGCCTGTTACCATGCTGTGTAATGCATGAGGCTACTGTTGTAAGATATTCAGAAAGTAAAGCTATTTTGTGTTCTTCGAATTCTGAAAGAACTATAGAGTTTCTGAGTAATGTTTGTTCGTGGTTTTTACAACACGTAATTAGAACGTACAGGCTTAGTAGTGTAGATCTCTTTATCTTAAAAAAAACGGAGGTAGTGATAAGATAAAAATTGGAGGAGACTGGGGCGGGTTTGCTAGTTTACAAAAAAGCCTATGTAAATTGTTCTGGAAAGTTACTAAAATTAAATATGTTTGTAATAAATTAGTGATTTCACTGCTGATTTGCTTATATAGATTTGTATACATACAACTTCAGAGTCCTCTGGGAATAAAACTCCAGCGTCACAAACAAAACAGGGACTAATTACAACTAATTCATTTAATGTCTTGTTACAGTGCTAAGAAAATTATTAAATAATACTAAATATAAACTATAGAATAAAGGAGGTAAAAGCTTTGGGAATAATACTAAATATAAACTTTAGAATAAAGGAGGTTAAAAAGCTTTGTGGTTAGAGCTTCCAGTAAACTGAAGCAAATTTGTATATTGCCAGATTTGTAATTTATTTATTTCCTTGAGTTTGTTTCATATTTTCTGATAGGCTTATGACATCTCAATGTTTTCTTGTTGGCTTATCCTATTCTCTTTTTAAGTTTCAGTACATCTATCAACTTTTTTTCTTTTTAAAAGAGAATTTTCCATTGCAAATTTGTTCTTTTTTTCCATTTTCTTCTATCCAGATAAATATTTTTAGATACACTCCCCCCAGTTTCATAATGTATCTATTTTTCATCCTAATTCCCCAAGCCCCCAACTTAAATCAAGGCCTAGAATTGATTTTAAATTAATAAACTTCCTCCCACCTGTTACGCTATTTAAAACATACTGGGGAGGAAGAACTGGATCCTGTTGTGTAGAGTAAGAAAGAATGTCTTTCTGTTGCTACTGACCAGTCCCACAAAGTGGGGCTGAGAGAGTTCTGAGAAACTGTGACTAACTCAAGGTCACCCAGCAGGTTTCAAGTGGAGGAGTGGGGAATTAAACCCGACTCTCCAGATTAGAGTCCTGCTGCTCTTCTTAACCACTGTACCAAACTGGCTCTTCACCCAGAAGAAAATGTATCAAGTGTACTTTCTTTTCCCTTTTTGGTTGTGCCTATCTGTCTTTGATAATATATACTGAATCATGGCCGTTTCCACACTGTCTATAAATAGCGTGAGACTCACAGAAGGCTGCTGGCTTCCTCGCGTGATTTTTAACACTGTCCGACTACAAAATGCCATAAATCACCGTTTGTGGCGTTTTGTAAACAGATGGCGTCAAAAATCACACGAGGAAGCCGGCAGCCTTCCGTGAGTCTCGAGCTACTTATAGACAGTGTGGAAACGGCCCATATCACTGGTTCATGTAGTTCAGTACTTAATCTGACTACTTTGACTGGCAGTGGTTCTCCAGGATTTTGTATAAAAAGTGTTGGGAAACATCTCATTTCCCTGGTGAGATCAAGGACTGATGCATGTCATGACCTCATCCACTGAGCCTCAGACCCTTCCAAACATGGCTAAAGTGGAGCCACTAGTCCATGTTCTCTTCGCTTTTTATCATAATGCCCTGCATCTTTGTCTGCCTTGAATCTGGGATTTTTTGTGCAGTAAACAGGAGCTGTTCCATTGTGCTGCAGTACTATTCTTGTATTTTGCGTCACTCCCTTTGCAACTATTCACAGGTATGTTTATTGTTGCCTGACCTTTTGGAGTTTCCTGTTTATTCTGACTAAAAACTGTTGCCCATCATTAAATAATTATAAGAAGTTTGGGAGAAACAGTACAAGACAACTAACCTTCAGACCCTGAACTGTAAATAGTCAGGTTTTTGTTGAATGGCCTGATCCTCTTCCACCAAGATAGGTAGTGATATTCAGTGGCTTGGAGCCACATGTGACTTTTTAGCATGCCACCTGTAGTTCTTCTGAGCACTACTGCCCAATATGCCTCCTATCCTGTGTTTCAGATAAGTAGGCAACGTCCTTGTGACTCTTTTGGTTGATGGTAATTGTAAATGTGGCTTTCTGTGAGCTGTGGAGTGAGTGCAACTGGAATAAATAGTGGCCTGTTCCTGTGATGAAGGATAAATGCAGGTGTGTATTAGCACTCCTGGATCTGAATGTTGCTTTATGAGACTGTTGATGTCCTGGCTGGTTCCTTACATCTGGGAGTGCTACAGAAGGGGCAAGTAATGGTGGTTCTAATATGCAATGGAGATGACAATTAAGCCTTAATTACTTTTTATGTCTTTAATGCAACAATGCTCTGCTGCATTGATACAACTTGGTGCCCTTCCAAACCCAGGCTTTCCTGGGAACTGGATGTTAATTGACTTTGAGGCCATGCTGCGAGCAATAATACTGTCATTTCTGGCCGGGAGGCTTTGTGTTTCTCCTAATCAGTCTAAGTGTCCTTCCTGTCTTTTCCACAATGCCACACATTTCAGTTATCCCAAGCTGTAATACTGCAGTCATCATTTTTACAATCACTAACCATTTTACTTTAGTGGAATGCTTTCCTGCTCGCGTGAAGGGGGACTAGTTTAGAGGGTACAGGTAAGCCTCTTAGCGGTTTCATAGAATGCCAGTTGCTACTTATTACTACTAATAATATAATAATAACTGCACATATACTGTTCTTCTAGACAGATTAGTGCCTCAGAGGTGAACAAAGTCAGTTTTATTATTCTCTCCACAATACTGCTGGGAAGCTGGGGCTGAGAAGAGTGGCTTACCCAAGGCCACCTACTAAGCTCATGTCAGTAGTGGGATTCAAACCAGCAGAGTGCTGATTCACAGCCTAACCATTTAATTAATATACTACAGCAGCTCTCTAATAGCCTCTGTCCTATTATGATGTCAGAGAAAATGTTGCCAGTAATATGAATATGAAGGTGATAGTGATGTTTCTGTGCATTGGCTGAGAACCTGAATTGGATCTGACTGGTACTAAAATTATTTTAGATGGGGATTTAATATGTAGTTTTTGACTCCTCATATCAGTATTTTGTTTATTTATATGTAACCTAGGATTCTGCTCAAGACACCTTACAAATTAAAACAGCATAAAACCATTAAAATTAGCAAAGTATTAAAAACCAAGCCAGGGAATAAAAACAGCACAAATCATTTAGCAGGCTAAAGCTTGTAAAACAGTTCTTCTGTTAGAAGCAGACTAAAAATAAACGATCAGCCCTTTCATTAAAATTATTTTAAGAAGAAAGTAATACAGTTTTGAAAAATAAATTATTATAAGCTATGCACTTCTAATATGAACTGTACCTTTAAAAAGAATTTTATTTCTGCTCTCAAGCTGTGGTTGGTGAGAGAATGATTCCTAAATTTAAGGACATTTATTTGTAGTGGGTGAGAGAGGTTCTGATCTCTTTGGAAAGCTTTCCATTACTTTTCTTTTTATCCTATATACATATTTTTGTATTTGATAGTTGCCTTTTCTATTATAGTTGCATGCACATGGCGATAAAGGCTTTGAGAATGTGGAACTTGGAGTCATAGGAAAAAAGAAGAAAATTCCAAGGAGGGTCATTCACTTTGCAAGTGGAGAAACCATGGAAGAGTACAGCACAGATGAAGAGGAAGATGAGCAGCAGGAGAGAAAAGATCTCTTGCCTTCTGTTGATCCAGTAGGTTATTTCCCTTGATGATGTGTGATCTTTTTCTCAGTTTATAATTCATTCTGATTTGTTCCATTTTGATAAGTAAATAGAAACAGTGATTATAAGTGGTTTTTGAAATGCAGTTTTAGATTCTATCTTGTCCATTAATCTGCTGTGTGGCCTTAGGCAAGTGACTAATCTCTTCAGCTACAAACAGCAATATGGGGATGTTAATATTGATCAACAACAATTAAATAAAATATTTGTATTTATAACCACCTTTCCTTTTGTCTCCCCCAATTGCAAAACTGTGGTAGAAATTACTGAGAGAATGCATATAAAATACTTGAAATGTGCAGTAAGTCACGTATTACTATTTGTAAAAACAGATGGATGACACACTGTCTGTTAACACTTGGCTATTCCATATTGAATGTAGATTTTGTTTTGAACTGGTCATATTTCATATCTTTGTTACACTTGTGTAATGTTGATGTTGATTACTGAGATGACAATTTGGATTTAGTGATTAATTCTTTAAAGCTAGATCACAGACACAACTTCTGGTGTTCAAATCAAGGAATATTTGCTTTCCTTTGTACTGCATTTTGTATCTTGACTGACTATAGCACCACCATATAATGTGTGTGAAATGGCTCAGTTCTCTTAGATATAAATTTTGGGGAATGAACTATACTGGAGGAGGAGTGACTGTAAGAAGTGGTCTGTTTTTATGATGCTTCTGTAAAAATACTTGCTAGGACATCATCATCAGGATCCTTCCAATACCCTTTTGTATATTTTTAATCAATCCCAGGAACAGAATAATGCAATGAATTTTGCATTAGACATTTTCTGAGATACAAGGCCAAGACTTATCCCCCTGAATAGTGGTTCTCCCTCAAAATAGAGAGAGGTGCTACTGATATACATTGTGGCGTAAGGAAGATGGGAAGAGTTATATTGCTATGCAAATATTTTCAGAACATACTGAGGACAAAACTATTAATCTTTCTACATCCTTGTAAGTAACACTTCATGAACATTTTAAACAGTATACTAGTGTTTATCACACTTTGTAACAGTGATTTAAAATGAAACATCTAAAGAATTGACTGCTTCTTGCTTTTGTTATGGTATATGTCATATTGCTGTGCAGACAAATAGTACATTTCCTGATAGCGCCTTGTTGACAGTTCATTATTTCATTTATAACTATAATTTTCACTGTAAATTCACCTTGACTTCAGTATCTGAAGTACATATTAACCATGATCTTTTTTTAATTGCAATCGCTTTTTTAGCTACCTGTTTAGATTTGTGATCAGCCCACCTTAATAACAGAGCAGTAATATAGAGCAAACAAGTCTATGAGCAAAGGACTGGTGCATATGGTGTATATAGACTTTAATTAATGGATGTGTAGAGACATTCCCCATGTTTTTGTGGGGGGTGGGGTTCCTGCAGTTCTGTTCTATTTCGGGCATTTCTCTGCAGATATGACATTAATACTAGTACTTGTACATGTACTTCATGTTTAGCATTTCAGCCAATTGTGGCTCCTGAGGCAGCTTAGAATAGTTTATATTTATTATGAAGGTAAACATAATATGTTACTGATGGCAGAGGGAGGTGGGGATTTTTACTTTCTTAGAACCAAGATTTATTTTGTTCTATTTTTTTTGTGTATACTGCTCTCGCTGTAGCTAGTTAAGCTTGTGCAAACAATAAGAGCAAATTACTTACAATCACGTTGCCTTTGATACCTCATACTTACATAGCAGTGCTTTTTAGCAATACTGGTGCATACTTTGCCTTCTCTCACTGCTGAGGGATCCAGATAGATTGATATCTGTTAATGATTCTAAGTCTTACACTTGTCTAGATTTCTGGCCATCTCAGTGAACACCTGTATAGAACTTGTTGTAACTTAAGAAGCTTGGTAGATTATGGTATCTTGGTATTGTAGCTGCTTGTTTGCTGGCAGTTTGTTTCAATCATTTGGTCTGTCCAGTGTTAGTGTTTGCTGCTTTAAAAATTATACTTTGACACAGTGATTTCTTAAACCCTGTCTTTTCACACCTGTAACAACATCTGTTCCAGATCTCTTCCTGGCTGAACAAGCACAAAATAGTGACCATTAAAGCAATTTCCAACATTGTACTTAATTAACAAGCATGGAGTGCTTTTGTGCCAAAAGAGCACTCCATGCTTTTTTTTAACATGAGCTTCACTTGGCAGGAAATTTTCTTATGCCAAGACTTGCACATGGTGTGTCCCTTTGCTCCCTGAGCACATACCAACTAAACATGCATGAATCTATTTGTCTGCCAGACAAACGAGTCTTTATACTGTAAATGCTGGTATTTCCAAGTCGTTTATATATTATTTTTATTTATGTTATTTATAGTCCACCTTTCTCACTGAGACTCAAGGTGGGTTACCTAATGTAAGTCAGTACAGTCAGTAGACACACACATCCTTTTGATGGCATATCCAGAAAAAAAATCCTAATCTTACATTTGGGTAGTTACAGTAACACAAGCTTTAGATTGAATTCATTGGACAGTATCAAACCAACAACTAGTGGAACGGGTTTGCAAACTCAGATTTTCTCCATTTCCTCAGCAGTCTCATTTTATTCCTGGAAAAATTATGCCTGGAGTCTTATGACTTGGGCTGACAGCAAACTAAATGGGTTGAAGGAACTTTCATAGGTTTTTTTTTTGTTCATGAGGCTAAAAAGTAACTGTTGAAGAAGGGGAATGTAATGAAATGCTCTGCATGTGTTGCACTGGTGCTTGGTTGGCTACAATTCATTATAATCAAATGAGGTCTAAAGCATGCAGTATTTCAAGCACAGATGATAATGATAACCATGCTTATATATGTGTTTATATGCTCAGATTAGTGCCCCACTCAGAGCAAAGTCAGTATTATTACCCCCTGTGAAGCACCTAGTGAACAACAGATAAGCTTGGAGTGTGGGTGCTGTGGTCAGCAGTGACTGTCTGAGGTCACCCAATGACCTTCCATAGCAGAATGAGGGTTCGAACCTGGGCCTCCCAAATCCTAGTCTGACACACCAACCACCACATCCAGCAGAGGAAAAGTATTAGCAGTGGTGCATTGGGTGGAGAGGATTCTAGAATCTCATTTCTGTCATCTGTCAAAGGATAGTTTCCTCAAGTCACAAAAAACTGTTTTTAAAGCATTTTATATATTGTGAAGTGTATAGCATAAATAAACAATTAAAATTTACTTTTTTGCAGACAACACTTACATGGGGGCCTTACTTGTGGTTTCATATGTTAAGAGTTGCCACGTCAACACTCTCAGGTATTGATTTATTCAGTTTTTATATTCAGACTAACCGTATAAATATTCTGTCAAGCCAAATTGCATATATTGGTGAGTGTGCACTGTAGTGGCTTCATTTCATTTTTCTGTCCCTTCATAATGGATATTGGCTTGCAAAAAAATCAAGTCACATTTCATTCATCAGCCATCAGAAAGGAGTAAAGGGATGGAAGCTCCCATTTCTGCAAAGCAATGCAGCTTACCTCCGACTGTTCTACACATTATGCTTTCATTTGGAAGCTCCATTATTTCTGTGGCTGTCAGTGTGATGCAGTGGCAATGGGGCTTTCAAATGGTGGGTTTCCTTGCATTTTCCTTTCCCGGTCCCTGCAGTGGCCATACCATCACGACCACCCCTACAGCTTTATTGAGAGTTTTAAACTGGTAATTGACATAGTGACATATTGCTATGACAATTTCCAATTTTAAAACCCCTTTTAAAAGCCCCTTGGGGGCATAGGAGAGAGGTAAATGGCTGCTGCAGGAACTGGGATCAGGGAAATGACTGTCACAAGGGACAAGCAAATCCATACTTTCCTGCCCTCATGGCATCTATCCAAGCTTTTCTGCAATCCTTTCCAAAACTTCGAAGCAGATCAGGTTTGGAAAACATTGGGGAAAACCCAGGAGGTGCAGAAATGCACCATGTTGTAAGAAATCAGGAAAAACCCAATTTACAACAGCATCAGTCCTAGGGCAAATAACCCATGTGGAGGGGTCCTAGTGTAGACTCCAAAATGGAGGCATCATGTACCATTCCTTCTCACAGTTCATATGTACCAAGTGGTTGTGCAGACAGTCTGCAGTTCATTGCCTACACTGCAACATAATCTAGTACAGATAATAGCTTAGGAGCCACTCTTTCACATGACACCTGTGGCTCTTAGAACCATTCTCAAATATGGCACCGGCCCCATGGTTCAGGAAAATGCGTAAGGCTGTTGCCTAGTGGGACTTGTTGTTGTAAGGTGCTTTTTACATTGAGACAGCTGCTGCTGGAGAGATTGGACTTTTCTTCTAAGTTTACAAGTTGGTTATGCGGTACAGCACTGATACCAAACTACATTTCCAATCCTTATTTTACCACTACCTGCTTTCTTGTTTTGTAAAAACGCCTTCTCATGTAAATCTTTTTTAAGCAACATGGGAGTTGCAGGAGAAAAGGTGGAAGTAGTGCAGAATTTATAACTTAAGAGAAAAAATTAAAGTGGCTTTAATTAAAGTGGTTTTTAAAAGGAAGCAAGAGTACAGCATAGTATAAATTAATTGAATTTGTGGGAAGATATGGTTAGGTTGTATACAAAAGTTGTTAAGTGCAAGTTACTCTGTTTTTTGGGCGGGGGGGGAGGGTTTCATATGCATTATATCATCCTTGCAAACTATCCCTACCCTGATCTGTGTCCACATAGCATACAGCAGCCCCATGGATTAAGCAACCTACTGTGTTAAAATGACATAGGGATTAAGAACATAAGAGGAGCCCTGCTAGATCAGACCAGCATTCCATCTAGTCCAAAATCCTGTTTCATAAAGTGGTCATGTAGTTGCCCTAGAAGGTCAACAAACAGGCTTAGAGGCCAAGATGTTCCCCTGATACTGCCTTCTTGTACTGGTATTTAGAGGTTTACTTCCTCTGAACATTTTCAGATTTCTGCTCTTTTAGTTTAACATCATCACATAAAAGTGGAAGTAAGATGATCTGGTTAAAGAATATTCTAAGAAAATTTCAGCAGTGGAACATTTCTAATGTAGCTTTTTAAGTTATGCTGCTTTGGCAGCTTCTAGGGAAAGCCTGGACAAAAATATCTCTCAAATGTTAGCTGGTCAGTTGTGGTTTAAGTTTGGTTTTTAAAAGCAAAAGAGGTAAAAGCTTTGCAACACTTACCTTTGTGTATGTGCATGTGTTTATGGTGCAGTCTGGTACTGATAACTACACTCATTAGCCTTGTTAAATATGCATAATTTTGTTCATTCAGTATGTGACTTCCTTGGGGAAAAGATCGCCTCTGTCTTGGGAATCAGTACACCAAAATACCAGTATGCCATAGATGAATACTACAGGATGAAGAAAGAGGTGTGTCTCTTTGTACATTTTGTCAGCAGAGGCATTATGAACATGTTAGCCTGATTTTTTTTAATATGCATTTTAAAGGGACACATTTCAGTTTTGTAGAATCTTCTCGTTCTCCCAGTACTCTTAAATCTAGGTGATGTTACTTTTACTCTCTCCTTAGTCCATATGTCAGGACAAGTTTTTTTTTTAATGGGAAACTTGGCTCAAAGTAGCTTTCAGGATGTCTAAAGGAGAAACTACGTTTATATATACTTTTCAAATTACTCTAGTCTGACCTGGTCTTACAGAAAACATACTTTATTTTCTTTGGAAGAGTCTAGTTCAGAGATCTCTTGTTTGATCCATTGTTGCTTGCTGTACATCAGTCCAATGAGGTGAATTGGTTAGTCTTAAAGGTGCTACTGGACTCTTTTTGATTTTGCTACCACAGACTAACACGGCTAACTTCTCTGCATTTATTTTCTTTGTAACTTTCTGATGTAATCCAATTTCTTTCATCAAAATATTAGAGTAACGTTGGTGTCAGTTGTTGCCTTTGTCATTTTCTTTTATTCAGTGTATTTATATCCTGCTTTTTTCCTCCTGGGGACCCAAATCAGCTAACAGAAAAAATACAACAGAACAAACAAGAAAGGGAAGGGTGGCTTCTGATTGCCCAGCAAGCGGTCTCCCTGTAGTAGCTCGTCTTTTGCCCAACTCTAGGTGTCAACTCTCAGACTGAGCCAAAGGACAAGAGCCTTTTGATTTTGCCCTTTGGCGCCTGCCCAGGCCTTAAATATCTGCGTAGTGAGGAGAGCAAACTCAATGGAATGTTACTGAGTTGCTAACTAGCAGAATCTTCCCCAGTTCCTCCTCTGCCAGAATTTAGAAGTAATGAACGGGGTATAAAGACTTCCTTTCAGTGTGGAGAAAGTCTTCCTTCAGTGGCAAGACTCAGAATTAATATGTGAAGGGCAGAAACAAAACTACAATTTATTTTTGTTTTATTAATAAATGCATTTATTTATAAATAAAAGTTATAAGACCACAAAGTTTTCAGGGATTTGATTTGAAATTAATATTGTAAGAAAGCTGCAGCAAGTGCAGGCTTTACAATGTGCCGATATTTTTTTTTAAGGAAGAAGAGGAGGAAGAAGAGAACAAACTGTCTGAGGAAGCAGAAAGAAGGTATCAGGAGGCACAGAACCAGACACAAGAAGGGAATGCTGTCCAGACTGATCAGCCAGAGGCTGCAAACTGTAATACATTTGTCAATCTTAATTTTGAAACTGAAGGTGATTGCCAATCAGTTGTGGAAAGCAAACAGGACATCTCTCCAGTATCTGCTTAGAATGAAAATGCTGCATTAATAATTCCATGTTACTTAATTTGTCAAAGTTTGTAGGTATTGTTATGCATGTTCTGTGGGATGTAATTTATTTAAAAGTATGGTCAGGGAGACAGGATTAATAACGTCTCTTCAGTCAACATCTGTCTAATAAAGGCTAAGGCATTTTGCTTAACCTGTCTATTAGATTATAACATGTAAGTAATTTGGTCCTAAACTGACTTCTATCTATGCAGAACAAGTAAAATGTCTTTTTTCTGAACATCTGGTGCCTTGTGGACAGTTGTGGAAAGATAACTGTGCTGCTTTTGCGTTTTCAGATTGATTTTGTATTTATAATGTTATTTACTGAAACCGTGGTGGATGATTGTTAGACTAAATAGAACTAACTCACAAAGCATCTTTGTGACTTAGTTTAATTGCCGCTGTTGCATTTGTGTGTTCAGTCATATAGTTTATAACAATGTGGCTTTGTTTAATGCCTGTTAAAAGAAACTGTTTTCTAGATGAACTTGTCTGACAATTTTGTTGTCTTGTAAAGGACAGTCCTATTATTGGTTTCCCTAAAGCATACTGATACTGCTTAGTAGGAAAAAATTTACTGTACAGAACCATCAACTCAGTTGAATACATAAATACTAGCTTTATTAATTGTGCTGAGAAGAAAACTCAGCTGAGATGCCAGCATTCAAAAGCCTTGACAATTTAGCTATACTTCAATAGATTCTGGAACAGGTGCTAAACTTGCTGAATGCTGGGAGAGAAAAAAAATTCTTCATGACTGAGGTCTGCAACATTTGTTACTGGAGTCACACCTCTGCAGCCCCCCTCCATTACTCTAAACTTAAAAACCAGGCTTAATTACAGTCATAGGAATTGAATTTTTTTGTTTAAGATCTATTGTGACAGAACGGTTTTCTAGCTGAGAAGAATCTATTCTGGCTCTAGTATAAGGAAACAATTTCTCCAGGATAGATGTGTATATAGAATAGGATGCAAAGGGCCTTCTCCCTTCATAAAAAGCTATGCTTAAACTGTTTATATCCTGGCTTTAGGTGGCTGGACTGAACTTTGGTTTCTTTAAAATATAATGACTTAACTTGTCCTCAGTCCTTTTACTAATAACCTATGCACTTGTATAAAATAACTACGGGATAGGAGGCAGCAGCACAATGTAGCTCCATACTGTTTTTCAGTGCCCAGGCTAAAAGAAAAAGATTACATTACAACACATGAATCTAGAAAGACATAGAACACATATAGCTTCTGTCATCCTTTCAAGGCAAGAACTCAGATAAGGAGTTCTTTTGAGAAACGTTGCTTCATTGGAGACTGCTTAAACTAAAGATAGTTATGACCATTTTTAATTTTACACTTTGCATCCTTCTGACTAGAGAATCATACTGGTTTCTGGTCAACCTTAAACTAGATGTCAAGTTTGTATTTAATATCTTTGTGCAGAGTGGCACACCCAAGGCATCACAAGAATGGAATGTTTTGATTGCCCAGATCTAGAATTTTTGCGAGCTAAACTTTTCTTGCTACATGAAATGGGCTCACCATCATGAATTTACTCTAGTCGCTGTGCCTTACCTTTCATATTTCTTTTGTGTATGCAAATGATACAGAAGTGTTTCTTGTAAATGCATTAAAATTTTATATTTAATATAATTTTAAACCACAGTTTGGCTAAGAGTTATTCTTACAATGCAGGCAAACTTTTGAATACTGCAGTGTGTAGGTGCTATTTGAATTACCCAGTACTAGCTGCAAGAATTCTTCTAAGGCAATAGATGTTCTTTTCTTAGATTTACAAGTGGAGGTATGCTTACTTAACTAAAGATAATTGATGATTTTTCAGAATACACATCTTTACAATTACAGTAGAAACCCAAATATGACTCTAAACCCTGTATATTTAAGATCTTGCAGTACTGCATAGAATAAAGGGTTAAATAGTGACTGAGTATTTGGACTCACCATAACCGATTGCTATGCCAACCTCTTAACACTTACGTTTTCTTTAAAATTAGCAAGTACGTTGGTAATTCAGTAAACCTGCATATCAGATATTAGATACAAATGAAATTTTCAGACTGCTTGTTTCTTGCAGCAGAACCAGTTTTTGTGTACTGATGATAATTTAACACGTACAGAATTAGGTATTGTTCAAGAAAGACCACAACAACATTCAGATATAATTTGTCTTAACTGAGAAGGGACTTGCTACTCTGTATTCCAGAAATAGTTCAATAAAGATTTACTAGTCAACTCAACCAAGGCATTGCGGGGGCGGGGGGGGGGGGGCGGGAATTAGATGAGATCCATTATTCAGTCCTTCTACAAAGCTTTTGCCCATTTAGGGCTACATGGTAGCTTTATTGATTTGGGTAATGAATATGTTTAACTCCAAATGACTACAGTAACAGTTGGGTATATCTCCATGGATACAGTGTATTCCTGTTCTATCATGTATCATCCAGATCTGTGGAGCTGTCATTATCACTTGCTACAAAAACCTCTCTGTTCTCATAAGTCCAGAAGCCATTAAGATCAATTAAAATGCTGGTGACAGTGTCTCCTTGACTACTGTTGATTAAGTCCTGAAGAGAGATCTTGTAAGGATTCTTTGGCTTCACCATATCAAATATTTCATCCTATACAACACAACCCAAGAATTAACATAATTATTCAGAATATAAATTTGGCACAACATTGAAATATTAGTTATTTAACAAAATAAATGAGAATTATTTCAGGAAACACAGAACAACCTTACTGAAAAGGAATGTGAAACTACACAGTTCTGAGTATTTATACTTGCCTTCAAGAAACAGCTTACTCCTGCGTTAAAAATCTTAACTGCAGTATCAGCATATACTGTTGGAATAGAACCTTGTTTCCAGGGCCCAAGCTAACCTGCAGTGGCTATTAGCCATACTCCTATCTTCAGAGGGGGCACTGACGGGGGAGTAATCAGTTGAGAACATGGTTCTATCTTTTAAAGTCTATTACTGTCAAAACAGAATATTTCAAGGTAGAAGCTTACTTTACAGCTATACCAAATCACTTCACAGCCAGCTGTCCCCTCAGTTGTGAGTATACTTAAATCCCCTGTAGTAGTGAGGTTTTTTGTATACTACCTCAGATCTCGCCTCCACCTCTCTGCTTTTGCAACAATGCTTGGTTTGTACATCAGTTGTTTGCTGGGAGATGAGGTAGTGCACAGCAACTTCATGCAAGTTGCTTTAAATAGCTCAAGGTGGCAAGCCGTTTGTTTGCAAACGTCTTCCCCCCATTTATAGTCCCATGGAGGAAAAAAGCTAGATACAAATGGAGACATTAGCACATTTTCTGCCACCCAAGAGTAATTCAGGTTTCCAGGTAGCAGTTATGTGCATTGACCCTCAGCTACCAAAAACATACTGTGTTGTATCCAGTGCCCATTCCAATAATGGTAGAGCTTTTATCTATTACAAGAAAGTGCTTCTGTCAGAGGAACCCTATGTAAATAAAAACGTGTCAATTGCTTACAGCTGACCAGGACCACTAATGGCAAGCAGAGAGAGTGACGGGCAGTGCTCTGCTACAAATAAGTTCTGGCAACATCAGCTGCCATTTTGCTCATTAGTGTTGGCCTTTATAAAGGAGCAGCTGAGAATGAGAAAAATCAGTAAGTCCAACTTAACTTGAACAATGTTGCAAAAAGAAGTTTATTGGACTACAAATCATTGCCTCAGCTAGCAACAGTTATTAATATTACTGATAATGACTAATTTTATTTCAAGTTCATGGATATTAAAAAGTGTTCAGTTAAACAGATGAACAGAAAATGGAGACTTTTCCTATGCAGTCAATTAAAATTCCAGAATTCTTTCTTTCAAGGCTTTATCTACCCTGGGGAGACGGTTTGGAATAGCATTTTAAAAGTGTAGACATAAAGAAGAATACTGACAAATTCTATTAAGTATGTTTTAAATATCCCTTTTAGTATCATGGTATCAATTTGCTACTAACACATATTCTAGGCCAAAGCCTGTAGGAGGTCTCACATTTTAAAAGCCATTTTAATGTCCATTAATGTATGTGTGTGCATGCAGCCTAAAGCATCCCCAAGAATTATTTGTCCAGCTGCTCCCTGAAGACTGCCAATGAGGAGGAACCCACCACATTCGATTCCCCTGCTGAACTACTATTAAAGTGAAGAAGTTTTTTCTAATGTCCAGCCGGTATCTTCCCTCCTGTAGTTTAAGCCCACTGTTTCGAGTCTTATCCGTTGTTGCCAACAGGAACACCTCCCTTCCCTCCTCTAAGTAACAGCTTTTTAAATATTTAGAGAGAATAATCATGTCCAGAAGTGTGCAATTCTGGTTTCCGATTCGGGATAAATACCTGAATTGGACCCGATTCATAAAGATTCGGAATTTCCAAATTGGGGGCAGCAGGCTGGCCCCAATTCAGAAATGCCAAATCAAAGCATTCCGAAGCTATTTGGGTTGCTTCGGAAAGCTTCAAGGCACTTTCAAACCCCGCAGCTGGTTCCAGCTGACCAGCGGTGGAGGGAGCCCCCTCCTCAGATGGTCAGCTGGAGCCAGCAGCAGGGGTTTGAATTTAAACTGCCCGAAAGGGGCACTTTAAATTCAATCCCTACATATTTCACCCTATGAGAGGGGGAGGAAGGAATCTCCTCCTCCCCCTCCCATCAGGTGAAATAAGCAGCGGGGCAGGAAGTTTGTTGGTGTGCTCTGAATCTTTACGACGCATAAGCAATTTCCAAGGCGGCTTGCCACTAGAAATCGCTTATTTCCAACTCTTTTTCCCACTTTGGAAATTCCAAAGCGGGAAACCCGGAATTATTTCTGTTGCACACCCCTAGGCATGCCTTCTCTCAACCTCCTATTCTCCAAACTAAACATTCCCTGATCCCTCAGTCTTTCCTTGCAGGGCTTGGTCTCCAGGCCCCTGATCATCCTGGTATATAATCAGAAGTCTCTCACCTTGACATCCTGAAAAGAAACTAGATCTTGTCCATGTATTTTCATCTGTTCTTGAATAGCCTGTGGCAATGGTGCAGAATGATTAAGGAGAGGTGGAAAAAACAGAGAAAAACAACAGTCTGACTTGTTCAAATTGCCACAATCAATAAAGTAAGTATCTGATAGAACAATTTTATGCTTAACTATATTGTAACTTGCCAGTGAGATATGTATAAGCACTGCACTGCAGTACATACTGTTAGTATATACTGTTAGTACATACTGTAAGTACTGTTAGATAGCATGTACTGTTAATGCTGGCAACACCATTACATGAATATGAAGCTGCATTATCTTGAGTTATACTTATTGGTGCATCTATCATAGTATTTTCTACTCTAACTAGCTGCTGCTGTTCAGCGTCTCAGACAGAGGTCTTGTTCAGCACTAGCAAACACATCTCAACTGGAGATATTATCAAACCTGAGACCTTTTAACATGCAAACCATGTGCTCTCCCACTGAGTTATGGTCCCTGCCCATGATCAGCTATTTGGAGAGGTGGGTGGTATGAACTCAGGCCCATTTGCCCTCCTGTGAGAGAGGAAGGCAGGAGTTGAATTCAATCTTTCCCAAACAGGTGATCAGCACTATCAAAGCTGAAAGGACCTACCATCTGTTCAGTCCATGTACAACAATTCCTACCTCCTAGCCCATTTAGAAGAAAAAGGGTTAGGACTGAGGCAGACAGCATGCTTCATTGTTAAAAGAAGCTTTTAACCCAAACTTTGAGATGAACTGTGTAAAGTGTATGCTGGAAGCAAAAATAATTGGAAGATGAAGGGCCAATTGATGTTTGTTACAGAAGAATTAATCTGCTTCATGCTGCTAAAAGAACACAGCTCTGGATGGATTTTAAACCTGCAGAGCGCTTACTGTAAAAGCTTTGAAAGTATTCCAGATTTTTTTGGAAACTTTCAGCTGACTTATCTTACCCCTGAATCATTAACTGCAGAATACTTTTGTTTAGAACACAGAATAGAAGGTGATCAATACAAAACAGACCTTGGTTTTACAAACAATACTTTGGAGTGGTTTTTATTGTTTTGATCTGAATGAAATGTGTTGGATTTGACAGTGAAATGACAAAAGGGCATATCCTATAAAAATGGAGGTATATCCATAATTTTTAGCCATTTTGGCTTCTGAAAAAAGGAAAAGAGGGATCTCAGTTTGATAAATATATCTACTGGGAGTCATAATGGTATCTCTAATGATGTAATATATTGATCATTAATTAATGTTTGCCTCAGTAGATCTGGGACATGCTGATTTAGTGAATACTGCATCCGAATGAAGCACTTATTTCTGGCATAAGTAAATCACAGTCAATCTAGTAAGATTTACTTTCATAATAGGATGAGACATTTCTTCCAATCAATGAGAAAATTGTAGAAAGAACGCACCAAAACATACACGATGTTGTTGAAAAGTTGTGCTCTGATCAATTACAACCACAGCATTTCCCCTCATTAACAATGAATAGCATTCCACAGCTATTCGCTGTTAGTGGTCATTAGCAACTCATATTAGCAACTCATATTTAAGCATGTTTTGACTTAAAAGAAAATATGAGTTTGGCTGAAATTTTTTTGAGAACATTAGATTTTCAATTAAATCATATTATGCACTCTGAAAATACATTCTGAACTCTTCCTTTTTATTAAAAATAGCATTTTAAACATGTATTATCTTCCCTTAAAAGTTGACAGACCCCTCACATTGAGCACTGGTAATTTAAAATAATTGCCTATTGGTCTGTAAGTACAGGCACATTGGCTGTAACAACACGTGTCTAAAAAAAATTACTACCTCTACAAAAAGGAACTTACCCTAAAGAAATAATTAAGGGAAAAGACATTCAGGTAGCCTTTGTTCTCTATATCAAGCAGTTTGAAAATATACTGCAGAGCTGCGGGTTCCTTTCTGTTTTCTAATGCAAGTACAAAGTCCAGATAAGTCTTGTAGTCCTAAAAGCAGATGCAATCATGTTTATTATAGTCCTCTTTCTAAATTGATTTTGCAAGCAGAACATAATTGGTGGCTATTTCCTTGTAGGGGAGCAGTTAGTTTTCATTGACAGACAGCAGGAAACAGAAAATGGCTACTGAGGAAAGAAAAGAGTGCAGAAAATACTTGCCTGCTATTAGGCAGGCAAGCATACCCATAGATTTTCATCAACAGCATTAGAGGGCAATGTGCTGAACAAGCTACGAACATTTAAACAATAGTTTATCACATTCTTTGCTCAGGTAATTAAAATATTCTCTTTAGCATTTGTTCAATAGTCATTGGCTGAAATGGATCGTGGGACTGAGTGTCCTAAATAAGAGAAACGTTAAGAAAATGCAGCTTGCTGCAGCGTATCTGCACACTAGCACATATCTTGCAGCATTCGCATTAAATGGAAGAGAATGAAAACTATGCTTTGTCCTAGTTCAGCATGCATTTGTAAAATTCCTT
The DNA here is from genome assembly GCF_028583425.1 of Eublepharis macularius. Classification (NCBI taxonomy): domain Eukaryota; kingdom Metazoa; phylum Chordata; class Lepidosauria; order Squamata; family Eublepharidae; genus Eublepharis; species Eublepharis macularius. The sequence continues at coordinate 50,138,872 of NC_072791.1, read as the reverse complement.
AACAGAAAATGAGCAGCCTTATTCAAAAATGACCACATTGTTAGCATGGTTTCTAAACAATAAAGTAACTGAATAGTCAACTGGGGGAGGCAGACAATGGGCACTTAACTGACTGGGTCTAATGGCCCAGATTACACAAAGGAAGACAAGAATCTAGGCAGTTAAATTTAAGTTATATTAAGTTTTTGCATCCATAATTTCCATACTGTCTCTTGCTTTGCCAATAGAAGGCAAACAGTGTCACAGCACTGTCCTCTCCATCACAACAATCAGATATCTTATTCAGTTAGCTGCTGGGTCAGTTATGAATTCACAATGTGTGGGTTTTCATTTATCGTTCAAATAATAATTTTGACTTCATTCCAGTCAGTGTACATGAATTTCAAGTTATTATAACCTTTAGAAATAGGAGGAATTATTTTTTTTAAAGTAGCTTTTACACAAAATGACTTATATTGTAATATAATTTACAAAGGAGTACCATTTCTCCATCATAAGTCAGACACTCTTGGAAGACACGGTCTAAAAATATGTTGGTTAGAGTCCCTGTTCCATAACGAGATAGTTCCTCTTTGCTAAGCATGCCATTGTGATCTTTGTCCAGATTTAAATACTGGCCTGCAGATGGAGGAGAAGAAAAAGGATATTAACTTTCTACTTCACATAAAACCTTAGTGAGCAAAGCATGTAGAACCAACAGGTGGCATATTAATTACATTTTAAGTTCTAGAGTATACATATAGCTGCAACATTTTAGATCTGTAGTATGATAATCTTTTGATTACAATCTGTTGGGAGGTAGGCAGGACTATGGTTCCAAAAGAGATTCAGTTGTTGAAAGAGTTAACAGACAACAGGTAGGGTTTTTAAAAAATTATGTTAGGAATTAAGAGGAAGAATAAAGAAGCATTAAGTCCACTGAGGGGAGGGGATGGGTGAGTTTTAAAGAGAGATGGGAAATGGCTGAGCTTTTAAATACTTTGTTTTGTTTTTGTAGAAGAACTAGCAAACAATGGGGTGGGAAGGTACGGGATTATCAAGTAGTGGGATTTCAGATTATAGTAAGTAGGGATGGTCTGGGAACACCTTGTTGCTTTAAATCCATTCAGCTCCTCAGGACCTGACAAATTGCATCCAAGGGTGTTGAAGGAGTTGGTAAATGTCATCTTGGAACTTCTCTCTTCATTTTTTGAAAAATCTTGAAGGGTAGAGGAGGTACCGGAGAACAGAAAAAGGCTAACACTGTACTTTTTTTTAAGAAATGGAAAAAAGATTTTAGGACAGATTAAGGGGTCTCTTTATGAACATCTGGAGAGACATGGTGAGATTGTTAGCTCACAGCATGGCTTTCTTAGGAACAAGTCAAGTCAGACCAATCTGATTTCTTTTTTCAATAGACTTTGGGATTCCAAGGAATGCTGTGGAAATGGTCTTCTTGAATTTTAGTAAAGCTTTTGACATAGTGCCTCATGATATTCTTGTTGAGAAGTTGGTGAGATACGGACAAGACTCTATTACATGGATTAAGGCCTGGTTGGTAGATCGTACCCAAAGGGTGATAATTTATAGTTCCCTGTCAGCCTGGAGGAAGATAACAAGTAGGTTGCCTCAGGATTCTGTTTTGGGCCCAGTGCTGTTTAACATTTTCATAAATGGCTTAGATGAGAGAGTACAGAATATGCTCATATATTCCGCAGATGATACTAAACTGGGTGGGGAAGTTAATACTTTGGTGGACAGAAATAGGGTGAAGCTTGACTTGGATAGAATGGAGGATTGGGCTCAGGCAAATAAAAGGAAGTTTAATAGGGACAAGTGTAAAATGCTGCATGTGAGTAATAAAAATCAGTTGTATAAACACTGGATGGCTGAAACTTGTTAAAAGGATTTGGGGGTTCTAGTGGGCCATAAAGTTAGTATGAGCCAGTAGTGCAATTTGACAGTAAAAAAATGCTTAATGTGATTTTAATCTGCATTAGCAGAAATGTAGCACTGAAGTCATATGAGGTATTAGTGCTGCAGTACATTGCCTCAGATAGGCCTCAGGAGTATTGTGTTCAGTTATTGCACCACAGTTTTGATAAACTAGAAAATGTCCAGTGTGGGGCAATAAAGCTGGTGAGGGGTTTGGAGACCATGTCCTATGAAGAGATGCTGAAGGCGATGGGACTGTCTACATTGAGAAAGAGATGCTTGCAAGGTGGTATTATTGCCACCTTCTGATTTCTAGAGGGTTGCATTATGGAAGATGGGGCAGCTATGTTCTCAGAAAGGGTATGCACCCCCTCAAAATCTGGTTAATCTGTGTCCAAGGTTTCAGGGATAAAAAAAAATCTGGGATACCTGAAATCCAGGTCAGATTTCTGATCCAGGTTAGAGAATCCCAGATTTAACCAGTCATTTTTCTCTGTGGGGGGAAATGTTTGGGGGCATTTTTAAAACAAACTCCACCAAATTTGCAGGAAAACTACTCCTAATTCTCAGTAAAGACACACACACCCCAAATCTAAGGAGGATTGGACCCCAGCATCCAATTCTAAGGGCACCTGAGCAAGCTGCCCCAGCCACTGTTCATTGTTTCCTATGGAAGAAACATTTCCAAGGCTTTTAAACTCTGTGGCTAGTTTCCCCCCCGCCCTTGCTTGAAATTCTCTGGCTCAACATTACTCCCTTGCAAGCTTAACTAACAAAGCCCAACAGAATCAATCTCTATCAAAGGAAACAATGTCAAAACTGAGAATCCTGAGAATAGCTTTACTAAAACAAAGTGCGGGGAGAGCTTGTTGAGCAGTGAAATTTAAAAAGTGGCTAGCAGCAATGGCAGCAACTTGAAGGGTTCTTTTAGAGCTTGGGCGGGGGGGGGCAGAATGGGATGGGAATCCACTCTGTCTTCTGCCACCTCTCTCGTTCCGCCAGCTTCGCATCACTCTCCTGCAATGGCAGAGAACTTTACTGCATTCAGAGAAGCTTGACTCCATTAATGCCAGTATCCTCTCACTCCAAGCTGCTTGGCTGTGCTACAGCTACCTATGGCCAGATAATTCAGCCCAGCAGAGTCTGGTTGCCTGGAGCAGATCCGGGATTTGTCCCGGTGATCAGCAATAAGTCCAGCTTTTTTGCCAGGTCCCAGATCTGGATCACACACCTTAGTTCTCAGTTATGTTGGATGACAGGACTCAGACTAATGAATACAAATTATATCAAAAGAGGTTTTTAAAAAAATATTTATTAATTATTCAAATTTTTAAATATAATAGGAACATATAACAAATAGCAAATAACAATAAAGAATCTACAATTACAACTTGTAACTTTTAAAGCTTTGATAAAACTCCATACATTGGCATTTTGATAAACTACAACTTAACATTGTGTTGTTTGGCTTCTTAATGAGTTACCATAAACCTAACTTTTCCAAATTGCAAATTGCTTGTTGAGGAAGTTTGTGACCAAAAATTCATTTCTAGAGAGAAATTCCAAAAAGTGTTCCCATTTAGTGTAAAATTCTGTTGTTCTCATCAAATTTGTTTGAAAGCATTTTTCTGTTATTTTTTCCATCATAATTTGGTCCCAAATTTTGTCATACTAGGTATCAAGGTTTGGTAAAATTTGTGATGTCCAATATGAGGCTATTGTAGACTTTGCTGCTACTAAAAATGTAGTTATTAAATTTTTCCCAATTTGTGGTACTGAATGGTCTTTCCAGGTGTCTAAAAAGATCAATTCTGGTTTTAAGGGAACGGTGCATGATGTAATAAGGGGTATTTGGTGTAATATTTTTCCCAGAATTCTGTAACATGCTTGCATTCACACCAACAGTGTGCAAAGGAACATACTTCGCCACACTTTTTCCAAGAAAGAGGTGAACTTTTTGAATAAATTTTGATAGTTTGGGGGGAGTCAGATACCAATGATTAATAATTTTATAAGTTTGTAGCCTACTGTTAATAACCTTGGAGTTGGATAGATTTGATGTCCGCATTTGTTCCCAGTCTTTTTTTGTTAGGAGTATTCCGCAATCTTGTTGCCATTTTGATTGTGCAGTTGTAATTTGGATGTCTTTGTTATGTATTATGTTATAAATTTTAGAGATTAAATTTTTACGAGTAAACTCTGCTACTTCTAAAAATTGTTCAAAATTTGTTTTTGGTGTATTCATTATTTCCTTCAGTTTGAAATCCTTTGAAAAATAAGATAATTGAAAATATAAAAACCAAGGTATAGTTTGATCTATTTTTGTTTCTATTTCTCTCTTTCCTAGTAGTCGTTGTTTGGTAGCTATGTCTGTTAGCCATATATTTCCTTATATGGATAGAGAGTGTCGAGGTGGTAGGATCGGTGAGTACCGCGAGATCTCTGGAACAATTTTGCTTTTATATTTATCCCAAAAATTAAGGAATCTGCAAAAATAATGTTTTGTTTACCTGTTTTTGATTATCTATATTTTTGGCAAGTCCAAATAGTATCTTGTATTGTATTGCTGTGAAGGGTCCAAAACATTGACCCAGTCAGTGTGTCATTTATTTTGTAATATGTGAACTACATTTAAAAGTCTAGAAGCTGCACTGTATGTTGTGAGGTCAGGGTAATTTAGGCCTCCTTGTGATCTTTTCTTTTTTATTATGTTGAAAGTGATTCTAGGTTTATAATGCCATAAAAATTGATTTATTAATGATTGCCAGTGTTTTAGTAGCTTATTGGGAATATTAATAGGTATAGTTCTAAATAAGAAAATACTACCATATGGTAGTGCTTTAATATTGATACTAAATGAGTGTCGTTTTTATTCTTTTTTCTTTTCCTGTTATTGAAGTAAGTTCTGTCTAGTTTATTGTTCATGATGTAGTTAAGATCACCTCCTCCTGCTATCACTGAATCCTCCTGAAAAAGCTGTAGTTATTTAAGTCTCTTCTATAAAATTTAATTGTTGGAATTTGGTGCATAAATTGAAGCTAATATGTACATTTGTTCTTCAATTGATCCCTTTACAAAGATGTATCTACCCCTTGAGTCTTTTAAAGTAGCTTTGTGTGTAAATTGGATCTTTTTAGACAAGATTATTGCAACTCCTCTAGATTTAGAGGTGCCTTTGGCATGAAATTGCATTTGAATCCACTTAGTTTTCAGTCCTTCCTCATTCTTAGAGTGTAGATGGGTTTCCTGTAACAAGACTATGTCTGGATTGAGCTTTGCCAAATTTGTTAGAATTCGTTTTCTTTTAATCAAGTTGTGGATACCACGTGTATTTTGAGATACTATATCTAATTTTGAGGGAGAAGCCATTTGTTTCTTCTGTGTAGACTCTAGGTTTTGAAGTTATTACGCCTTCCCTCTATGTTTCTCCTTAATCTGTTATTATATAAAAAGTAAAATCAAGTGACCTTTGTGAAATGTTAGATACCACAATAGATAGTCCCAATTTTCCTCAAAATGAGATTAAAAAAGCAATATTACTTAACAAGAGTTAACAAATAATTTCACTTAACCGATTGAGTTACGACTATGCTGTAGTTAGTTCAACTCCCTTTCTGTTCCCTTTTATAACTTATACACACTTCCTTATTTTTCTTCAAAGTAAGTTGCATGCTCTTATTTCAACGCTGAGTAAAGAGTAATAAAATTAAATGTTCAACAGTGAACTTTTGTTTTATCAACTAAAAAAAATTCTTAATAATTACAGTTCTTTCTAGATAATTCTCAGTTCATTTCGCTAATTTAACACTTAACTGTTAACTTTATTTCTATAACAAGCTTGTTTCTGTGGTATTTCAAATTTTATATTTCTTATCTAAATATATTTGTTACTTATTAAATAAAAAAATCTTATCTTTATAGTTTCTCTTGATGTTAATATTTAGCCTTATATATAAAGAAAATTTGTGATTGCTAAACAATCCCTTATAACCTCTTCAACAGGTTTATTGCATATGGTATAGTAAAAGGGACTGACTGTTCTGAGAGCAATTAGTATGACTTTCCCCCCCTCCCCCTCCCCCTCCCCCAAACCCCCAGTCTATTGCTTGTATAGGCAATCACATTTTTAGGCTTTCTACAAGAAAAAGAGGAAAAGAGCAAGAAAATAAAAAGAAAAATAACGAAGGAAACAAAGAAAAAAAAAGATGGATTTCGTTTTCCCTTGTCTGTTCTTTGCACTCAATTGTTTCTTATGGGCATCTTGCTTCCTTTCTGCGGAGTAGATGGTTGGCTGCGTTTCCTTTTTTGTGAGTTCATTTCTATTTCCATTGATGTTGTTATGCCCAATGCATGCAGCATGTTGTTTCCAGTTTCTTGATCTGCAGCTTGGTATGTCTTATTATTGTAGTTGACCTGAAGATTGCAAAAGTTTACCCATTGGTATGCCAAATTGCTTTTTGTAATTCTTCTTTTATTAGTTTCAGCAGCCTTCTTTTAGCCAATATTTCTTTTGGTAGATCTGTATAGACGGTGATTAATGTCTCATTGAAAGCTAGTGACTTTTGAGTTCTAGCAATTTCCAATACCCTCTTTCTTTCTCTCCAGTTTGTGAAGGTTGCTACAATGTCTCTTGGGGTTTCTTTGCTTTTAGCATTTGCTGGGCCAATTCTATATGCTTTGTTTATTATTGGTGCAGCTCCATCTTCCAATTGCAATATTGGTGCTAACCAATCTGATAAGAATTTTACAAGGTCCAGTTTGGATACTGCATGCTCTTTAAAGCCCCTAAATTTTAAATTCTGGCTTTGGTTGTGCATTTCTAACATTAATATTCTTTTTTGAGCATCTTCATCTTCTGATTGTAGCACCCAAATTTCTTCTTGCATTGCAGCATTCATTCCTAGTGCTTGGTCTGTTGCTTGCACAACTGCATTTAAGGCTGCTTTCATTTCCCCAATCTGCTCAGTTATTGCATTTAAAAGCAAAGTCATTTTACTCAAGATGCTCTTTTCCAAGTTAGTAAATATTGCTTGCAGTGCAGGGTCAAGGGTTAATAGCTCTTTCATACTTACTTGGCCTTCTATCGTCGCCATCTCTTGCCGCTGTGTTTGTTATCTCCTCTGGAGGGTTCAGCGGCAGGAAAATAGTCCTTTAGATGCTTCACCGCTTCTGAGTTTTGCTGGAGCCAGCACTTCAGGCATCCATCTTGTCTCAGCCGGAGCCACGCCCCCCATATCAAAAGAGGTTTTGATTAAGTTTGAGAAAGAATTTTCTGATGGTGCAGGGTGTTTGACACTGGAGCAGTCTTCGGCATGAAGCGGTGGATTCTTCATCATGAGGTTTTTAAGCATTGATTAGATACCTGTTTGTCGGGGACATTATAGTTGTAGTTCCTGCGTTGGCAGGGGGTTGGCCTAGATGACTCTGGTGTTCCTGTCCAACTCTGACGTTAAACAAAGGCTTTTATGCTGAGAAACTTAACAGATATTTTATATATATATGGAGTAGTAGAAGCCAAATAATAGCAAATAGTGCCTATGCGTCTGGGGTCTGAAGCGCAGCCCCAGGACTTGCTGGGAGAAGGGGATGGGAGGCAGCCGGCGGACAGCTGCCCAGCTGCCCCAGCAGACGCCCAGGACAAGAACCTACCTACACAGGAGGGAGGGAAAGAAGCACCCAAGCCTCAGAGGGTTAGAAGGGGCAGGTGGAGGCCCACCCTGCAGTGGGAGTCTAGGAGGCCAGGCAGGGAGAGTGGGGTCAACCCAGACGGGGCCAGGACAGAGGCAGAGGGCAAAGGCAACGGGGACAGGCAGCCAGCAGCTAACCAAACAGAAACTTTACCAGCCAGGGAGGAGAAGCAGCCACAGCAGCCCAGCTAGAAGGCAATAGCCTGGTCCAGGGGATGCCAGAAACAAAACTACTCCAGGTGGAGCTGCCTGAGGCACTCTGTAGGAGAAGCTTGACAGCCAGCCAAGGAGAAACAGCTGTGCCTGCCTCCAGCAGTCAGCTCACCAGGAGAGGCCTCAGCAAATAGAAGAGGAAAAAATCCACAGGGAATACAATACTAATTTATAAAATTACAAAACTGTATTCAGAGTGCAAAGGCTACAAAATTTCATCATTGTATTCAAATAAATAAATAACAATCTCTTGATGCAATTTTCAGGCACACACATCAACAATACAATAATCTTTTACATAATCATACAGGGCAAGTTGCAGTAGACACACACAATTCCCACAGTCTTTTTGGAATAGTTATAACAATTCTTTCCAGGGCTCCCCTCGGCAGGTGAATGGTGAAGCCCAGCCATGAAGCAAAGCTCCAACCCACGCTCAATCTGGGTCCGGCTATCTGTGGCAGAGGGCAAAGGCAGCGGGGACAGGCAGCCAGCAGCTAACCAAACAGAAACTTTACCAGCCAGGGAGGAGAAGCAGCCACAGCAGCCCAGCTAGAAGGCAATAGCCTGGTCCAGGGGATGCCAGAAACAAAACTACTCCAGGTGGAGCTGCCTGAGGCACTCTGTAGGAGAAGCTTGACAGCCAGCCAAGGAGACACAGCTGTGCCTGCCTCCAGCAGTCAGCTCACCAGGAGAGGCCTGGCAGCCAGCCAACGAGACACAGGTGGACCAGCCCATTGCTTCCCACCAAGCAAACACAGGTGCAGCTGCCTGGGCCAGCCAGAGCCGTGGTTAGAGGGCAGGAGGAGGGCGTGGTTGACAGGTGGAGCAGGGAAAGGCTGAAAGGATAAAAGGGAAGTCCACCCAGAGGGCAGGGTGGGTTGTGCAGGAGGAGTTGTTGGAGGTTGGATAGAGAAAATGAGTGAGCAAGGAAAGAAGGTGGTGAAGGAGGCAGGCATGCAGGTACAGGAGCAGGGCTACGTTGAGCGGGCTTGCTGGTGGCTTGAGAGGGTGCACTGGTGATGTATACCTCCCCTCCTCCCACAAAGCGGGACCCAGCATGATCCCTAGCGGCATCCCGGTGCCAAAGCCAGGTACTCTGGCGCCCAATGCAGCAGTGCCCGGGAGAAAACCTGACACTATGTTTTCATTCTTTAAAACAGTTCTAAGAGGTAGGACAGTACTTTTCTCTTTGGGGTGGGGGGGAGAAAATAATAGCTTACTTAAGGCTAGTGAGCTCAAATGACAATGCTGAAATTTTGAGAACTGTGTATGTAGAAGCCAGAAAACACAAAGCAGATGTGGAAGCTGGCATGTTAGTGAAAACGTGATTCAACAATAGTATTATTTAAGCATTTGACATTTATATGCTATAGAGCAAAATTAGGTAACGGAAGGCCCAGTGGCCATATCTAGCCTGCTTTATTCTCCAGAGTGCCCAGCTTATGAACCAGTCTATGGTCAAGAATGCCAGTGTGGTGCAGTAGTTAGCATGTCAGACTAGGATTTGGGAGATCCAGATTGGAATCCTCAACTGCCATGCAAACTCCCAGGATCACTTTGGTCCAGTCACATACTGTCAGTCTAATCTTCCTCACAGGGTTCTTGTGAGGACAAAATGGAAGATAGAAGAATGATGTAATCCACTCTAGTTCCCCACTGGGGAGAAAGATGGGATATAAAGGTAAAAGTAGTCCCCTGTGCAAGCACTGAGTCATTACTGACCCATGGGGGGACGTCGCATCACGACGTTTTCTTGGCAGACTTTTTATGGGGTGGTTTGCCATTGCCTTCCCCAGTCATCTACACTTTACCCCCAGGAAACTGGGTACTCATTGTATCGACCTCAGAAGAATGGAAGGCTGAGTCAACCTTGAGCAGGCTATTTGAACCCGGCTTCCACCAGGATCAAACTCAGGTTGTGAGCAGAGCTTGGACTGCAGTACGGCAGCTTACCACTCTGCACCACGGAGATATAAATGAACTAAATAAAAATAAATAAATACTTGGTGGCAGCAAAGAGTTGTGCAACCTCCAATCTATCCTGTCCCACTGTCTTGCTGTGTTTAAGAGGAAAGTAACAGGCAGCCCAGTAACGGGCTGCTTTAGCTGCAGCATTAAAATTGTAGAATTCCCTTCACAGTGAAATTCATCTTTTCTCCTTAATCATTGTCTTCTGCTAGCTGGTGAAGACTTTTCTGTCCTACCTGGCATTCCCTTACTGACCCTCACTCTTTTATTTTTGATTGCTGCCTTTATATATGTGTACTGTTTTTAAGCTGAAATTTAATGTATTTTAATCACTTGTCATGTTAAAGCAGAAAGTTGAGATATGAGCATTTTAAATAAATATCAAGGTGAACCCAGATGATCTGTCTACTCAAGCACAGTCAGGTTTCAACAGAAAACTTGTGTGTATCAACATAGGGCTCCTACCAGGGAACTAGATCCAATGCATGAGGTGTGGCAACATAGGATAACTACAGGGGTTGTCCCTTACAAGCTACAGTGTCGTGTCTTGTGATAATTCTGAACTGGTGCAAAAACACCATATAAATGGTAGTAAAGGTTAAAAAAAAACCCAACCACCATCTCACAGAGTGAAGAATGCTAATTTCAGAAACTGAAGTGATACAAGGAAAATTACAATGCATATGGAACATACCATAAACCCTCAATGCAGAAGGAGCAGAAAACCAATTGGTTTCTTGACTTTCTTTAGAAAGTTCTTCATCCCGTAACTGAAGGAACATGGAAATTCTGAGTTAGAGCTCATTAAGTGTAGTGAGGAAATGTAAGAAGTATAGTATATACTGAAATACCCACCTCTAATAGATCATCTAGGAAGCTGCAAGCTAAAATATCCTGTATTTTGATCTTCCCTAGGAAAAAAGTTTAAATAATTAACAAAAATAATTTACACATACTTATATACATCCTACCCTCTCCTCCTGCTAATCTGCAGAATGGATGACCTCTAACACAGAGTGGGAAGGGGTAATGGGAAGAGCTTTGCTCTCTTTCCATCTTAGAATGCACTGTAGCTGGCTACTGAAGAATAACTAGTAAATGGCAGGGGTATGTTGGATTATAAAAAGAACAGAGCTACAGCAAGGACTATTCCACTCCATTTATTTCCAAGATGTTCACATAGGAACAAGAATTGTGTTTGAAAACCTTCGATCAAAATAAGAGCAAATCAGAAGTGATTAAAAGAATAAATGCTGCCATTAGCCCTTCATGGTCCTAGGACAACAAGCAGTAGGAAAATAATTCAATTAGACCTTCCAACTGATCAAAAAGGTATTTTCCAGAGGAACTGCTTTCACATTTCTTTGAAAAACATAATTGCATGGTATCCCTAGTTTCAGTTACATACTTCTAGTTCTGATGAAGACCCCATATTCCTCACTATAAATAAGGACTAGAGTATGGGGCAGGGGGGGATGCTTGAATTTCCATATGGAAAAACACTCAATATCTACCAGACTCCAGAGCAGCTTTAGTATGTTCAACAGAATACTACAGTGAACAGAGCAGAGTCTGGGGCTTGGATCCACCACTACAGCATTCTCTGGGGGAGAAGTAAGGAACATTTTAAGCTGCAACAGAAGGTGGAGTGAGAATGTCACACACCATGGGTGGAAATCCTTTTACCCATGGAAACTCCCAACTAAATCCAAGCCCATGGTTCTAATGCAGAAAAGTCAGGATTGCAGCTGAGCCTATAATAGCCAAAAGGAAATACAGTTCTGCAGCCCAATTTTGTGGGACAAATATGATAGACCTCAGTTATTATTAACCACCTACTCCCAAATGAACCAACTCAACCATTTCACTCACCTTCAGAGGCCCCCTTAAGGTTCCTCTGCCATCTGTGACTATGGCCTTCTTGACTGTGGGGCCAAAGCTTTGGAATTCCATCCCCAGGGAGATGCCTTCTGCCATTGGGCAAAATTTTTTGTTTGGTTTGTTGATTCCCTCGTGAATTCATTTTAGCCCTCCTCTCTGTGTGTTTATATGCGCTTAAGTGTTTGCCTATATTTTAAATGCTGTTTTAATGTTTAGAATGTTGCTGCCTTGAGGACCTTGAGAGGAGTTGGATGGAAAGGCAGCACAGAAATATTTTAAATAAATAAGAACACCCAATGGTTAAAGCTACAGCATGTGTCTATCAAAGGTGAGAGCATGCTCTTGCATACAATGGTCAGAATTAGCAGAGTCTTCTGCTTGTTCTAGAACGCTGCTTTTGTGAAAGCAGCACTCCAAGGCTTAGTCAGCCAGGCTGTGTCTACCTGGGAACTCTTATGTGTATACAGGCCACTCAAAGCAAAGAAAAGACAGCATTCAGCCTTGCTCCTCTTAGCAGATGATTCTGCATCAGCATATGATCAACTAAACATTGCTGTGCTACTTGCATTCTACACCAGCAATGCAATTCAATGTTAAATTGTTTGCAGTGATTTGCCTGGTATATAATGTACCATTATGAAAGGCATATTAGAGAGCCCAAGCATTGAGATAATATGCATGCTACAAGAAATCCTTCATGGGCTTAATCCTTCATGTGAATGCTGAGCTCAGGCAAAAGCCCTGTCATGCTAATGAGCAGCAATACCTCAGACTGCAGAACTGAAACCTAGGAAAAGTATCAACATCATGGCAAAGAATTCCTCTATTCATTAAAATTAGTCTTTAAATAGTTGGCCACATATGAACTTACCTGTTCTAAGAGGATCTAAAAAGAAGAAGAACTTCCTGACCGCTGTGCAGACATAAAAGGAATAAAAGGATTTTTCTAAACCATCCAACTGTGGCAAAGTGGGGATAAGTTCCAGAATATAATTTTCTAAATCCTGGAAAAATAAAACTTTGGCTTAGTCTTCTGCTCCTAGGATAAAACACCATCGAAAAAATTCTTGTCTTTTTTTATTGTGGAACGGGATTGCTAATAGTTTTTCCCAGGTTTCAGACAAGTTTTTATTTTATCCAACTAAATTCACATGGAGTACGGCTAACTAAAATTAGTCTTGGATTTAAGCCATAACTGGTAGAATTTCTATTACTATAGAATGATGAGAATTTTAAAAAGAACAAGGGTCTGTGAAAGAAACTGTGCTGGGCATGGGTGTTAAATGAGTATGAAATTCCTCATGACTCAATAATTTCCCCTCCAGGTCACAATAAAGAGCTTAAGCAGGCCAGCTTCCCCATCCTTCTCTCGCTCTTTTTTTTAAAAATTTCCTCTCCCTTTCCTCTTTAACTGACATTCAATTCTCCCCAAAATTCTGCGCCTGCTAGAACATACTTTGATCTCATTAGGCTGCTTTTGGACATTTTTAACATTCACAGACTAATATTTTTCTGCCTCACCTGAGGGATCTGCCAAGTATGCAGAAACTACAACCCAGTTCTGCTGCTCTACTGATAGAGGTTCTGCTTTGAAGGCAATAAACTCTGAGAAGTCACAAGTTGGAGATTCATAAGGAATTATGGGGGCAAGGGAGAGAGACTATTTGGAAATTGCCTCCCCACACCCCGATCTCCTCTTTAGGAATGGGTGCTTGAGCTGGTCAGTTTTCTCAGCTCCCTCTTTTTCACCTTTTAATGAATTGCTCAGCATTCCATACCACCTCCTGGAATATATTCAGTCCTCATTAAGCTGATTTTTAACTCTTTTGGTTAATTTATCAAATATTTAATTCTGACCCAGAACTCAAGAGCGTTAATCAAAAATGCACAATTAGTCCAGCTACAGAAATCCCCAGGTTTTTAGGAAAATACCAAAGCATTTTTAAAAACCCTGGGTGGTTTAATGCCCCCTCAGAGAAGTTACCCTATGCAAGCGCAGACATCGCAATTCAAACAACCTCTCCATGTCTGTGCATGACTTGCCTCTCTATCTTTATATATATTCTTTCAAGTTAAGAGATCAGAAAGCAAATGCTTGGGTAACTTGATTATACCAGATAAATACATTCAATTATGAGCATGCATCACTTACTGATTCTCTGAGATAACCTTGTCCAGCCACATCATACAAACTGAGGCCTATTCTTGTCTGGTATAGCCATACTGTCAAAATAGAGACAAATATTATGATGGAATTTATTTTGAGGCACATAACACACCTGGCAACACAAAATAAGGTGTGACAACACTTAAAAGTAAAAAAAAAATAACATTAAAGAATTCTCTATATAGAGCACACATGGAAGCACTCATAACATTTCCTAATCTACTAAATTCAATTCTAATAAAGCCAAATTCTACAGATCCACAGCAAGCTAAATCAAATCATTACATTACACAGTCCATGCAAAATTACTTTCTAAACAACAGTGTTCCTTTTGCTAACTGAAGTTGTAATTGGGAAAAAAAGAAGTGCAGTAAAGGCAAGGTTTAAAAGGAAGTCATTATGTGACTGAGTTACCAACCCATCTGCACAAGCTTAATATAGACAGCTGCTTTTATTGGATAAAATTGGCAACCATTTCCCACTGAGAACAAGCACTGCCTTCTACATTTATACTAGGCAAATGAATTTCAACCTAACATGTTTTTCTGATGACAAGTGTCTAGTTGAGCAAAAAAGGGACAGAATAATATTTCCAACAAACATTTCATTTTATGGCCCTTTTTTAGTAAAAGAATGATTTCTTCCTAATTACAGATCTATGGAATGGAACCAGCAAAAAATTGCATGAAGAAATAATATATCATTATTTCATTTTATTGTGCTCTAGCAACAGGAAGCTAAGTCAGCTGGTATAACGTAGTGGCTGTAAGAATGAGTGAAGTTTTGGCAAGTCCTAGAAGTTTCATAATGGCCCACCTGACAGAAATACTGTGAGGATAATAAGGTATGAAGTGGTTGGAACAAGCACAATATAAATACTCGTTATTAATGGCTCAGGTCACACTGTAAAAAGAGTACTGGAAGGTAAGGATTTCCCCCTTATTCTGCTCCCTCCTTATCAGTCCCTTTCCACCCTTGGGAAGACAATTCTTGGAACTGTGGAGGCCAGAGCAAAGACAGAGAAGGGAGTTGGATCATCCTTTCCTTCATTAGCATAGCTCCACTGATGTAAGAGGCAGGAGGGGAAATGTTGCCCCCTCCAGCTGTTTTGTCTACATAGAATCCCATGACTTCAGAATTATATTTCCAGGGGTCAAAGGGGGCTGCTGAGTGAAGTGGATGGGGAGAAAACCCACACCTGCCTTCTGCTGATGGTTGGCTGGATCCAAGCGATTAAGTATTACTTAGATTCCATTTGAAAAGCTTCCCACATAGAACAAAGATAATGCCCATGACCATATACTGTTCCTGTTGGCATAGAGCACAGTGCCTAAGGAAGTTGTAACACTCTTGGTTCTCCTTTCAAAAGTAACTTGCATTTGCACATTTGGAATGCCATACTTTAAAACACTGCTGTTTTTGTGCATTTGTATTTTACATCAGGGATACAACCAGCAGCTCTTAGACAGCAACCAGGCTATCAGATAACTGTGTGCTGCCCCCACCCCTTTCTGTATGAGCTGAAAGAAAGATTTGCAGGATGAGGGCATGATGTCACATTATGGCAGATGTCCTCTCACAATGCTTTGGAAGCAGGAAGGCACCTCTTGCATAGTTTTTGGCTTGTGCAGCACAACTTGCTGTGTGAGTGTGTAGCAAATATGCCACTGATGTCAGCAGCAGTGAGCAAGAAGCTCACTGTTACTTCTCTCCTGCCAAACCTCTTGAACAAAGGTTTACTTGCACCAAAAGCTTCTATAAAAATTAGATCCAGAGGGGTTAGCAGTGTTAGTCTGTAGTAGCAAAATAGAAGAGTCCAGTAGCACCTTTAAGACTAACCAACTTTACTGTAGCATAAGCTTTCGAGAACCACAGTTCTCTTCGTCAGAGACATCCTAGCTTACTGTTTTCGCATGCATCTGACGAAGAGAACTGTGGTTCTCGAAAGCTTGTGCTACAGTAAAGTTGGTTAGTCTTAAAGGTGCTACTGGACTCTTTTCTATTCTATAAAAATTGTAACTTTTGCTTGGTCCAAAAAAATCTTATTTTCTTACAGAATTATAAACAACATTCTGTTCAGTTTTGATTTTTCCTTTTTGATCAATCTGTAGAACTGCTATTCATGAGAATTTTTTCCAAGATTTTCTTCTCCTTTCTAAACGCTCAAAAGCAGTCTTCCAGCATGTATTTTCCCTTCATTCATGATGGTAAAAATGTTGTAGTTCAGAAACATTAAACCCAAGATACTCATTCTTGTTAGATTGCTTATTCTATAGTTCAGTAATGTAAATTGTGTATCTTCTTGCTAATGCCAGGTCCAGAACTGCTAACATATCACAGGATTTGAAACAAACCCACCTTTCCTCATCACATAATTGAAAAACTGCATGATAGATATCCTTCCATAGGGATCATTGTGAAGTAACTTAGCATAGACTCTAGCTGTGAAGAACTGCCTGTGAAACATGAAAAGGAACAAGACTGAACTCTTGCAGAACGAATATAGTTCTACCAAAGCTGTAAGTTTAATAATTTAAAATTCTTCTGGTAATTATTTTGTGAGAGGTAAGTTTGGATACTTTTGTGTTTCTGTTTTATGACCCAGTAGAGCTGAAGAAGGCATTTCACAGAAATGTGTCAAATGCAGTACTGAGGAACAACTCAAGCTTTTAGCATATGTTTTTTATTTATTTATGTAACAAAACCACATAACAAGCCTCATAAATTCTACACATGTAAAAATCTAGTAGACATTCCAATAAAATTTCCCCATTTCAGGACGAAACCATCATCTAGGAAATGAACAGTACCATTGTTATCTTTAACACTGAAAAGCTGCTAAACAGGCTGAATTAGACTGGGGTTGTGGTGCTATGGGACAGGAGGACAATTTCTTTGAGGGAAACACACTTTTTTCTGATTACTGGGTGTGTGTGTGTATGCGCACGCATGTGTATGTTGAAATGCAACCATGTTTCTGTGGCATTCATAATGGTTCTTTCCTTTTACACATAAAAACAAGTGACCAAACCCTTCAGATACCCTAGCAAATAAGAAGATCCTACTGAATACGAACTTGGAGGAGAGGAAAATATACACTGCCCTCAGCTCTGTGGAGGAAGGGCATAATGAAACATGTACTACATAAAAACTCTAAGCAATTTGAAGGGCAGAAGGAAGAGCAGTCTCCCTTCTGGTCTACATGGGAAAGAATTTCCATATTGGATTCAGCATCTTCAATACAGTTAGCAGAAATCTTGTGGCCCCAAGTTTATTCTAATATTAAAATTTAGTCATTCAATTTTTCCATGGGTTTAACTAAACTTTGTTGTTGTCTGCTCCAAGAACTCTGCTATGAAGCAGTCTAGAAATTAAATAAAATATGAACATAAGAATCAAAACTCGAAAATCTACACTTTGAATGTCTGCCTAGTTAACTGAAAACTTTACATCATGTAGACTAGATTAAGGATTTTAAAAAGAAGCAACCTTACTTGCATTTGGATCCAGCTTTCTCACCAACTTCCAAGAAGTTTTCATAGTTGATCATTGCTTCATCCCCCATCATGGGTCGTGTCTGATGTTTGTCCAGCAGAAACCACAAATTCTTAAAGGGGGATTTAGACTCATTAAGGATTGGTCATATAACTGAACGGTCATGCTCTAAAATTACACATTTTTATAATCAAGTAACAAATTTTAATGCTTTCTTACCTGCAGTTCTTCATTATCTAATAGCTCTCTACTTTTTCTCTGCAAAAAGACTGCTCTAGATTCTTCTCTTAATTTCTGCAATAAAATTTCATCTTCAGCTGGCAGCTAAAAAAAGATAATGAGTTATTTGCAGTGACAGAGCCTTATTGAACATATACCATACAAATATGTACAAAACCAGTCCATGGCCACAAGAAAGAAGTTAGGCTATGTTGCCTCAATATACAAGGTCAAACAAATGAAGGATATGAGATTAAAGTGTG
This sequence comes from Eublepharis macularius, assembly GCF_028583425.1. Lineage (NCBI taxonomy): Eukaryota > Metazoa > Chordata > Lepidosauria > Squamata > Eublepharidae > Eublepharis > Eublepharis macularius. The sequence continues at coordinate 50,121,062 of NC_072791.1, read as the reverse complement.
TAACCTGCTCCTAATCTTTTTCATGAGCTTTTTTACTGATATTGGTAAGGCATACATACACATGCACAAGACTAACCTCTCCATTTTCAATTTGCCTAACATACTTAGAGAAATTAATCTACACTATGCTAATTTTAAACGTCTTCCAACATTAAAACATGGCTATAAAAATCAAGATCCCCTAACTACACTGAAGTGAGTTTGTTAATACAATCAATCCCTTGCAAATCCATTTGAAAACCTCAGAATATAGGTATGAGTCTATGGTTGTTTCACGTCACATTTCTGCGACAGGAATTCTTGCTGTCTGGTAACTTCCTTGTCATTTTGGATCTTCAGCTCTCGCTAACCAATGTTACATTACTTAGAACTGACAAGGAAATTTTAATTACCTAAGATGATCCAACTTTATTTGCAGTAATCAATGATGAGTAGTCAAATTATACAATTCTTCACATCCTAGGTCTATTTACTGCTGATAAATAGCAGACTACCACAGCTAACATCCAACATACATCTGCAAATGGTCCACACATATGCAGTAACAGTTACAAGTGCAGGTAGTCTAAAATATGCAAATTTCTGTAGTCATTTTCAAACTTCATGATAAACTATTTGTTTCAACTGCAGTTTGTTGTGCAAACCTTAGCTAATCAAGCAGATGATCCTGACAGACTAAACCTTTGTAAAACTGCCTGCTGTTCACATCTTTTTTTTACTTCAAAGCAATGCTATCTCGAGCTCCCAAATGGTTGGTAAAGTGTAACTACATACACAGCTCACATATTTACTGTTTTCAACAAATGGGCAGGAAAAGCTAGAGCAAGCCAACCATCCATGGAGAATTTTGGGTCACTCTTGGTTATGCTTATCCTCCTTTCTGTCTAGCCATTGTGCTGCATTCTCTAAAGCTTTTCACTCTGGGAAAAAGGAACATTTTACAGCTATAACTGCCTTCCTCCTCTCTTGCCATTTCACCATATTCCCTAACCACATTTTCTCTCAAAAATAAAAATAAAAGCTTAGGTTAAAATACACTCGCTTTTTCTTGGGATACAAAGAGGAAGCTCTCTTTAGTGGGAGGTACAGCAGTGAGTGAGTTGTGAACTGCTTTTGACTGCTGCTGTGCTTTGTGTGCAGCAATCTTTACTGTACACATAGCAAAATGAATAAAAGTATAGGATTATAAGTACAGGATAGTCAACTACTTTTAAATTTCCCCTTGGGGGAGGCTGGTTCCAGACAATCCTGCTTGGTGAGTCTTCACTAATAGGCAGGGGACACAAAAGAGAAGGCGTCCTGAGAAAGCATCATCTATAGCCAAATTTTTCTAAAGCAGCTCGATTTCTCTGTTTGCTGCAGGAAACTTTGTAGCCTGGTCTCTGAATAAAATGGAATTTTTGAATGCAGACAGAAGGAAAAGCTGAGAGGGTTCTTCCTAGAAAGGACTACAAGCACTCAGAAGATTCTGGTAACTCAAGTACCAGAAGTAAGAAAAAAAATTAAAAAATGCTCAAGACATTGGCAGTTGTGAGAGAAATGGCTTCAGTATGTGAAATCCTTTTAAAATGAGACAGAGAAAATTAACTATTTAATCCATACTCAAAGAAGCATAAAGAGGCCTAGAAAACCTCAGTAAAAAGAGAGAACATTTTGGTAAACTAAATCAAAAAGAGTCCAGTAGCACCTTTAAGACTAACCAACTTTATTGTAGCATAAGCTTTCGAGAATCACAGTTCTCTTCGTCAGATGCATGGAGGGCAAGAAGTAACTGGTCAGATAAGTGCCCTCCATGCATCTGATGAAGAGAACTGTGATTCTCGAAAGCTTATGCTACAATAAAGTTGGTTAGTCTTAAAGGTGCTACTGGACTCTTTTTGATTTTGCTACTACAGACTAACACGGCTACTCCTCTGGATCTTGGTAAACTGAATCCCAAGAATGACTAGGTGGCCTTCCTTTAAAAGTTCAGAGAGAGGGAGCGGGGGAGAGACAAAAACAGGTAAGTAGAAGGTTGCCTTTTAAAAGTTTAGTAGTATTATGTGCCTGTTAGTGTCTTGGACCCAAGGATCCCCATGCATGAGCAGACAGCATTCTCAACCACATGCAGGGGGCATTGCCAATTTCCCTTCCAGCAGCATCTCTCCACACTACCATCACAGGGCAGCAGGGGAAATCTGTTGGCAGGGGGAGGGGGGAATGAAGGGGCAGATGAGCTCCAATGTGTTCACATAAGTGACTTCTGTTCATGCCCACTGGGTTCAAACCATAAACGCCTGAAGAGCTTTGAGAAGAAGGTTACTAGCCAAGAAAGATGCGTTCTTCCTTCTGCACACTTCAAACAACAAGCAAATATGTTTGTGAATCGCTAAGTTCCCTGGACTGAGGCAAGACTGCTATTCTTCCCAACTAAATGACTTAAGCCCAACTGCAAACCCAATTTCGACTTCCATTTGCTTTTGAAAGGTTCAGCTATTCAATGCACATATAGCATCACACTGTACAATGACAAAATTTATTAGGGGCGAGGGAAGAACAAACAAATCACAGAATTACTGAAGAATCATACAGTGAAATTGTCCCTTACTTCATAACAACATTAAAATGCATGGTGATGCACAACCCTTATTGTATTCAGGTACATTTTAAAAGTATTTAAAAGCTGATTTATTTTAAAAAAACAGTACTGAAAACCAGAGATTGACTGTCAGTGCAGAAATAAAAGAGGTAGAAAGAAAGTTGTCTAGCACCAATCCCACAGGCAGCCCACCTAAAGTGCCACCTCAGCCACACTGTGACTACTCTTTGTGGAACAGCTTCTGGGCACAACCCCCACGTCTCCTTGATCTTCCTCTCCTTCCCCTTGCAGATGCCCCAAGCACGTGTAGGTCTGGAAGAGGTGCCTGCTGCTGGGATGCTGTAGGGATAGACCATTCCCAGTGTGATCCAGGAAGGACAGGACTCTCCCTCTGAGTGGGGGCAGGGGAGGGTATCCTCACTTGAGAAGCTGGATGGCAAGGTCTTGTTCCTGAAAAGAACTCCACAAAAGTGTTTCTAAGCAGACTGAGCTCCTGGCGGAAGTGAACAATCTCAGCATCAGTTCTGTTCGAATCCAGGATACGCTGAGTCCTCTGCTGTTGCCACTCCTCCTGATGGGCTTTGAGTTCTGCTTCGGCAGCCCGACGTTGTTCTTGTCTTGCCAGTCGCATCTCCTTGATGAGGCTATTCTGAAATGACCGCTGTTGTTCCAGGAAAAGCCGGAATGTTGTGTCCATGGCCTCCCTCCCAGCCCTTATCTCCTCAAGCAGACAACTGATGGTTTCCTTCCTTGCCTGGCATCTTCTAGCTCTCAGCTGTGCCATTTTGCCCAGTACTGGCTTTCGCACAGTCTCTGAGACATGTCTTGGTCTTCCTGTTTCGGGGGTAGGGGGTGGAAGAAAAGTAACAAAAATGTGTTATGTACTTAGTAAAAAGGAGTAACTTTAATAAAGTATCAATTATCATGCAAAAATAATTTTGCCATGGTGAAGAAGTTTGTTGCTACCATGTCTCTGTTTAGACATGGATCTATTATGAAAGCAATGTTGTTATGGTCAGCAAACAGAAGCCAGGCAAAGAAGTGTATTAGTGCCCATCATCCTACAGGTTCTCAGTTTATATGTGCAGACAGTTTTGGTAAACGGGACCCCATTCTGGTAAGAAAAACTTCAGGTGAAAGGAATAGCAATGGGTTGATAGTAATATCAGTACTCTACTAAGTATATGACAAGGCAAGATAGCTTCAACAATAGTTGAATTAGAAACCCACAGAAACCCACTGAAAGAAACGTCTTTTGGTCATTTTATGGCAACCCAATCCATCATAAACTGTCCTTTTAAAACTTAACTTGAAGAATAGAGAGACAGATGCTCAACTCAGTGGAATTTCTGGGGACTGCCAGCAGGGATAAGATCAAGGATGTGACCAACATGAGTACATTTTCCTTTGTAAGCTGGACGGGTGGTAGGAGAGGAATTTAAAGTGGCCGGCACAATTCCCGTGCATTAGTAAGTGAAACAATCAGAGCAAAGAGAATCAGAAGTAGTATTAAAAGAAATATGGAAAAAATTACTAGGAACTCTCACCTATGGTAACATTGTCCTGGATCTCTGGTTTCAACCTCTGTTCCGAACAGTAGGTAGGAGATGAGGGCCGTGTAGCCTGAGTAGCAGCTGGCCTGGAAGGCATGAGGATATCTGGTTCCTGGACAGCAGACTGCTGATCCTCCTCTAAGGCAGGTGCAACTGCCACTGTGCTCGAGGATGAGGAGGAAACAGGCTGTAAGGGCAGCTGAAAAGTGGTGGCTTCCTCAAGTTCAGATTCTATCTTAATCTTTAATACTTCTTGCATTGGTTGTGTGGTATCACTCATCCCATCAAGGGCTGCCTCAGACTCAGAATCCTCTTCCACCTTCCAGGAGATTTCTGGTATTGGTTCCCAGGATGGACCTGGTTCCCAGGATGGACCTGGTTGAACCATGGTAGTGGAGGACTGGAGCTTCATTGATTGACTTATGGAGGAGGGGACAGTCTCTGTTTCTCCTCCACAGATCTCATCCAGCTCCCTGAAGAAACGGCAGCGAACTGGCATGGATCCTGCCTTGCTCATAGCATCCTTTGCCTTTCGGTAGGCTTTGCGAAGGTCCCGGATGCGGTTGTTACACTGGATTCGTGTGCGCAGGAATCCTTCCTCAGCCATCTTCTTGGCTAGTATGGCATAGAGATCACTGTTGGTGGGCATATTTTGAACCCGACGCTGGACTAGCAAAGTGTTCCAGTGACTCAAGAGAACTCTGGTCTCCTCATCAGTCCAGGTGGGTCCACGAGGGGCCCGGCCAGATGATTTGGATTTGCCTGGCTGTTCTCCCTCCATGACAGTTGGGAATGGTTCCTGGAGAAAAAAGGCAGAGTTGTCTTTGCAGACTGTGTCCTGTGTCAAGGAGGGATTTGCACCCACAGCATGAGTGTGTGTCTGCAAAGGGGCAGACACAACATAGATATGTTGCAATATCACTTCCATAAAGAGGGACAACAGAATATGGAAGAATTCCTCAAGAGCTCATCACAAAAGATGCTGGATGTAATAAGCAGAGGGCAGCACCCCAACAGAGCCACCTATGACAAGGAAGTTTTTAACAGATCTTTAAAAATCCCTCAACTATAGGGCAAACTAGCTTCCCCTTTGCACAACAGGTACTTTCCCATTGCTTAATCACTCAAAGGTACAATTATATCCCCATAATCAACAACTCATGCTTGATATTCCAAAAAAAAACCAAGATACCATGGTGGGAAATGATGCAAAAATGTAACATGTAACAAGTCCAGAGCTTCACCCACACAGGACAGGCACCACCTGTGTACCAGCCCATCAAAACAGATGTGCAGCTATACTCAATAGGAGGAAAAGTGGTGTAGACATTTGCACAGCAACACTACAATATTTGAAATATAAGTAGGATTTCAGCATGATACATCCAAAGCTTTGGAACCAGAAAGTGATCACAGCTCAGTAGTTAGCACACATAGTTTGCATGCAGAAGATTGTCTGTTCAGTCCCTAACACCTCTAGACACATGATCTTAGGGGGCAGAACTAGAAAAGACTGAGGAGCATGGGACGCAGGACATCCATTACCAGACAAAGTACCAGACTAGATGGACATATAAAGCAGCTTCATGTACATGCCTATTTACTACTGTAAATACTTTTAGACCCAGACTCAATTTTCCACTAAAAGAAATGTCTGCCATTTCTCCCTCCTCACTGCAGATCTCCCTCATGTTGTACCTCAGGGTCTCTCATCTCCCAAGAGGAACATTTCAGGGTAATTAGTGGGAGGGGGGAGGCTGGAACATTCCATTCTACTGATAGACAATCTAGACTGGCTCTAACCACTCATGTGCCGTTTGTGTAAACTAAACTACAGTTCACAGCAAAAGTAAATCTTGAAACCAAATCTTTTCAATCCATGTAATGCTTTCTTTCCTGCCCTGCATTTTGACAGAGACTGTCTATGACTACTTTTGGAATTTGCCCAGGACTTGGTCAGCCGACGGGCTGCAATCTGTCCCACTTTCCTCTGCGGCTCATGACGGCAAGTCCTGAAGACACCCTGGAAGCTCCTACTCACCTCTGGAGACAGGATTGGGGGGCACTCAATGCTCCAGGCAGCAACAGCCAGGCGCCAGTGGCCCCAGGCCACAGTACAGAGCTCCAAAGATGCTCACTGGAGCTTCATGTTGCTGGGTCCTCCAGGACAACATTATTACCTGGCATTGGGCTGGGAATGATACCACTGGGCCCTGCTGAGATGGCCTTAATGCCCAGAGAGGTCCCCAGCCAAAACAACAGCCTTGGCCCCAAGCCTCAACCAGGAAAAGCCTGACCCTGTACAGGCAGCAGACGCAGCATGGAAGCCAAGGAAGGCGTAGGGCCAGCAGGGAACCAGGAGAATGGGTTGGGATTCAGGCTGGCCTGAGGGTGCAGGGAAGGGTTAGATAGGTTGGCACTCAGGGCTAGAGAGAGTAGTGTTGCAGTCCTTAGCCCAGGTGCTGGGACATGCCCTGGGGACAGGACCCTGGAGGGTGAGGATAGGGTTCAGGTAATGCAGGAGGTAATGCAAGGAGGCTTCCAAAACCAGGACAAGGAGGAGAAACAGAGCTGCTGGTCCTGAGACAAAGAACCACCTTCCAGGATCAATGGTGAGCACTAAGGGTCACAAAACCCAACCTCCCCTTTGGTTCCACATCTGAGGCATCAACAGAGGGAGGCCACAACAGTGAAGGGTCAGGAGTCCACCCCGACTTGGAAGAGCCTGACAGGATTTTTTTGTTTGCTGTATTTTGAAAATGTATGATTATGTGTAATTAAAAATAAACACAAGTAAATAAATAAACGACACCTTGCTATTTCAACCCAAGGACTCCATGTTGAGGGTGGGGGGGAGCCAAGGATCTTTGTGACCTAGACAACACTGTATGTCCCAGGCTGCATCATGACATTAAGTAATGCTGGCAAAGCTTACAGCTGAAGTTTCAGTAAGCTCCTATACACTACAAACCTGTGTGAACAATTTGTTTTTATTTATTTAGAAAATGTACATGCCACCTCTCAAAAGAACTGACTGAGGTAGGGTGAGACTTAACTGGAGAAATTCACAGCCACACACTTGGCCTTGGAACACAGAATTCTTCCCTTTTTCAAGAAAAAGATTAAAATTGTCAAGGATTGCCTCTCCTAGTTAAAAATATGGGATAAATTACAGTCAGTGATTCAACAATAATCTGTTTTAAATCAATCAACAATAATTTGCTTTAAATCAATACTTTTGCACAAATGAACCATTTTTCATACTAAGATCTGGGCAGGAAAGAAGAAGAGCTTCCTCCTTTTCATTTTTATCAAAAGAACCTTGTAGTGATAGGAACAAACTCACTCCTGCATCCCTTAGTTTTAGAAATATGATAGTTCATGCATATTGCAATTCTATCCTAGGTAAGAAAAGGTTTTAATGACATTGACTACTAGCTCACGATTAATTCTCTTCATCGTGTAGAATGGGCCAAACTGCTCTTCTATACAAGAGGCAGATTTTTAAAAAATATCTGGAATAGTTATGGAAGTAAGAAATACAAAACTTACCCTATAATAAAATCGTGGTATGTTCGTATAGGAAGTATTGGCATGTTTTCTTCCTCCTTTCCATTCCAGATAGTATTTTGTGAACAGCTCCATTTCTTCATCTTTCAGCTCTTGATCACTCCTTTTAGCTAGTTAAACATAAGACAAGATGCATTACACTTTACTTATATGGGCTATATTAAGACACACTTCAAGTATAAATGATTTTGCTTTGCCTTAACATTATCCTAACAGACTAGTAGTCAAAACAGTTTGGATGAATGACCCACTATGTTATATTTACTAGCCATGGTGACTAAAGGGAATCTCCACATTCAGAGGCAATAAACTATGAAGACCAATGCCAGAAGGCAATACTGGGAGAAGGCCTCAGTCCCCATGCCCTGTTGTTGGTTCTCCATAGTAACAGGTTAGCCACTGTGCTGGCCTAGATGGACCACTGGTCTGACCCAGCAGGGCTCTTCTTATGTTCAACATATATACATCCCTGCATAACTAGCGTTCAGTGTTCAAGACCTGTTAACTGTAACCCTATTCTCTGTGAGAAGCATACATTTCCTCCTGGCCACAGGACCCATGACAGGTTTCCCTCCCAAACTGACCTCTCACTTTCCCAACATAAGCAGCAGTGATTTGTTTACAATCTACCACTGAAAGTTTTCTCTGAGCAGTTAGACTGCCTAGCTGATGCCAACTAGCTTTTAGAATAAAGTGACTCATCAGGGGATATGATAAAATCTTGAGTGACACAATCTACAACAAACTACCACAAATTTGTTTACAATGAGCCTGTACTTACTGACTGCATTCAAATGTCACACTAAATCACAGCCTGATTAAGCACCAGTTAAATGTGATGTCTGAATGCTGACACCCAGTTAACACTAGTAAGTAGAGGGGTCACAACCTGTGATTCTTAACAAGATTTACATCCCATCTTCCAGTATTGCTTTGTTGTAACACTTATTGGCTGTTACACATAAGTACAAGAATCCCAGCTAGTTTGGTAGCACCACCCCAGGGCTGCAGAGTGGTGAAAAGCTCCTACACCTAGGAGTCACTGGCTGCTGTCAAAGTAGGATTCTGAGCTCAAGTTCAGTAGAAAGGAAAACATGTTTAGCTCAATGAGCTACAATTAATATTGACATCTGATATTCAAATTTATTCATATTACATTCAATGCATATCTGCTTAAATTTAAAAATATTTAACTTCTTCATATCACTAACATAGATAAATCCAACCCAATTCAGGACCAAAAACTCATGTACAGATTCCCTGAAAAAGGATAAATTATCATCTTCTTTTTCTCCATAATCAGCAATGAGGAATTCAAGTGCTTTCTTGGTAACCTGTGTCATTATCTGATTAGTGGTTTGTGCTTGAGGAACTGGTAATGCCAGTGCAGGCTGTAGTGACTTCTAGGTGGTGGAGGAAAGTGCCATCGAGTTGCAGCCAACTTATTGTAACCCCGGCTGGGGTTTTCAAGACAAGAGACTAGAGGTGGTTGGATTCTTACAATGAAGTAGTACAGTTGTTGCCATAGTAACTTTCCAAATATATTGGAAAGGGCTCTGGAAGACAAAGAATCAAATGCTAAAATCTGAGTAGACTAAATATATGAAAAGGAGGCAGAATAGTCCATTAAGGATAGAATTTCCCCCCCCCCAAAATATTTTTTTGCAGCTGATCGGGGACTGCAAGTGGAGCGAACACAAACCATTTTGCGCCTCCAGAATGTTAAGGAGGAGGAAAAAGAGGATTTATGGGATCTTGCCTCGGAACTTTTAGCGACACCCGCGAGGGCAACTAAAGAAGAAGTGAAAAGCGCCATTTTGGGAGTCCGTCGGGCATCTTCAAAATATGCAACGAAGCGGCAGCTGCCTCGCGAGATTGTTATCGAGTTTTCATCTAGGAGGGTCCGGGACAGTATCCTATATAATTCATATAATGCGGAATTGGACTTTCTGGGAAATAAAGTCAAGATATTGAAGGACGTTCCATTTCTAGTGCGGAAGAAAAGATTTAAGTACAAGATGTTGGCAGCTCTTTTGAGGGAAAGGGACATGAAGTACAAATGGCTACTCCCGGAAGGAATCGGGTTTAGTTATAAAGATAAAGCTTACAAGATTAATTCGAAGATCAGCTAAGGGATTTTGTGGATAAAAATTCAGAATTTGGACCAGACACCAAGCAAAGAGAAGAGGATCCGAAGCCTGAAGGGAGGGGGGAGGTAATGAGCGCTCCGGCGGTAGCTGCGCAGAGGGAATTGCGCCCGAGGCCCAGGGGAGGGAAAAAAGATTTAATTTGAACTGTAATTTGTAATTTGTATGATCAACCACTCCGTCACTATCTTATTAAGCTATTTTTTTACTGTGGCAGTATGAAGGGAAAGCATTGAAATGTAGCGTTTAGTGTTTGTAGATTGCCTTCCCATTTCTCTCCACCCCCCCCCTTCCCTTTCTCTTTTTTCTCCTTTCCTTCCCATCCCTTGTGTTATTGTAGTCTTTTGTAGTTACTGTTTTGTAGGTTATGTATGTATGTAGTAGTCTTGTATGTTAGATAAAAAAAAAAGGATAGAATTTTCCAATATTTATATAATATATTCCTTTTCCTATTTGCACCCATCTTTTTAAAAATTCTTCAAGGACTATACAGCAACTGATCTCTCTCTCTTTTTCTCTCTGTTTCTCTGTGTATATTCCTGTATAATGCATAAATGAAAACCATATCCCAAAGATAGCTACAATACAATACAATACAGCAAGGCACAGATTATTGAATTCCAATAGTGCCTCACTTGTACTTGTTTATAGGAAAGATGTTTTGAATAACAATTAACCATTTTTGTACCAGAATAAGTTTATTATCCATATAAAAACATTGTGTGGACAGCTCCTAGACACAGCAGAGGTTATTTACTGATGTTTTTGTGAAAATCATCTAGAGTTGTACATCACACAGACTCTTCACACATATTTGCTTTCTTCTTTAAAGACTGTTATAGTTTTAGGTTTTAAAAAATCCAAATTCTGAGGTACCAGCACCAATTTTTAAGCATCAGATTTTTCCAACCATGTCTTCCACCATCACAATCGGACACCTTAGAGAAATCTGCATCAGAGATACAATCTGTTACTTGCCTGGCACAAATAACAATTACAAAGAAGTGGCAGTATCCCTCATCCATCCTTGTAGCACTGTTTTGTAGAGACAGAATAAGCACTGCAAAACTTAGGACTACTTTCTTTCTCGGACCTCTAAAGCTGAAGTATGCAAACCTGAGAGCCCCACAGAGAAAGAGCACCTCTTGATTGCCTTTCCTAGCTTTTCAAACTTGGGAGAGGAAGCTGGGAAAAAACGCAAGCAGCAAAAGGGGAGGAGGGAGGTTAGGATGTAGCTTAGAGAGTGCGTAACAAGTACAAGGAGAGAGGAAAGCAGCTTTGTCTTAAACCAGCCTTCCAAATACCTAGAAGATCTATAGATGAAGGTTTCCCCACTTAAGCTTCTGTTACAACTTAGCTTGGCTTTGTACAGTCATGATATACACTATCAACAGCAGCATTACAGATTTAACATCCTACAAGCATTTGCACTCAAAGGCATGTTTTCTCCAGCGGAATAGGGCTTGTATGGTTTCCCTATTGCTGCTACCGCACAGTGGCAATGGGATTTTCACAAGGCAGGTTTCCCAGACCCAGTTTCCCAGCAGTGCTCCACCTCCAGCACCACTAAGACATTTTGAGGTGTTTTAAAAACCTGGCTATTGGATTTCATTATAACTATCTGTGTTATCAGGTACTCTAAATTCTCAGCTTCCTTCAAGCTCTAGCCTCTTTCACTGTGGAGCTATAAGGGGAAGAATATTTTGGCAACAAAAGGGGCTACAGCCTTGCTTTTTTTTTAAAAAAAAAAATGAAACTTGGAAACTCAAAGATCCTGATACACAGGTAGTTATAATATTATAGTGATATATTATTTATTTCCTACCCATGTAGGGACCCAATCACCTCTCCATTGTACCCTCAAAAAAAACCCTTGTGAGGTAGGCTAGGCTGAGACAGCGTGATTAGCCCAAGATCACCCATCAAGCTTCCATGGCACAGCAGGGATTCAAACCTAGATCTCCCAGATCCTAGTCTAACGCTCTAATCACTATACCACATTGCTTGCTGATTATTCAGTTGCCAATTATAACAACAAAGCACTCCACCCAACTATGGTGAATGGTCACTGTAGGGACAGGACCATAAAAAACAGCTGCCATGTGGGCTAGATGGGGGAAATCCAAACCTTCCTATCCACAAAGCTGACATTCTGGCTTTACTGCAGTCTTGCTCAAAACTTTGCAGGAATATAGGTTTGGAAAAGATCAAAGAATGCCACACAATGCTGGGCGGAAGCAAGGGAAAACACACTTCTCAACAGCATCAAACCTGGGGCAAATAACATGTACAGAAAAGGATAATGATTCATAAGGAAGGAAAACCAGGATGCTTTTCTACAAGTAATGGCACTAAGATCACAAAGTTCTTACAGGCTTAGGCAATAGAAAAGTCCCTTTGAAACCTACACATTTAAAAACAAAGCCAACTTAGATATTACCTCCCACTAATTAAAACAAAGTCTTTAATAACAGAGACACTTTATATATAAAATAATTATTTGGAAAACATTAGCAAATATGTCTTGACCATTATTCCTTAATTAAACAATGTTCTCTAGACTTTTGTATGTTCCATTTTGCTCCTGCTTCATCTGCAATTGTGATTACAGTACACGGAATGCAATTAAGTGCAGTAATCTGATTTGATAGCAATATTAGACATAGTTAAGTATTGAAAAAGTAGTGAGGAGCTTTAGAATCTCTGGAAAAAATGAGGATATCTAGGACCAAAGGGCTTGTACAAGATGCGAGAGCAGAAGCTAGATCACAAAACCTTTGATAGGAACTCCACCCAGCAAAAAACATAGATATAACATTGAAAGCCAGCAGGGTGTAGCGATTAGAGTGTCAGACTAGTATATGGGAAACCCCACTCAAATGTCAAAAAAGGAAGAGGGTACATCAGCAAATATAGCAACTATTTGTACGAGTAGAGAGACAACCCAATATATGGTGGACCTTTGAATGTAGATTTACTGGACTCATGCCACTTCTCTCCCCACATCCCGTGCTATTCTCTTCAGACCTACATGTACAAGAAAGACTTAATAAGTATCCAAAAGTGACAATTATTAATTAAAACCTAATCAAAACCACTATAGGATGGAAGTATCAACTACAGTTGCCCATCTCTGGGTTTGCCAGTTGGAAAGGACCAGGAAGAGGCTTGCTCTGTGGAATCTGGAGTTATAATGGTTTCAAAGAAAGAATACATTTTATTCATTTCAGCTATTTACTTGCAGGTTTCCCATCCTGACCTGAAGGGTTCAGCCAACACTAGCTTTCTAGACTTAGCCGCTCATAGCACCATTGCAACTTGCCATGGTTCTGTTTGATTTGAAGGTGGACTCAAGTCCCCAACAATCAATAAATTCATGAGTAGTGTTAGGCAAATTAGTCTGTCACAGCCTCAGCTCCCACTCTAAAACAGGGAACAAAACAACCAGGTGTCATACAGAATTTGAATCCAGTGACACCTTAGAGACCAGCAAGAGTTTCAGGGTGTAAGTTTTCAAGAGTCAGAGTTCGCTTCTTCAGACACAAGTAGATATCATATAGTTAAGAGAACTAAATACAATTCTAGCTGTTAGAAAGATCTTAACCACAATTTGGTAGGCACCTTGACTGAGATTAATTAAGCTGATTTCTCCCCTTCCTCCATACACAGAGCAGCATTTCAAATTTGAATTGCAGCTGGTAAAGGAAGATACAAAAGCATTATAATGTAATCGCAAATGATAATTTGTTAATCAGGAATTACTACTACCCCTAGTACTATTGTCTCATTCTCCAATAAAGTTGTGGACACCACAAGGGCTTGTGATCCAATATACACTCAGAATTACATGCTAGGAACTCAATTCCCAGTACATGGGGAGCCAAAGAACATAGAGTGGGTAAGCTTAAAACCCCCCATACTGTTTTTCCAGCACAAAACGCTCTGGCAAGCCATTATTTGTTCCACTGGCAAAACGTATATGTAACCATGAGTGCATGAAGTTTCCCAAGTAGCTCCTGAAGCGATTTCAGGTCATGAAAACAGCCCCAGAATGGGGTTAACCCAATCCTGTCTGCCTGAGTCCTGATCCAAATCAGGTTCCTGTGCACCTGGAAACTAAGTTCTTAGTACAACGAGGGAATAAAAAAGGTCTGGGAAAGGATTCTGAAAAATCATCTGACACCATTAGATCAAAGACATCCCCCATTACTTTCCAATTTACATGGCAGTAAGCCCCCTTAACCATAGTGAGCCTTATTTGTGGGTACACAATGCATAGGATTATGTTTTCTTTTCCCTTGAGTCTTCGCAAGTTAAATGGTTAAATCCGTCCTCCACCATTCCTGGTTTATAAATTGCTTTATAATCTAGCTGAGATGTTAGGACCCGGTTGCTGGTTTTTTGTCTTTCCTCGGCGTTTTGGGACTTCTACAATGAACAGCGGTATACAAATCTTATGGACTAAAAAAAAGTCTTGATCGGTTTTTCCCCCCGAGGGGCGGCCTAGCACAGGCTCCAGAGAGAAAAGAGGAGCAGGGTAAGCCAGAGAGCAAGAGCGGCAGCCCCAAAGGCTCCATCCTAGAGGCGGCAACCACTGGAGCCGGCTAGCCAAAGATTCCCTGAGAGGCAGCTAAGGCCCGCAGGTGCTGAAGCCAGCAACCGTCCTCCAACTATCAGAGATTCCCTCCTCACAGCCCGCCAGAGAGACCGCAAGGCCAGCACCGCGGACAGACTAGCGCCAACCGGCAGCCTCTTCCCCAGCGCAGGCACTTACTGTCGGTACCGGCAGCCAGGCGGTTCTTCAGTGCCTGCTTCCAGTCCATGTCCCACGATGCTTCCACCTTAGCCAACCAACAACCCCGCTCCCATTCGCCGCCTCCAACTGCCCAACATCCGGACAACGGTACCAGGATCACGTGACACGCACCGCTCTATTCGGCCGCCATCTTCCCTAGCGACGAGAAAACCTCAGCAGTCCACACTTTTCTGAGAGCACTTGCCCTTAACCCACATGGCCACAAAACAATCCTTTCCCATTCTCATCTCTCATTGGGTCCTGGAGATCACGGGTTATAGTCAGCTGATCTAGGGAGCGCCATCTTCAGAGCGTCGAAAGACCCGGGAAAGGCTTCAAGCGATTTCGAGTGCGCTTCGCGGTGTATGGTCGATTTTTAGTGCAGCTGGTTATATGGAGTCCATATTCATATGATACTTGTTTTTTATTGCATGGATATTGTAACCAAATCATTCGGTTGTCCTAAATTTACCCAGCAATTTGCCTCTGTGGTGAACACGGACTACAATTCCCAGCATCCTCTGTGCTCTAGTTTTCCGGAAGGTATTTTCTGTAGCATGTTGAAAGTTTGACTCAGTATTGGAAGTGGGGGGTTATCATTTGTAAAACTCAGGTACGTTCGCGGTGGGGGGTGTTTTGTCTGCACAAGCTGTAACATAATTGCACGAGCGTATGAGAGAAGAGAAATCAAAATCAGGTCTAAACTCAGTTGTGTGTGTGTTTCCTTCTGTTTTTACAACGTGCACCGAGTGATAACGTAATTAGAAGATGTAGATTGCTGTTTCTACCATCCATGACATCTCTTTAGTTATACAACATTAGTAGGGATTGTTACTCCATTCGTAACGGTCTCTTCTAGTGAGGAAACAAAAGCTACAAGATTGTAAATAGAGTCTCACTGAGACCTTATCTCTTTCTATGCTTGTGATCAACTTTTCATAATCTTATTTTTTAAAACCAATTTGTTCTGTTTTGTCTTTTTTATTGTGCAGTATGTTACAGTAAAGCTCTCTAGTTAGCCTTGTTCACTATGGTAGTGTGAGGGCAAACTTGGACCTGGCCTGTTCCAGAGTATGAGAGCCAAGCTACAAGTGACCCCTTACACAGGTTGGACACTTGTCAGCTTACCTCAAGTTTTGATGGGAAATGTAGGCGTCCTGGTTTTACAGCTTGGCTCTCCATTACAGCTGCAAAACCAGGATGGTAGAATAGGCTGCATCACTTCAGACTGCAGGGGCACAATCGTGGACATTTTGGAATGTTCTTTAAAGGTCTCTACAACAAGAAAAGCAGTGCAGTATGCAAAGAGAGGGAATGTCTGCTAAGCTAATTTTGTATTTGCATTTTTAAAAAAAATGTGATGGAGCATTCACAGCTGGAATCCATCCTCTGCAGTCTGAAATGGTTCAGTCTGCCCCCTTATTACTATCTAATTCTCATTCTCCTACATGTGTGATACGAGCCTTACTGAGGTATTCTGAGAACTGGAATGGTAAGATTGCAATAGCTCAGTGAGCTCAGTCTTTTGACCATGTCAATATACATAACCACCAGGTTGCCTCTTAGTAGAAATGTGGGACCATGCAGTTACATTAGGTTAACAATGTCTCCTGAGCCAGACCCCATCTTGTGAACTGAAAACTTACTTGAAGGCTATGTGACTAGAGTTTCCTCTAGTGCAAATAAATTACATGTGTGTGCATTTATATATGTATGCTTACACTCAAGACTCTTAGCAGCAATGAGGATGAGGTCTTCATTCCATTTTGGAATGAGGGTGAAAGTCAAGTCAGGGATGTGTTCCATAGAGCATAGAGAGGGTAGCACAAAAATGTACCCCTCTTTGCATTGTACTACTCAGGTTGGAGGTTAATGAGCAGCTTTTTGTTCACCTGCTTTAAATGTTAGTAGTTGGAGTTTGAAAGCAATTGACTCATACTGCTACATGGCAGAAGTTTTGGACTAGGTGAGCAGAAAGAAACTTGCCCAGGACTCTGAAATCTTGTTTCATTGTGCCATGGATGGGGAGAATTTCAGCTTGCTAAAATTGTGTGTGTGTGTAAAATCTTGTGTTGCTTTGGAGAGGTGTTAACTCATTGTTCTGCTTTTCTCTAGCCTGGCTTGACTTGAATGAATATTTTACAACATCATAGTTCTTGCTCCAGTGTACATTTATGACAGATGAAAGAACATCAATGGAGGTTTTTTGAGGAAAGAGATGGTCACATTTTAAAGGGATTTTATTGAGTCTTTTCTTCTGAGGGAGCTAAAGGCTGATGAAATTAATGAAAAGGCTAAGTTTGTCAGTGACTTCTATCACCTTTTGTCCCAAGTTTTGACAACACTTTCTATATTCTTTTGTACTTCAAATGACACTTTCTCCTGGGTTATTCCCTTAGAAATCTCTCCTACAATTTTTACTTGTTTAGTCATCATGGCGCTCTTCTGCCAAAAAAGCAACTGTGCATTACTGACTTCATTGAAGAGCTATCAGATGTTCTACCCTGTTCTGCATCTTCGCCGATTGCCTACAGTCTTTGGGTACTTAATTTGTACATCATCATCTCGGTCTGCAAAACCAGTGGATCCTAAAGCAATTTATAATGGCACTCCCAAAATAAAATATAGAGAAAAAGAGGATGGTATAAGGCAAAGCAGAGCTGGGAAAGATTATTCCTCTCCCCGCCCCTTCAACTTATTTGCTGCTGGAGCTTCCAAGAGGAGATCAGTGGCTCAAGACCCTCTTACAGATCTGAAGAAACCTATTGCTTCTAAGAAGATGACCCTCTGTCCTCCAGAAAAACCTTTGAGTGTAGAGGAGTGGGGAAAGATGATAGGAGAATTTGGAGGGACTAAAAAGTTTGAAGAATTGATGATGGAGCAAATGATTATTCGCTGCAGTCCGATAGATGTGGCTAAGTCCTTACTGGTTGCAGTTGCTAATCGAGAAGGGGATATTGGGTATGGTCTGCTGGTGAAATACTTGGCTCTCTGTGTGTCTCAGAGAGAGGTGGAGGAGATATATGAGATCCAAGACATTATGAAAACCAGATTTAAGGTTTTAGAAACAACAGCTTATGGTCTCCTGATCAGCGGTCTGAGCAGTTCTCAGCACTGGAGGGAGGCATTGTCCCTGCTGGAGGAGATTAAAAAAGTCATGACCCCTTCGAAAAGAAACTATGGGGATTGCATCAAGGGGGCTCTTATTAACCAGGACATAAATCTTGCATGCGAACTGTTTTATGAGATGGTAGCAAAGGATTTGATACCAAACTTGGATACCATACAGGCTTTCTTTGATGTCGGCAAAAATGTGAAGGATGACCAATGGAAAACCAAACTCATTCATGTCCTATTCTACTTAAGAGATAATCAAGTATATCCTGGAGAAGTGCTAATGCAGAGTATTAACCAGTGGTTTGAAAGGTAATTTTTTTATTTATTTGGCTTATTTATAGCCCGCCTTTTTTGTTGTGACTCAAGACACATTACAGAATACTGAAGGAGGGGGAAAGGGGTAATTCTATAGTATAGGACACTGAATGAATAGGAGTACAACAGGTCTGGGAATACAAAATTGAATGACAGTTTGAACAGTAATGTGAAATAAAGTATAAGATGTACAAAGAAAAATGCAGTAGAACTAGGAATACAAAATTAAACAGTAATACCAATGCAACAGGACTAGGAATACAAAATTAAATGACAAGGTGAACAACAAACTGTCCAGGCTGACATAGTGTGACCAATGCAGGTTGGGATTACAGAGGTACAAGGTAATGCAGTATCCATTCCTCACCCCCCCCCATTTGAAGTCATCCATCTGGACTATATATCTGATACTGGTTAAGATAGTTCAGCCTAATTTTTATCTGAAGGCTATTTACAATCATATAGGCTTCGAAATACAGATTGTTATAAAGAACTTGTTAGCCTTTAGTTTTGTTTGTTGGTAAGAAATAACCATGATGTGCTGTTAGATTCCCTTTCTGTCTGTGTGTCTGGCAAAGAGCATAGCAAAGTCTCCTATCTGGTTCCCCAGATGTGAGACAACACTACCTATGATGATGTGAGCAGTCAGTAATAAGAGAGGGGGGATCTCTTTTCTGTGTCAGCTTGTGTGTGTTGGTGAGGGGGGTGAAGCTGAAGCGATCAGCCACTGGCTGTAACTTAACAATGCTATCCTAAGTAGAGTTACACCCTTAGTAACCCTTACAATTTTTCTTAGGATTTATTTTTTATTCATTTATTCATTTTTTATTCATTTTTATCCACCTTTCTCACTAAAACTCAACGCAATAGGGTACGTATGGCAGAATATGAAAAAACAAGCAGAAATTTGATAAAGATCTGACACATAACATAAGCAATTTAGCATGACATATTAAAATTACACGGAAACTCCCCATTTGTCTCTCTTCTGCCATTCGATCTGCTACCATTCTGCAGTCACTCCATTAGCTGCCTCAAAAGCTCACTGACCTCCCACATAGCTACAAAAGAGGGCAGACCTTCTTTCCCAACAAAGAACAGGAACAGAAACAAACAATTGACTCCTCCCTTTCCACTTTGAATAATGCCATTTGGCTCCTTGTGTAGTCCAGGCACACCCAGATCTTGGGCTTACATGCCATGATGAAAAGGGTAGCGTCAGGAAACAACAGCTAAGAGCCTTCAATGAGAGACAGGACTAGTTGATTTCTTCCCCACAACCCAAATACCCTCAGAAGCCCAAAAGTTATTAGCGGTGTTCTTTTCCCAAGTATCTGGTAACCCCAACAGCCCAATCATGTCAGTTTCCCTCTACAGTTATCTCTCACCAGTGTCTCCTTGAGGTGAATTCCTGATGGCTCTGCACAAAAGGGGTAGTAGCAAATCTCTCAGGATTTCTAGGTACAGATTGTAGAACACTGTCTTCTTTTCTGCTGAAAGGGTAGGATGCTGATTTGCCAGAGTCACCTCTACTCTGGTGCCTCTTTCTTCCACTGCTTCCTCTGTTCTTCTTGTGTTTTTCCTCCCTCCTTTCAAAGAGCAGCCATTTCATCACTGAAATCCTACATGACCACCTCTAAGGACAGCTTTCAGTCACAAAATTTCTGGATTTTGTCTTTCATGTCAGCAGGGAGAGGCATAGGATTTTCCAACTGCCTCTCATCATAACTGCGCAAGGCACTTCTGAGCGGCATGACTCTGATCTTGAGAACCGGGTTTGATTCCTCCACTTGAAGCAGCTGGGTGACCTTGGGTCAGTCACAGCTCTTTCAGAGCTCTTTCAGCCCCACCCACCTCACAGGGTGATTGTCGTGAGGGTAATAACAACAACACACTTTGTAAACCACTCTGAGCATGGCATTAAGTTGCCCCGAAGAGCGATATATAAATTGAATGTTATGAATCTTTTTTGGTAGCTCTTATTGACACATTAGCATATAATAAGTAACTTATTCATAGTATAGCATTCACAGCATAGTATAAGGAACTTCCAAGTCACATTGAAATACTCCTATCTTGAGCCAAGAGGAAAGATGGTATTGTGTGTGTGTGTGTGTGTATAAAAATAGTTTGTGTGTGTGTATTGTTATATATATATACACAATATATATATGTTTTATATATAGATATATATAGTTTTTTATATATACAGTTTATACACACACACACACACACACACACACACACAGAGTTTGGTGTAGTGGTTAAGAGCGTGGAACTCTGGAGAGCTGGGTTTGATTCCTTGATTCCCCGCTCCTCCACTTGAAGCCAGCTGGGTGACCGTGGGCTAATCACAGCTCTCTGGATCAAATGTTATATATATAACGTTTGTTATATATATAACATATAATATATACAAATGTTTTATATATATATATATATATATATATATATATATATATATATATATATATATATATATATATATATATATATAAAAAACATTTGTATATATTATTTGGGAAAGAGCTGTCCCAATGGCACTTTTCTCTTGAGCTAGAGGGAAAAGCAGTGGGGGGAGGAAATGATGTTGGGCTATATGCTGATGCTATGTCTGGGTTTTCAAGCATCAGCCAACACTCTAGAAACTGTTGTAATACCATAGAGTTTCTAGATAGTCAGTCAGTGTGCTAACATGTCTGGATTTTTGCCTGGGTGTGACATCACCACATAGCCTGATATAATTTCCACCCCTTTCTGTACCCTTGAAACTCTTGGGTCTGCCTCTTAGCATCCCTAGACTCAATGTGTCTTTATTAGAATATATCATCCTTATAATGTATTAAAGTTATTTTTATATTTGTAGTTATAAAGTCACTTTAGATTTTAATACTAAATATGAAAAAAGTTCTTTCAAATAAGGAACTGGTGGCTACCTTAAAGCAAAATCCTACTGAGATCAAGAGGGGTTATTCTCAAGTAGATGTGCATAGCATCGGTTGGTCCAGTAAAAGGTATTACATGGATTCTGTTCTTGTTTTTGGATTTTGCATGGATTGATAATGGCTGCGCAACATTTTATTCACAGGATTGCAGCCATGTATCTTGGTTTTTGATAGCCGGTATGGTAGTACTGTGACTAGAACATGGACTGGAGAGAACTGTGCCCGCTCAGCAATGGAGGTCACTGGCTGACTTTGGGCCACCCTCTCTGTCTCGTTCTACAGAGTTGTTCTGAGTCAAAAATGGTGGGCTGGGGGAGGAGGCCATATAAGGTACTCTGAGTTCGTTGGAGGAAAGACTAGAAATAGAATAAATTAAAATGTTTAGTCAAATGTCCCGTGATGTACTAAGGACCTACTCCCAGGTAAATGTACAAGAATTGCCCTAATTAGATTGTACTGAGATGATATTCTTTTTATTTGCCTGTGATTAGGTGTAATACTGGATTTATATTTTGTGCAATCTTTTGTAGTCTTCCTGGAGAGAACTGGAAAGGAAACTTAACCTCTATGAAAAATAGGTAAATATATTCCTCGTTTTAGAGCTCTGTATTAATATTTTGCTCTTAAGTGCTTTGATTTTAAGTGCCAGAAGAAAAGACTCATGGCTGTGGCTTCAGATTTAATTTAGGCTTATCATTTTTCTGAGAAATTACAGACAGAGAATTCAAAGAGTTCTTTTGGGGATTTAATAACATTTCCAGTCTGTACAGTAGTAGATTCAAGCAGGATTTTTCAAGATTTATAACCACCAAAATAAGATTATGAATGGTTAAAATTATTTTATAAAATACTACTTGAATGATGTGGACGTTAAAACTAAATTCAAGATGTAATGGTACATGCAGTATTGTAGATCCATAATACACATGGTGCTAAAAACTGCTATATGACAGGGGGTTATATAGCTGCTGCTAGAGAAGTAAGTTAATACAGTTGCAAAAAGAAATGTCTTCCACAAACTTAGTCTAGCCTAAAAAATGCTTCCCTAACTTGACACTGCTGATCTGGCTACCTGAACTCATGCCATTGTAATATTGAGGCTAGACTACTGTAATGTTGTCTATTAGGGTTGCCAGGTCCTCTTACCCTCCCAGTGGGAGGGGGTGACCCGGCACTTATATCATGCCTTCCATGTGCAGGAAGTGATGTCCTCACACTGACTGTAGGAGTACTCCTGCACTCTGCGCAGGTCCAATTCTTTGAGAAGCGGCCCGTTTGGGGCCAAAATCAGCCCAAGATAAAGCACGGGAACACTCCTACATCTAACGCAATGCCGGCACTTCTGGAAGTGATGTTGTTGCATCCGCTGAGAGTGCGCATGCTGTGCATATTCTGGGGGTGCCTGCTGGTGGGCAAGCAGTTAAACCACCAGGAGATTGCCCAACACTGATAGCACCTGGGATCCCTGTACTCTATGTAGGTCTTCCCTCATAGTCAACTTGGAGACTCCAGTTGATGCAGAATGTTGCTTCTCAATTATTATCAGGAGCTAGGTGGAATATGCATATTAGTCCCATTCTG
The DNA here is from genome assembly GCF_028583425.1 of Eublepharis macularius. Classification (NCBI taxonomy): domain Eukaryota; kingdom Metazoa; phylum Chordata; class Lepidosauria; order Squamata; family Eublepharidae; genus Eublepharis; species Eublepharis macularius. The sequence goes on along the minus strand of NC_072791.1, from coordinate 50,098,461 downwards.
CGGTCGTTAGCTGTCCATCAGTTTCTGGGCTCAATTCAAGGTTTTGGCTAACATACAAAGCCCCTCATGTGTACTGTCTGTTGCTGTCACTAATTATGTCATGTCAAATTGCATATGTTTTGTTTTAATATTGTTTCAGCTCTGTATCAAGTTTCTGCATGTTTTCAAATTTCTGCAATTTGTACCTTATTTTATTGTTTATTGAATCCTGGAAAAACCGGACCATGTAAAATATTAAGGACTGCTTATAGGTTTGTCTGATCTGATTTTGCAAAGGATAACTAGCCTGCCTCATGTTGCAGTCCCAAGTGCACTTACGGGACAAGGAGTCCCATTAACTTTGTGCTGCTTACTTATGAGTAAAAATCTTAGTATCACATGGTCTTTAAAAAAAGCTTCAAATCACATAGTTTGCATTTGTAAATGTCTTCAAGATACCATGAACATGATTAGCCAAATTCCTTTTTCTTTCTAGTGTAGTATATTGCTGTGCCACCCTAGTCAATGTTTTCATTTTGCCATTTTGATCATTCTGTTTTTTGTTATGGACAATAAGTAGATATTTCTAAATGACAATTCAGTGATTCTAACCTTGGTGAATGATTGTAATCTTGAAAGTTAGAGGAGGCAGCGATGAATCAACAAAATATATATGGTTCAGTTCATTTTTCTTAATCTTCAGAATTTTTATTTTATGTACTGTGTTTTCTGAGACTCTACCTATCAAGCAATGATTTCAGTAGATTTTTTTTCATATCTTTTCTTGAAATCAAATTTGACACACTGATACTTCACGATCATCTGATAGATCCACTGATGTCTATGACTTTTTTGATATTACAGTGGACAGTGCCCTTCTTGTAATCAGTATTTGGAAAGCATTAATCTGAGCCCTGAAGAATACAACATTCTCAAGGAAAAAATAATAAAGAATGTGATACAGGGGACAGATACATTTAGGAAAACAACTCCCCAGGTGAGTTTCAAAGAGAATAGTGTTTGCATTTTAATCTAATTATTTGCAGGAATATATATACCTATCATTCTGTTGCAATATTCTTGCCTCTGGCATAACGTTATGGCTTATAATGTTGATCCACCCCATCCTAAACTATGTTTCAGTTCTAGTTTGGAGGTCAAGCGTAAACCATAGTTTTCTGTTTCACATGGCAAAACTCTGGTTTGCCATGAAATGGTAAGAAAAGAAATCACAACCATCATTTGCTTGCATAATGCAAAACATTGGTTGATTGATTGTCTGCCTTTCTCACCAAGACTCCAAGCAATTTGACATTCGGTATGCACTGAGTTCTTCTGAACTACTATCTTGCAGTAGGAATTAGTAATTTAAACCTTTGTTTCCTTTGGAATAGAAAGGAATGGCCCCTAGGTGGTGCTGATGTACCTCATATATGATATTAATGATGGATAGCGTTGACTAAACCAAAGATTCTGATGCTGTTCCAAAAGAATAAATAAAGTAATACAATGTTTGAATGAACTATAGAACATAGTAACATTGAGAGGGCATTGCTGTTTATAAATTCTTCAACAAAATGGGGTTGTGATGAGAGGGGCAGAGAAGAAGAAGAGGAATCAAGGGAGAGGGTGGCATTTCCTTCTCCCACATCTCATTCATATATATCATGTAGATTGTGTGTGTCATACACACACATCACAATCTAAATGATGTGTTTTTTTAACCTGTTTTTTAAACTAGTTATACTTGTAGAGTGTAATGGCTAAAAAGTCCCTGGTTCAAACATCACCTCTTCCATACATGTGCTGGATAGCTTTAGGCAAGCAATTATTCTCTGATTATACTCTGTGTGAAATGACCTTACAAGGCTTTTATCTATGGATTATCTATGGATTACTGGTATAATGAATGTGCAGAGACTTGAACACTTGAGATGCACTGCATAAATAATGTATATTTGCTGAATTTGTTTCCATGAATATTTTGCTGTGCAGTGAGAATTTATTTATTTATATATGAAAATATTTATACCTCGCCTTGCCTCTTGACTCAGAATGCCTCGAGCACTCTGCTCTTTGGTGAGAATATCACAGAATTTCATTGGTATTCTTGTTGAGTAACTGGATTTCATGATGGGCCAGTTTTGCATTTGTAACTCATCCTTTTCCCAATGAGCTCTTGCACATGAAGAACAAATATAAGGAACGTAAAGGTGCCGAATCTTTGAGAAAGAAGAGAGCATCCCTTGTGGCCAAGGTTAGGCTAATAAGCTTCAGTCAAAGGTCCTGGTGCAGTTCCTCAGTGCAGTGCCACAGCTTTACGGATTGCATGTATCCTGGTCACAGCTTGCAGTTATCATTCAGCAGGCACATCCATCCCAATAAGCTAGAAAATATCCCGAAGGGGTACCCTAGGCCAACCATGCAGAGGCCAACATATCTTTAGCTAAACCAGATCCATACCACAAATCCTGGGACCAGCTGCACTGACCTACTACCTCTCTTTCCCTCTCTTCTGCATGGAATCTTTCCATTGTATGTATTCTGTATTATCTGAATATCCTGACAGACAGAGAAGATGCTGGTGCTTTCATACCTTGTTTGTGGACTTCCCAGAAGCATTTGTATAATCACTGTGAGAAACAGCATACTGGATTAGATGAATCCTTCATCTTATCCAGCAAGAACCTTTTATGGAATCAGAACTTCTCTGTGCTGCCTTATCTTCTTCTATTAAACCAGCCCCATAGCTATGGGGGGCTTTTGGGAGAAAGAACACACCCACCCAAAAAATAAGTCATGCCCCACCTCTGAATTCTTAGCTTTAATTTTTTGAAAAAGTGTCTAGACCTTTCCATTGCTGAGATATAATGAAAATGTGCAAGCAGTTTTTGTCTGGTTGCCTTGGAAGGAATAGGGGAGGGGCAGCTGCAAGCCGTCTGGAGTAGAGTGATGAACACCTTCCTGATGAAATGCATTATCTTTTATGTTATCTCATCCCATGAGACTTTTGCTTTTTTGTTGTTGTTGTTTCTGCCCTCTTTAATGTTCAGAGGGACAGCTGTGCAGAAAATTAGACTGAAATCTATACTGTTTTGAGATTGTTTCCTCTGCAGTGAGGAATTTTCCTGAAGAGTACGTAAGACTGGAGGAGAGTAAAAAAATAGAGAAGAAAAGTGAATTCAGTCTCTGAGCATGTGCAGAATGCCTTTTGCTCACCAGTGAAACCACATCAAGCTCTTGTCTTCTCCCTCTACCCCCTCCCCCAAAAAATCCTGGATTAGGGCTAAAAGATTGAGGCAGCATAATACCAAGGTAGATCTTAACTCCAGAACTTTTCACAACATAAAAAGTAGTACCTTACTACAGATGACCAAATGGCTAAGGGGACATACTTCTTGGGCAGTCCTAAGCTCCATTACTTCTCACTACAGGGAGAAAAAGTCTTTGGGAGGACCTAAATAATTCTGCACCAAGCATAATCAATTCTCTGAATGGCAAGACTGGAAACACAGTACATACGTAGAGGGCTTTCCCCTTATTACACAGTAACCACACACATCTGTCTAGATGATATTGGGGGATAATACCTAGGTTGGAGGAATTGGTTTGCAGGCAGATGTGGCTTAGGAATCTCCAATTTTAGTAGCCGAGGCACTGATTAATAGCTTTCTCTCTGCTTACCCAACACAGTTTTCAATCTTGCCCTGCAACATCTCTTGAGAGAAGAATGTAGGTACACTGTTCATTTAAATGAAAGGACTCATTGTATGATCATAAGCAAATCACTTTTCCCCAGATAGATGATGAGTGTGCCCCATTGCAGAGATATGGTTTCTTGTAAGATTTCTGTGTGCCTTCCTCTGGTAAATACTGTACATATGAACTGTAACTGGAAGTCAGTAATTGGGACGGAAAAATCAACTACATTTTATATTCAGCGCATAGCTAATTTCTGTGGGTTTTTTAGAACTGGTAAATAGTACACATCTTCTAAGGCACATGATTGTGAATACACAGTGATACATATGGCACACTGTGGAATTCGGTAATACTGCTATTGGTACAGCTATCCAGTGTGGCAAGCTCTACCCCATGACATTGTTGGACCCCTACTCATGACATCAGGCCCCACCGAACGACTTACAGGGTTTATGATGACTCCTCGTCCCCAGGAACTCAGCTCTCCTCACTACAAAATTTCTTGCTATAGGCATGTCTCAACCTGCTAAGGCAACTAAATGATTCTTACATTCCTGCTAGATAATATATAATGTAAGAAAAGCTACAGCTTCAGCAACCCGTGATTTTGAATATTCCCAATGAATAGCATTATTTCTTTTTATGAGGTTTTTAAAGCCTCCAGTTTTCTTCGTTGCGTCTGTTGCACAGGATGCATGTTTATATCTGGCAGGAAAGGGTTCTCAGGCACTGCGTGTTTTATAGGGGACCATAATGCAAAGATAGGATCTCATCTTCTTTCAAGAGCATTGTGTACTGAGCATAAAAAAACAAAAACAGCCTGCCGGAAAAGGAAGAAATAAGGCTGCTTTCCTCTTGCCAGCCCTTTCCTCCTCACCTTTTCTCAGTTGTAGTCCTTGGATAAATGAGTAACATTTGCACTGGCCTCTTCATCAAATAGGGATGTAACTTGGAGATTGCCCAAGACCTTGGAAAAAGAAACCATCTTGCTTTACTTTTCCAGGGGGCATTTTGCCTGCCTTTGTTCCTGCTGTTTTCTAAACACAAAATACTTAGGAATAAATAGGTGGGTGAGGGGGTTCTTAGAACAGCAAGATGCCAGATTTCTGTACTATATATTCTCATGCTTCAGCAGAGGTCTTCAAGAGCCAGGCAGATTCTTTAGGTTGAGACTCAGAACCCTATTTGTCACTGACTCATTTGGATTTTTATCCACTACTGCTACAAGTTAAAGCAATGACACCTACCCATTTCCATTAGCCTTTATAAAACTGTTAATTAATCCCTGCTCCTAATACCTGTCATTTCAAAAAGGAAATAATGAAATGAATTTGAATGCAATGGTAGCTAATTATTGCCTTCCAGAAATTTGTTAGTTAGCCAAAGGGGTGCAGTGGCAGTTTAATGAGTCATTAACTCAAATCATTTCCCTCTAGTTTCCTTGTCAAGAGTCTTTGCATCTTGTTTTAATCATTGCTCACAGACTAGTATTGGGAGAGGTGAGGGAATAAGCATTTAAAAAGTGTTTCTTGCTTCTTAGAGAGCTGACAAAATATTTATAGCAAGAGACAAGACTTTAAAAGTCCCTCTCTAGAGAATAGCATTCATAGAGGCCAAAAACCTTCTCATATATTATGTCAGCATTTCATTTCCAGTTTGCATAAAGCTGCACTGGATATAAGTACGTGTTTAACGTTGCTATGCAAACTGAGTGAAATGTATCAGGGAACCGGAATTTATAGTGTCATCATAAGCAGAGTTTCCTGCTCATAAGAGCATTGCCTTCTATGAACTTAGAAAGGTGCAATTCTGCTTAGGATGCTGCTGCAAGTAATCTGCAATTTTCAGGTACCATTAGAAGTTGAAATGCCACTTAATCCTTCCTGACAGCTGTATTTCCCCACTCTGAGCTGCTGCTACCACCTTCCTGCATTCTGCAAATTCCCTTTTTAGTTCTTTCCTGCTCCTACCATTCCCAGACCCATTTCCTTACCCTCTCTGCCCTTCCTATACCAGCTTTTTGTCCCATATTAGTTCCCTCCTGGCTTCATCTCATTCTTTCATGATCATCCTCTTTTGTTGAGAAAGCTAGCCAAGGTAGATCTGGAAGGATGGAAAGGTATTTCAAAGCAAATATAATGAGACTTATTTCTTTTTTTCCTATACAGGGCCTTTGAGGCATCTTACAGACAAAAAATACTTAAAATAAATATAAACTTGACACTAGGGTTCCCAGGTCTCTATACCCTCTCAACAGGGGTGTGTGCTCGTGCCTCTTTCCCCCCCCCCCCACACTTGCGAGATGGCATCACTTCTGAAAAGTGACATCATCAAGCCAGCCACAGGCATGCTCCTGTGCTTTGGGTAGGGCAAGTTCAGTCCATTTGGGTCCAAAATTGGCCTGGTCACTAGCAATCAGTGGGCAATGGGGCAAATCCCCTGGGAGATTGTCCACCACCAGTGGGCAACTGGGAAGTAGGCTTGCCAGCCGCCAGGTGATAGCTGGAGATCTCCCGGAATTACAACTGATCTCCAGGCAACAGAGATCAGTTCTCCTGGAGAAAACGGCTGCTTTGAACAGTGAACTCTATGGAATTATACTCCACTGAGGTCCCTCCCCTCCCCAAACCACACCGTCTTCAGGCTCTGCCCCCAAAATCTCCAGGAATTTCCCAACCTGGACCTGGCAACCCTACTGGGAAGCCTAGCTGACACACACAGTGTTTCTAAAACCATTCCAATAAAACAGCATACACATAGAGACTCTGCTCCCTGCTTTCTTGTTATTTATCCGATGCCAGGTTTTCCTAAGGGACATTTCCAGGGAAAGCAACTGTTTACAGTGGGCCTACCAGAACACCTAGGCTGGAATGAGGCCAGTTGCCATTTACTTCAGGTTTTGTTGCTGTGGAGATGAAGAGATTCTCGGGGCCGCTCATAAGTCTCTAGTGTGGCAGTTCTAAAGCCCTCACCCTGTAATGTAATCTGGAGTTTGTGGCTTGATGTAGGCAAGGAGGCAATATCAGGAAGGATACTTAAGAAGTTTTATTCTTTTGTTACAGGCCCTGTTTTACTTTTTCTTTTCTTTTTTTGAAAAATTTTTTATTGGGTTAGAATCCGTTATTTTTACATTTACATTCAGTTTTTCCCAAGTTTTTCATTTCTAACCCCCTCCCTTTCCCCCCCTTTTGTTGACTTCCAACAGCTTTCCCACCCTTTGTCCTTTTTCCCTTACTTCTATTAATTTCCTCTATCTAAAACAGATATACATTCTCCATTATATTAAGCAGTACATCCTTAACTACTTTTCTTGTTATATACCCAAACTGTAAGTCCTTATTTCCATCTTGGATAAACCATTTTTAAATATTTCTACATATCATAAACCTATATATCATAAACCATAAAAATCTTACATTCAAATCAAACAATTTGACTTATTCTCTATATATTACTCATTCTATCTTTTTATGGTAATTCTATATAGCTCATCACATAGTCAATCAATTTGACTCTTCTGTATATTCAGTTTGGTGCATTATATAGATCTTATCAAAGAAAGAAAATACTGTTGGTTGCTCAATCCTTATGTTTAAACCTTATCATTAATTATTTTCTATCAATGTTCTATCTATTAACCTATATATATCTATATATATATCAATCTGTTAATCTAACTGCTTATAAATTCACATTTATCTCTTCCTTCCCCGGTAAAGTCACCCCCCTCTACATTTTATTATGCTTCAGTAGTTCTCAAACTGCCACAGTTTTCCTCCCACCTCCCATTTCTTCTCCAGATATTGTTTCAGCTTCTCCCAATCTGTGTTAAACTGCCCTGAGTCCAGATTTCTCAGTTTTCTTGTCATCTTGTCCATTTCGGCCATGTACAGCAATTTGTAGATCCAATCTTCAATAGTTGGCACTTCTCGTACTTTCCATTTTTGCGCGTACAAAAGTCTAGCTGCTGCTGTCATATAAAATATTAACGTCCTATGATGGGCTGGAATTCCCTCCATTCCCAAGTTTAGTAGCAGGAGTTCTGGGTTCTTATTTATTTGAAACTGTAAAATTTCGCTCATTTCTCTTATTATTTCCCCCCAGTACTGCCTGGCTACCTCACATGACCACCACATATGATAGAGGGAGCCCTCATGCTTCTTACATTTCCAGCATTTATTAGAAGTATTCAAATTCCCTAGCGCAATCTTCTTTGGTGTCATGTACCAACGATAGATCATTTTGTAAATGTTCTCTTTAATATTAGTACATGTCGTTGTCTTCATTGTAGTTTTCCACAAGTATTCCCATGCCTCCATTGTTATTTCTTTATTAAAGTTTATAGCCCATTTCACCATCTGTGTTTTAACTGTCTCGTCCTCGGTATACCATTTCAACAGTACTTGGTATACCTTGGATATTCTTTTCTTGTCTTCTTTAAGAAGGGTCTGCTCTAGTTCCGAGTTCTCTGTTCGTATGCCCCCCTTTACAGAGTCCGAATTATATAAGTCTCTAATCTGTCTATACTGGAACCAGTCATAATTAGGTGATAGTTCCTCTTGTGTCTTTATTCTAAGTTTAGATGCTTCAGTTTTAGTTATTTCTTTATACGTTAAACATTGTTGTTCATTATCAACAGCTCTCGGATCTATCACCTCATATGGAACCACCCACAAGGGGGTTCCTTCTTGTAGGTAAATTCTATACTTCTTCCAGATTATATATAAACTTCTCCGTACAAAATGGTGCAGGAACATCGAGTTGACCTTTACTTTGTCATGCCATAGGTATGCGTGCCATCCAAAAAAATTTTTATATCCCTCTAGGGCTAATAGTTTCTTGTTCTTTAGTGTCATCCACTCTTTCAACCAAACTAGGCAGATTGCATCATGATAAAGTCTCAGGTTGGGCAGTTGCATTCCGCCTCTTTCCTTTGCATCCTGTAAAACTTTTACTTTCACTCGAGGCTTCTTGCCTGCCCAAACAAAATCTGATATTTTCCTCTGCCATTTTTCAAATTGTTTAGAGTCTCTGATGATTGGTATTGTCTGTAGCAAAAACATTACTCTTGGTAACACATTCATCTTGACTGCTGCAATCCTACCCAACCATGACAAGTTCAGTCTATTCCATTTGATCAAGTCTCTCTCTATCTGAGTCCATAGTTTTTCATAGTTGTTTTTGAATAAGTCTATATTCTTTGCAGTCAGTTCAACTCCCAAATATTTCACTTTGCTTGTTACTTCACAGTCCGTTGTTTCCATTAACAATTGTTGTTTCTGCTTAGTCATATTTTTACATAATATCTTTGACTTCTTTTTATTAATATAAAAACCTGCCAAGTCTCCAAACTCCTTGATCTTATCTATCACTTTTGGCATGTTCTCCAATGGGTCCTCTACAATTAACATTATGTCATCCGCGAATGCTCTGACCTTGTATGAATAATCCTTTATTTTTATTCCACGAATTTCCTCATCTTGACGTATTTGTATCATCAGAATCTCCAATACTAAAATGAACAACAATGGAGATAACGGGCAACCTTGTCTTGTTCCTTTACTAATCGTCAATTTCTTGGTCAATTCATCATTCACTACAATTGCTGCAGTCTGGTCTCTGTAAATTTCCTTAATTGCTCTGATGAATCTTTCTCCCAATTGTAGCTTTTCCATAGTGGCAAACATAAAGTCCCAGTTTAAATTGTCAAACGCTTTTTCAGCGTCTACAAAGAAGAAACCAACCTCTTTGTCACAACGCTTATCATAATATTCAATAGCATTGATCACTGTCCTTAAATTGTCTCTTATTTGTCTGTCTGGCAAAAAGCCTGCTTGTTCCTCCTCTATGACTTCCGAGAGCCACCCCTTCAGTCTCTCCGCCAATATCTTCGCAAAAATTTTGTAGTCATTGTTGAGTAGTGATATAGGTCTATAATTTTTCACGTTAGTCAAATCTTGGCCCTCTTTTGGGATCAATGATATATTCGCTTCACTCCAAGTATCTGGAATCCTTTGATCCCTGAAAACTCCATTCATCACCTCTTTTAGGAATGGTGCCAGTTCATTGGCCATTGTCTTATAAAATTTAGCCGTAAGTCCATCTGGCCCTGGCGCCTTTCCTAGATTTGCGGATTGTATTGCCTTGCTTATTTCCTCGTCAGTTACTTCACTGTTCAACTTATTTCTCCAAGCTTCCGAGATTTCTGGAAGTTTGGTTTTCTCCAGATATGATGCTATTGATTCTTTGTTTACTTCTTTTTTATTATACAGCTTAGCGTAGAATTTATAAAAGGCTCTACTAATGGTAGTCTGCTCCAAATACGTTTTGTTATCTTCACAAATTTTATTTATTATTTTCTTTTCCCTTTTCTTCTTCAATTGCCATGCCAGGTATTTCCCAGGTTTGTTAGCACCCTCAAACGCTTTTTGATTCAGTCTTTTAAGATTCCACTCCAATTCTTTATTACTCATTGCTGTTAGCTGTTCTTGAAGAATTTTGATTTCCTGGTATGCCTTCTTTTTCCCTGGTCTCTTTTTTAGTTGTATTTCTTTGGCTTTTATTTTCTCCTCAATCTCTTGTCTTTTCTCCTCTTTCTTCTTTCTTGCTCTACCATTTAAGTCCATTAGTATGCCCCTTACAACCGCCTTGTACGCATCCCAAACTTTGTTGGTTGGTACTTCTTTATTCACGTTGTATTGTATAAAAAACTTTGTCTCTCTTCTCAGTATTTCCATATTCTCTCTTTCCTGTAACAAGTCCTCATTTATTCTCCATGCTTTCCTTTTTCTCCTTTTTCCAAATTTCCACATAATTGGGTTGTGATCTGAGCCTACCATCGGCATTATTTCTACCTCCTTAGTCCATAACGCTAAGTCTTTTGAGGCCCAGATCATATCAATTCTTGATAATGTAGAATGCCTTGCAGAATAGAAAGTAAACTGTCTACTTTTAGGATATTCTCTCCTCCATACATCTTCGAGAGTCTCTTGTTGAATCAACTCAAAAAAAAGCTTTGGTAATAGTCCTCTTTTCTTTTGTGCCGTTGTAATCTTTTTGTCTAGCTCCAAGTCTGTCACTCCATTGAAGTCTCCAGCAAGAATTATCTGGTCGTATACAAGATCGTCTAAATGCTTCCTTAAATCCTCAAAGAAGCTTTCTTTTGCACCGTTAGGTGCATAAAGTCCGACTACCAACACTCTCTTTAAATTCCAAATGCATTCCACTGCTACAAATCTAGCTTCCACATCTCTCATAACAAATTTTGGCTGTAGCTCCTCTTTTATATACAACACCACTCCTCTTTTTTTCTTGTTGGAGGCCGCTACAAATTCTTTACCCAGTTTTCCAGATTTTAAATATTTTACATCCTGTTTTCTAATATGGGTCTCTTGCAAACAAACAATATCACATTTTTGTTTTAGTAGCCAATGAAAAATATTTTTCCTCTTATTCGGTGAGTTTAGTCCATTTACATTCCAAGATAATACTTTGCACTCCATACTCATAGTTTTGTTGGTAAGTCTTTTTCATTGTCCTTAATAAATCGCTCCATCTCTCGCTCAGATCTAATGCGTTTTTTTGCCCCTCCAAACTCAAAGGACACTCCTTCCGGTAGCTCCCATCTGTACCTGATTTTCATGTCCTTCAAAATCTGAATTAGCCCTTTGTATTTTTTCCGGTCCAATAACACTGATCTGGGCAGTTCCTTCATTATAATGATCGTCTTGCCATCAATCTCCAATGGATCTTGAAACTGTTTTGTCACAATCCTCTCTTTCATGTTTCGTGTTGTAAACTGCACAATCACATCCCTTGGTAATTTCCTCTGGGTTGCAATTCTCGAATTCACACGGTATGCCACATCTAGGATAGCCACAACTTCCTCCTCCTCCTTCCCCAGGTATTCAGCCAACACCTCAGTCATCTGTTCTTGCGCTGACTTCCCTTCCACTTCTGGCAGGCCACGAAAACGTAGCTGCTTCTCCATGTGTTTAGTTTCTGCAACTGACATTCTCCCCTTCACCAATCTCATCTCTGTTTGTTGCGTGTCTATTAAATTCTCCATCGCGTCTTCTACTGTTTTAACTCTCTGCTGCGTTCCTTGTAATTCACTACGAATCGTTTCCATACCTTTATTCACTTCTGACAGCTCCGACTTTACTGTCTGTGTAACCTCTTTAACCTCTTTAATCAGCTCCAATTTCGTGTCCTTAAGCTCTTTAATCATATCTAAAAGTTTTTTGTCCAGATTTTTATCCAGATTTTCTATTGCCGATTGCCACTCTTTTTTCGACATCGTGGGGCTTGCTTTAGCTCGCTCCCACGAATCCGCTCTCTTCCTTAACTCCGTGGCGTAAAATTAAACGTTTTTCTTTTTCAAATGTCCCAATCTTCTTGCCAAAATTAAATTTTAAAGTGTCCAAAATGTCGGGCGTCTTTTCTCTATGGTTTCTCTATGATGTTGTAATCCAAAATGGCCTACTTCCTCTTCCGCTGAAGCCGCGACCCTTCCCCTTTCAAAAATGGCGATTCCCTACTTCCTGTCCTCCGGCAAGGGCCGCTTCTCTCCAGCCACTCTATTGTTGTTACGCACTTCCTGTCTCCCGTCTTCCCACAGCAGGTCTCGCGATGGTGTCTTTTTCTCACAGCTCCAAAGCCACAGGTATTCAAAACAATAGTCCGATTTCTTTAATAACTTCTTTAAACTTAGTCTCTTTTCGAATACAACTCCTGCCGAGTCTTCACCTCCTTTTCACTAGTCTGTTGCAGTTTAAAAATCTACTTTTTTTCCTCTCTGTTTTTGTCAATCTGTCCCGTATCAAAAGATAGCGATCTTTACCTTCTCTTCACTTTTCTCGGGTTGTAATCGCTGTTTCGATTTTAAATTCTCCTCTCAGCTTCTTTCCCCCAATCGAAGCTTGGGTATGTAGGTCTTATGCCAGCCGAATTGGCCCCAAAACTGCCGCAGAGATTATAGCCGACCCGTCGCAAGGTGGGACCTCAAGGATCGGGGGGAGACTCGTTGTGTAGAGCCCCCCCTCGTCCGAGATCTAGCTCACCCTAGGGTCTTGAGCGTTCTTTGCCTGCTCCCCGCCTGAGAGCAGTCGGCCGCGGGCTATTTTCACCCCTCCGGCCGGTTAAAACGGCAGTCCGGTCAGCTCCGCAAATGGAGCTGCGTTAGACCTCCATGAATCCCAAACCGGAAGTCCCCGCCCTGTTTTACTTTTTCCTTCATCTTTCTCCTTTTTCTTTCCCCCTTCAGGTCCACAGGACCTAGTCAGCCTAGCAACAAGCTATAGTCTCTCTAATGGGACAAACTTCCAAATTTTAACAATGTGTTAGCAAATCAGCTATTAAAACACAACACTAGTGTTTTGTTTTCTTGGTGCCCATTTCAGTGGGAAGAGGCTATTGGTGGGTGGCACAGGAGGATATCGGATGAGAGCTGGCAGCAACCATGGTTCGGAGGAACCTTCAAAGAGCAGGAGTATTAATCCATGTTGTTTTTAATTCCTCACTGCTGGCTGCCTTGGATTCTTGTATGGATGTTAAGATAGGATACAAATGTTAAAATTAAGCTCTGTCTAGGTTTAAAATAAAGGGTACAGAGGGAGAATTATAAAAATAGCTCGCCCGTGCCCTCTTAAATGAGCAAGTCTTAGACTGCTTCCTAAAACCTGAAAAAGCAAGCCTGGAAGGCTTTACTGAGATAGGACTTTTGTAAAGAAGTACCACATTCCCAAAGCCCAACTTCTGGTAACCAGCAGCTTATTTTTCCATAGCTATGGAAATTAGAGCAAGGCCCAGACAGTTGACCCAAGCTCATGGGAGAATCTAGTCCTCCACAGTTCTGGGGCTGTGTTACCCATAGAAGTGATACTAAGGGGGAAATCCCTTCAAGAAAAAGGATTTTTGGTTATTTTCTAACATAATTGATGGCAAAACCAGGAACTTTTATGAAAATAGGAAAATAATCTTCTATGTTTGTGGTGCTTGCACAAGAATCTTGTGTGAACTTCTCAGCAGCATGTTGCAACACGTTAACTCAAACAAGCGCAAAATGTCTGATTCTGCTTTTCTTTTGATGCTACAAAAATGCCAGGAGCAATTAGAGGGATTTGATTACACTTGTGAGTTAAAAGGGTTCATTTCAGGAGACCTACCTTAAACAGTAGTAAACTGCACAGTGCATTTTGCATAACAAAACACTGGGGAGTTCCCAGAATATTTGCTGATGACGACTTGGGTACTTTGTACAAGAACTAGGTTGAAAATAAGGTTTTGAGACATAATGAGGGGTGAATGATTCACATCAATGACTAACGTCAAATATTAGAACAAAGTGCAACCATCAAGTATTGATGAGACTGCGACAATTATATGTTCTTAAGATGGTGGCTTTGCTTTTATGGTAAAAAAAAACCGCTGGGTAGTTTCTCTTGTCACACTGCTAGTCAGGTTTTAGTGTTGTTAATCTACACTCTTCCCAGTCAGGGCTGGCACGCTCATTGAGGCAGGTCCGGGCCCCACCTTGAGCTCTGAGGTGCCGGAGGGGGTGCCGGGAGCTGGGGTGCACGCCACGGAGCTGGCAGCAGCAGCACTGGCAGCTGAGTGGAAGGGATGGGAAGCTGCTCATGCATTGCCCCGGCCACCTGCTGTGCCTGGCCCGCAGCTGCTGCAGCCTACCAGCTCTCCCATCCCGCACCGCTACCACCAACACACGCCCCCAGCCGGGTGCAGCAGCTGCGGGCCAGGCACAGTAGGCGTCTGGGGCGGCGTGTGGAATGATGGAGCAAGAGGGCTGGGAGGACGCACATGCACCTCCCCAGCCACCCACCGTGCGCCGTTCCAGCTGCCCACCGGCCAGTGGGGCCAGCTTGCTGCGTGATGATGTCACATGCAGTGATGTCATCACGCAGTCCAGGGTGCATGCACACATGCACTCTGTGTGTGCGCGTAGGGGCAGCCTCGGGCGCCAGAAACCCTGGCGCCGCCCCTGTTCCCAGTTAATGTAAAAGAACTTGACCTCTTCTACTTGTCCCTAAAAGCAAACAAAGCCTTTGATTTGTGTTTTTCCCTCATTACTAGAGGTGGGCACGAACCAAAAAATGGACCAAAATTTGACACAGACCAGCTTGGTTCGACGTTCACAAACTGGCAGGTTGTGGGACGGGCATTTTTCATGGTCACGACTGCTTTTGGGCCAGTCTGTCAGTCCATTGGTCCATGAAACCAGATATGCTGGCGCTGAGCAATCCATTCCCTAGGCAACGGAGGGGACATCCACAGCCCTTCTCTGGCTGTCAGACAGAGAGCTCCCGTTCGTCTCTATGAGAACAGAAGTAATTTTCTCCCTACCTCTTTGGCAAGTAGTTTCAGTTTCCAGCAGGCAGCAAGTCTTGGAGAAACTGCAGGGTGGATTTTTCAGTCACAGAGGGAGGTATTTGAAACTTTTGCTTGAGATTCTGGCTGCTTCTGTTTCACAGCTAGGCTTAGGGGCTAAGCCTGTGAGGGCTCACAGAATACTTTTATTTATTATACTTACTAACAGTATCATTATTATTTAGAGCACTTGTCCCAGCTGGGAAGGTGTCTGGGTGGGTCAGGGCTCTGGGCCACCCCCTGTCCTTGCCAAGTGTGAATGCACCCCCCACAAGGGAAATTTTAACCTCCTTTCCCATGGGCCCTCCCATCTCCTAGTCCACCAGTGCCTTCTGCCCTCTGGCTGCATCCTAGCAGAGGAACTCATTGCCCATAGCTGGGTTTGTTCCAGGAGGATCTGAACCCTTTCCCCCTTTGGGAATTCCTTGCCACTAGACCATGAGGATCCGTAGTTTTGAAGCATGTTTTTGTGCCCTGGTGGTGCAATGAAGCGATGAGTTCATGGTGTTTTGGGTGCGATTTGTGGCAATAGACATGATATGGGATTGTGTGGTGGACATGATATGGGATTGTGTGGTGGATTTGGGGTGGCGCAATGTAAAAATCAAGATGATCCATGCTTTTGAAGCATGTTTTTGCGTTGCGGCAGCACCACAGATCAGTGGGTGCATGATTGTTATGGTGCTATCTGTAGACTAGGACATGATCTATAGTATGACAGCCTTTTTGGTTTGTTTCAATATAAAAATCATATGAATTCATGAGGGTCTGTTTAAAATCATCTGGATCCGACTTTTACTCACTCCCTTTGATCTGTTCCCAGAGACCATCATTCTACTCGGAGGGCCTTCATTCCAGGCCCAGATAGGGTTGCCAGCTCCAGGTTGGGAAATACCAGGAGAATTTGGGGGTGGAGCCTGAAGAAGGCAGGGTTGGGGAAGGGAGGAACCTCAGCAAGGAATAATGCCATAGAGATCTCCTTCCAAAGCAGCCGTTTTCTCCTGATTAACTCATCTCTATGGCCTAGAGATCAGATCAGGGAGATCTCCAGCCACCACCTGGAGGCTGGCAACCCTAGGCTTAGAGCAGAGCAGTGCATCTAAGCTTGTCCAGAAATAACAGAGAACAGCCCCTCTGCAGAGCACTTTCCATTTTCTTTGCAACTTTTTGGTGCTGCAGTGTATCTCAATAGAGCCAGTGCAAGTCATTTGGCATTTGTGGCTCCTATTATATGTAATGGAACTTTTCTGGGGGCAGCCACTTTGGGTGTCTATAACTCGGACATCTGAAATCTAATCTTCACCAAACTTGGAGGGTGGCTGGAGAAGAGACTGCTGAAGACTCCCTGTGAGTTTGGCATCTCTGAGTGTGAAGGAGGCCATCCTAGGACTCCCGGAAGTGACAGACCATGGACTGACAAACCAGTCCGCAAACAGGGATGGGTCCATGGAAAGTTCATGGTCTATGGTCCAGGAAATGCGACGGACCACAGGTCAACGGTGGTCCGTGTTTTTTTCCTGGTCCGTGCCCACCTCTACTCACTACCTATCTCACCTTCCTTCAGAATTATATTTGTGCATAGATTCTTTTCCCTTTTGTTTCCAGTAATAAATTGGGTAACCAAAGAAGCCCCAGAGGAGTCTCTGTTTCTCCCCAACCCTCTGCAGCTAGGTTCATTGCTAGCTGGAGGATCTTGGTAACCCTGTGATCATCATCATAGTCCATTAATATCATAGGATTATCTTAATAGGAGGAGTCTCTGTTTCTCCCCAACCCTCTGCAGCTAGGTTCATTGCTAGTTGGAGGATCTTGGTAACCCTGTGATCATCATCATAGTCCATTGATATCATAGGATTATCTTAATAGGATTGCACTATTAATTATGAAATATAAACTGATAATTTAAGCACTGGTCTTGAAGCAAAAGAATGTGGCTAATGGCTTTAGACTGATAGATGAAATTGATCCCTCTTTGACATGGCCAGATCTTTAGCTTATAGTGCTCCAAGTCCTTCATGTTTCCTTGCTTACTCACAGCCTTCACTCATTCCTGCCTCTCTAGGCTCCATGCGAGATTTATCCCAACACTTTTTAAAAATTAATTTATTGGAGCAGTGTTTTTTTTCTTTTTTTAGTGACTGCAGAAGAAGTGGTAGAGTGAGGTGCTGTTTCTTCCTGTCCTGCCATGAGAAATTTCTCTTTACTCTGAGATAAAAGGGCAGATTTTGCATCTGCAGCAGGGATTGAAGGATCATTAAAAAAAAACAGCTCAAGTAGCCTCAGTCCTTGTTTTCACGCAGAGTTCGCCAATAGTAGTAGTTTCTGTTTTTATAGAGCTAAATGGCAAATATGCATCTGATTTCTTTATGGCCTGAAAGTAAAATTGTCAGTTTGATTAAACATACCTGGCAGTATCTCTATGATTGCTAATGCAATCTGTTGCTTCAGATCAGGCAACCACATTTTAAGCACACTCACCATTCCAGAGTATTCATGGTGCTTCATGTGTATTCTTGAAGTAATCCTTTCAATGGCAGTTTCAGAATTATTGCTGCATATTGCAGATTGGGGTCCTGTGGTTGAGGATTAGAGAATAAATGCTTACCAAAGGCCATCAGATAAGTTCATGGCTTAGGTGAGACTTGAACCACGGACTTCACAGTTTATATTCCTAACTACTTTGCTAAGAGTCTGAACTGCTTTGGAAAACCATTATCAGATTTTGCCCCACAGATAAGCAAATATGCCAAGTGTTTCTTCATTTTTTTCTGAGACATGTATGGAACTTTTTGGTAGTAAGTGGAAATTTCAAGGGAAATTGCTTCCTGCTTCCACTAGTCAGAGGAAATTGGCTGTTCCCAAGGAAATTAACTTCAGTTCAGAAACAAGAAATAGTAAGTTCTGTAGCTAGTGTAAAAACAAAACCCAGTTGATCTCCAGGGTTTATTCATAGAGACAGGACTCTGTATGTTTTAAAATTGACATTTTGTGATTATCCTGGTTTTTTAATCAAGAGAGGCAGAAAGCTATAACATACATTTAGTTATTTATACCCTACCTTTTCTTGCAGCTCACAGCCAAACTACGTGAGATGCCAGACACGTTTTCTTCACATGTCAGGTCCCGCAAGGTTCCCTGGGTAGTGTAGTCTTACAAAGAACAGCCACTCGATGCGATTCTCCATGGGGAGAAGAGCAATGGAGGGATTTTCTCTCTTGCAAAACGCCTCAGCTTGAGTTTTCCTCTAGGAGCTCGGGAGCAGGGACAGGGGGGAGATGTAACAGGAGGCAGGAAATCCATGGCTGCTTTTTGAGAGAGAGAGAGGGAATTCCTGCCCCCCCCCCCGCACTTTGGTGGAGAATTGCATTGCAGTTTCTCTCACAAAAAGCTGCACTGAATTTCCTGCCTCCTGTTACCCCCACCCCCACCCCCCGAGCTCCTGGAAGAAAACCTGAGCTGAGGCTTTTTGCAAGAGATAAAATCCCTCCTATCGTTCTTCCCCTGGCAGAGAATCGTGTCGCTCAGCTGTTCTTTGTAAGACTACACTAGCCAGGGAACCTTGCGGGACCTGACACGTGCCCAGGCCATCTCGTGTAGTTTCCCTCTCAGTGTGGCTAACAAATCCAAATTAAAAACATTCATAACGTAGCAAAACCCCTTTAACACCCCTACCCCAAACCTGTAGTTCAAACTCATAAAAAGCCCTAGCAGACAAAATGGCCTTGCAGTGCCTTCAAAAAAACTTCCTAAAAGAAGGGTACCTCTTCATTATCTCAGGAAGCCTGTTCCACTTATTGAGACATTTCATTGAAAAGGACTAGGTTCTGGCAGACTCGGTCCAAGCAGACAACCTTAAGTGGCTGGGCAATTCGAAGGGAGCAGCTAGACAACAGTAATTGGCACATGGGGAAATATGTCCTTCAGACACGTGGCAATGAGCTCTTTAAAGGTTACAACCAGCACTTTGATTTAAACTTGGAAACAAATTGGTGGTCAGTATAGTTATTTTAAGATAGGCAAGATGTTCTTTGCATTAGAATTAGTTGCAGTTTGTCTTTGAGGATAGCCCCACCATGAAAACTGGCATATTTTATTTGCATAACTCCCTTTCTTCTAGTCATTAGGCTGGGTGGGCTCGGAGCCACTCAGAACTTCCCCCTAGACTTCTGAGATTTTGTCTACTATTGTCCATATGCTATAACGTCCAACATTATTGCCCTGGGGAATAGAAATTTTGTGTTTGTATGAAAAACAGAGCTTAGGGCTTATAATACTGAATACAGTGGCCACTGCAAGTTTTTATCGTACATCATGTTATCATATACAACTCTGGTGAGCCAGTTGTGTTGCTTCTTCTCCTCCTTCTTCTGTTCTAGGAACTTGAAGAATTTCAGACATTTGTGAATGCACGTCCTCCTTTCGATGTTGTGATAGATGGCCTTAATGTTGCCAGAGTTTCCTACAAACATAATCCCTCTCAAACAGTAAGTGCTGTTTTACTGTTTCTAAGAAACTGTATGTCTCTATATAAAAAATCTGTATGTATATTTTCCTACTATATATGTGTGACAATGAATATATCATCCAAAGCTGAAGACATAAATTGTATTAACCGGGTCAGCCTCTAGCTAACCTTAGTAACAATTTGGCATCAGTCTCTTCTCTGTAGAATGAGGTGCTTTTCATCGTCATAGATCCAGAGGAGTTAGCCGTGTTAGTCTGTAGTTGCAAAATAGTAAGAAGTCCAGTAGCACCTTTAAGACTAACCAACTTTATTGAGGCATAAGCTTTCAATAACCACAGCTCTCTGCATCTGACAAAGAGAGCTGTGGTTCTCGAAAGCTTATACCTCAATAAAGTTAGACTTAAAGGTGCTACGGGACTTTTCTCTGTAGAAATGGCACTTTTTTTACTTCCAGTCTATAGTGTGCACATCCCAGCAATGAAATTCTCCCATCTCATTTATTTTTGCAAGATAAATCATTGGGCAGGGAGTTCGTGGCGTATTGCCATGCAGATACGTATGAGCCCATAGTTCATTCATGTGGCCTGCTGTATATAGAGTCTAAGTGGGGTTCAACTGGCCATGAGAGGGAGGTATAATCATGGCAATAGGATTTCGGTAGGAGCCTCCTTAACTATGAAGTCTAGCAAATATGTGTTGGTTGACTAATTAAAAGGACACCTGGAATTAAAAAAAACAAACCAGATTTTTCATCATCCGAAACTGCAAATCATACTGGCATTTAATACAGTGTGGCAGGGAGGATCCTGATGGGCTGATAGGGGAGAAAGGGGTTAGCAGGGAAATCACAGCAACCCTCAGTAGGAAGGGAGCTTTATCAACAAGGGAACCTAACGAGTTAACCCAGGCCTTGGAGCAGGTGGAAGCTAACAGGGAGCCAAGAAATCAATTAGACCAAGGCTGGCAAGGATTCTCAGGTGTAGGGTGGACTGTGTGTATGGCAGGAGACAGGAGCCCATCCTCTGGGAGGGTTAGGCAAAGTCATTGCAGGAGAGAGCAATCTCAGCCCAGGGGCAGAGCTAGCATATAAAAAGGGCTGAGGAGAGAGAGATGAGCAGGCTGCTAGTTTTCCTGGGAAGATTCTCTTCGTAAACTGAGTTGGCCTGTGAATTAAACAGTGCTACAGCTGCACCTGGTGGCTTCTGTCTGGTATGGATAAATGTCCACACCCCTCTCGCAGCCTTTTATGGCCCTTGCCACTCACGCACAACATCCTATTCGGTGCCCTGAGTATTTCATGTTGTGAGCTTAAATGCCTATGGTGAGCAGGGCTTTAATTCCAGAATAGGGATCGGGGGCAGGGGGCGAGTCCCATTCACAACACTGGGGAGAAAGTAAAAAACGATTATTGGTTTTTTATTGTATAAAATGTCATCCTTTTTAAAAATTCCAAATTTTCAAGGAAATGAGCGTAAAAGGTGTAGAGAATAATATTTACATTGAAATAAAACACAAGATAAAAGTGTGTTCTTCTGAGAACAGACCATAGGGTACATTCATAGGCAATCTGAGTAATTAGGTCACAGTGTAGGGGT